>NC_087073.1:9190410-9790410 GCF_026151205.1 Bolinopsis microptera | reverse complement strand
ACACTGCTGAGTATTATATGTTAACTTAATAGTGGTGTTCTTAAACTTCGATTTATTATTATTATATAATAGTAATTATAATTATATTATGTACTTATAAATTATATTATGTACGTCTTATAAAACTTACAAAAGGGTCTGTTCTCCATTCGAATGATTCAGTAACAAACTAAAGTAGCTCTTTTGCCAACTGGTAAGAAACATCCCACCAAGCTTCAGCATATAACCCTGAGAATTAGAATGTTAGAAATAGTGAGTGATATTTGACTACTGTCATTAACATGACATACATTTGAAACATTTTATAGATGTCTTTTAAAACAGTAAAACGTGTGACTATTGAACTATTTCTATTAACCTATTAACAATGATAAAATCAAGTAGCAAAACATGCTTCCATAGGACCATATTCCTTTTAACAGATAATACAATTTTAAAATATGACACATTTTGAACTTTTGAATAATTTGTTGTGTTGTACAATCAATACCTCCAATGTACATTTGCACTCCAAAGAACTGTTAGCTCCACAGTAAAAAGTACAAGACTTCCGTTTGTTCAACTCCCACTTGTCAGCGTTCTGATTGGCAACGTCAAATGAGGACCATGTGCTATCACCAAGAACTTCTCGCTGCCACCGGTCCGATGGGGAAATGTCGAAACTCTTAAAGAATTCCTCATCTTCTTTGGTTAACTCGACATCCCTTATATCATCATCATTGAATGTACCTGTAAAAATTGAAATTTACCGAAATAATAATTTTCGATTAAAATCTGCAAGATTTATTGGGGTATAAAATGAGCCTTATATCGTAAGCTGAAGAATATCCTTCAATGTCTGAATCGATATACTTTGACGAACTATGTCAATAAATCTGCTCTTGACAAAGATGTTTTAAAAGAAATAGATTACACCAACCGATGTCAACAGGATCAAGAGCATGTACCTCCCCCTTTGAAGGAGCAAATGGCGGTTCAAGACCAAGTTTATTAGCTAACGTCCAATCCACCGACTGAAACCATCCATGGATTTTCACTTCAGCAGCACCATTATATCCAAGTCTCTTCTCTGGAATGTACCGAAGTAAGCCTGTTAACAACGAAACAAGTTCCGGCGTGAAATCGTCAGGGTAAACCATCTGTGGTTGTAAAGAGTTGCTCTCTGCTGATGGAGTAGGAGGGCACTTTCTAAAAATAACATGAGTTACTTTATTACTGATTACTTTAGTCATATAATGTGCATCAATTTACTGTTTGTTCTATTTAACCATTAATCTTGTATTCCATCCCGTCACCCCCATGACAGTCAGGATACAAATATAATAATATGTAATGAAAAAATGATCGAAAGAAAAATTAACTTAATTATACAAATTAGTAATTACCCTGTGAGCAGTTTGACAAGGGTGCAGCCGAATGTAAACCAGTCAGCACAGTAATCGTATGGTTTTCCGCGTAGAACCTCTGGTGCTCTGTACCCTGGTGTACCCCTAGATTAAATAATATCAGTATAACCACAATTGTGTGACTATTGATGTTGATTCAGGCAGTTGTAAAAACTCTCACATTAAAGAAACCAATATTCAGTCTTTGATTTTAAACTTTGCTTGAGTTGGAAACTTACACGGCAAGTTTAGGTTTCTTTTTACGGAAGTCTGTAGCCAAACCAAGGTCGGAGATTTTAATGTGTCCGGCATCATCCATCAAAATGTTAGCTGGCTGAGAATAAAGGCCAGTGGAACCCGAGCAAAAAGACTAAAACATCAGAGATTTTTTTGTGATCAGTCATCAATATCATATCATACAATATGAATGATGAATATAGTAGTAAGTAGTAACATTGCTATATTTATTTATCTATATTATTATGATACAATTATTATGGTACTGTATATTTTTAAGGAGATTGGCGAATTAAAGACAAAAATCCTCACTTTGAGATCCCGATAGACAATATCTTTACTGTGCATGAGTTCCAATCCAAGAATAATTTCTACAGCATAAAATCGAGTTTCATCTTCTGAGAACTGTCCCCTCTGATTCAAATGATAGCTCAGATCACCGCCTGTAATAAAATGTTAAATATTATGCAAATTTAGCAAATGTAATAGACGTGGCTGATGGTAGGAGGGGCCATGTTTTAGACTTTTAGAAAAGTTCACTGTAGCAAAGACATTGGTTATAGTGGGGAGGTGAGGCAAGTCAGTTTTGAAATCTGAAAGCCTATACCTGATACATACTGAAAGCTGATTGTTTATCGATGTCAAGTGTCAAAACAAACGTTTAGGCCTTATACTTTGAAAACTGAGATGATTGTTAGTAATCTATTAATCATAAAATGACATCATCTTGACTAACCTCTCATGAGATCTAAGACAAAACACAACTTCTCCTCGGTTTGGAATGCATAATTTAGGCCAACAATAAATGGACTGTCGAACTTTAAAAGCATTTCACGCTCCTCAAATGCTGTTGTTTTTCCTCCTTTTTTCTTCAGGCGCTTCTTGTTCAGATATTTGATGGCAAACATATGACCTGGAAATCATCAAATTAACTATCCTTCTCATCTAATCCTATTTTTTTGATTTTACTATAATATTATCATAGTATAATATTCTTAAATAATAGCTTTTTGATGGTCAATATTTAGTCAACTAATTAGGCAATAACAAACATGAAAAATTAAGTCAGTAGAATTTTACCAGTATCAATCTTCAGACATCCATGAACTTCTCCAAAGCCTCCTCTACCAATAATTCGATGTTTTACAAAGTCATCCTTTTTGATTTTACCATTTATTTCTACGAACTTCCATTGCAGATATCTAGTGTAATGATTGCTCAAAATGAAAGTTGGGAACTCTTCCAGTATGAGGTATTCTTTGATAACATTGTTGTAGGCCTGGAAAGGACAATAAGATAATATCATATGACATTGAAGTTATTAATTTAGATACATTACAATTATATTACATTGTAACACTAATACTATACACTATACGCAGGTTAATAATAAGAAATGCCAACTCTCTTTGCATTTATGAATTGGTTGTATTAGTCATCTAATAGATTTTATTTTTGAACATTACTTTTAGTTCACTAACTTACATCAAATAGGTTCAAGTCTGTTTCATCTTTGGATAAACAGTCATTAACATATGATGCTAACTCAGAGTCAAAACTTTGATCCATAGCAAGTAAGTCAGGCATGATGAATCTTTTGTATATCTCTTTGGCAATTGGTTTTCGTGTAACTGTACAGTCTAAACACCTGTATTCAGAAATCATTTCATAGAAATCAATACACTTTTTTGAAAATCCAGAATATCCATCAAATATGAATCTCTTGAAGAGAGTGTACCCAATTCTTTCACTTAAGATGATATCGAAACTGATCTGTTCATTCTCTTCTAAGTATTTCTCCACAACAAAGTGAACACTGAAATGTTCCGTATTATTATTAATGTTGTATCTGTTATATAAACAGTTATTACTGGATGATCCTTTGCAAATTGCTCAATTTGGCTAACTACTAAATCTAATCTGGCACGAAAATCATCAAAATATGAGTATGGAAATCGGCAAAAAAAGAAGATTTCCTTACCTTGGATCTGGGAGAGTAATCGGTTTAGTAGTGTTTGGCTCATTTACAGTTATAATATAAGATATATCCGCAAGAGTTCGTTCCAGGTCTGCCATAAGTGTGCTCTTTTGAGCATGATCAAGTCATTTTAAACAGTCTCTAACAATAATTATAATATCATGGTACTGATAGTGATTCACAAAGAGTAACATAAAAAGCATAATCGTTACTTTGATAATTTAAACACGTATACTTACCTGCTACTTCAATCACTCAAGGGCAAAAATGCATCAAATTGATTAACAAAATGAAAATAGTAAAATTAATAAATGTCGCTGAACATGATTGAGGTTTGCTGTAATACTGGCTTGACAAGAGCAGGAGCAAGTTTAATGATAAAGGAAAGACACCATGTGCGTAATAATGAACAATCTATTAAGTTAAACCCTGGAAATCAGTGGATGTATTAACTGATAGCTTTGAGTAGTTTTTTAAAACTGCAAAACTGTTCTTATGTCTCATGTCTAAAATTTTTACAATCATTAGAAATATCGCAGCAGGCAGCCATCAACTGACATCTATGAGCAGCCAAATGCCAAACAAATTGTTTTAAGGAATACAAATTTGAATTTTGATCTTTTATTACAGATTAAACATATCATAGAAAACTATAAAAGCCGCGCGTTGGCTGATTGCCCCAACTAATGCAAATGGATTAATAATAATTTCAATCGACAGAAGCTGAAGGATGGCAGCTCAAAATGCCCAGTGCACCATCGACAAGATCAAGGACTCAAGTGTCAATAATGGCTTTTCCGAACCCCTTTTTGCCGATTGGCCCAGTGGTCCTAGTGAGCCACACCCTACTGCTAAACTGCACATGATGATTTGTGTCATATTTCTTTTCCTTTCAATAATCAATGCTCGACCATTCAGTCATAATACGGTGTTGAGGCAACAAAATTCCGCAGTTCAATAATTGGAGACCAAATAAATGTAAATTAATCGAAATTCATAATTCATTGTCATAAAATATAATCAATAATATTCGATTAACGAGTTCTCTGCGCCTGCCCACCGGCAATGATGCGGCCATAGTAAAACAAAATTTTAGTAAAACAAAATTTTAGTGAAACAAAATTTTATTTTTTACCCACAATCAATTCATATTTAGTTCAAATATTTAAAGTCAAAATAAACATTTCACAGAAGTGGTTTTATTATAATAATAAAATAATTTATGATGTGTACAAGTGATAAATTAATAAATTAATTTACACTCAAAAATGTACAAAAAATACACAATTTTTACTTTGCAACACTGGTTCAGCGCGCGGCTGATCACAGCTCAGCCGCCAAGTACTGTTTAAGTGAACACCGAGACACAAGGTTTATGTGTCATTTTGTAAATCACTTTATGGATGGATGATTTAGTAATTGTTGTAGAAAATTACAGTCACTGCCCCATATAGCATTATGTCAGGGGTCAGATTATCGGCCAAGAATAAACGTACGTGCACGCTCGCGCTATAGCTATAGATACCCGCGCAAAGGGCCAGGGGTACAGGGTCCAGCCAGAGCTAAGCCACAAGCCCAAGGCTGTTAAATAACTCTGTTGTCAATTGTAATTGTAAGAAATTTTAATTAATATTAGCACCCGTTTTTACTGGGACACAGGAGTAATTTTACTGAGTGTAACTTCTAACACAATACTATTTAATTCTGTAATCACTCTTCAGTGCCGGCGGGCAGGCGCCCTGTCTAAATGGATTCCTAAATTGATGCTTGAGTATCATGTAGTAGTAGTATCATGGTTTTCAATCTCTAAATAATTTAGATATAGTTTGATGGGGCAAAGCGTTGAGTGTGCTGTTCGCTAATGCTCACACCAAACGGCAACCTAGTAAAGGTTTCATATATACACTAGTCTAGACTCTAGATACGGCAGTATTAGGAACGTAATTATATTAATATATATATATATATATATATATATAAGGGCAAGAGAACTAGCAGTGTGGTAGGTTGATAACATGCTATTTAATCCAGTCGTGGCGATAGTAAACATTTTTACTTTGGAAGCACTCTCTCAGTATGTTGCAATTATGTAGTATAACAATCATATAGTGACAACAACTTGTCCAAATAATAAGATCGTACTTGATGGTATTACATATTAATGAAATTGGGCCATTTTGAAGTTAGACGAATGAACCATAAAAAAGTTTAACGCATGTTTAGTCACAGGATAAAGGGTTTATAGGAATTTTAATGGTAGCGCTCGATTTTTTCCTATATTTCCAGATGTACATGTACGCCGCGCAATTAACATTTAGCCAAGCCTCAAAAATAAGTGTATAGTACGTATCGAATGTGAATAGGTGAAATTTAACCATTAAACATAGAAAAATAAATAATTTCAGTTTCTAATTTTGTTTTACATTGCAATATGAATGTTTACTTTTGTAGTTATTTTTGACCATTGTTAATGCTTTGGCCCGGCGCAAGCTATTTCATAGTTTTTGCCACGAAGGAAGCGGCGCGCGCTATTTCGAAGAAATTTAGACGAGTAACATCCGTCAATTAAATAGTTATTTGCTAAGAAGTGTTTTCGGGAAACACTTATACTATTATATTTGCGTGGCAAGCCCATAAGTGAAAAAAAGTTAGTTCTAGTTGATGTGTGATGATATGCGTTTTTAACCCTTTCATTGATAATATTGATAATATTTTTTTTATCAAGACACTTATTTTACTTCGGTGTATTCCAACAGCCACAATGTTACACAAGTGCAACCAGCCAATTACAGGAAGCCGAAGGATCTTTTTGGCCAGTGACGGTTAAGGTAGTGTGTACCATACTTTATTCGTCCGAGACTTTGCTGCAATGTGCAGCTCCTCATTTAACCCTCACACCCGATTTCTCGAGTATTCGGCTGAGTAGACCGGGGGGCTGCATAGACCACTTATGATCCTTAGCTGAACGTCGACGACGCTCACCCCACGACCAGGCAGTCAGTGGGTTTCGAACTCGCAACCTAACGATTGCGACAGGCGTTCTAACCAACTGCGCTACCTGGCCGTATTAAATATAAAATAACAAATAAAATGCAAATGATTATTTAGTAGATTTTAAGTAAACGCATGTGCGCGGCGCTTATTGAAAATTATTTCAAAATCGAGCGCTACTTGATTGAACAGTTGTTGTTGGGATGTTACCACAAATATAGTTACCCGATCATCCATCTGTATTAATTTTTAAACCTCATGTCTCGTTTTCTAGATAATTTCATTAAGGAGAACAAAATGTACACTTTGAACGACATTGAGAACACTCTAAAGTAGAAAGAAGCGAAGTCTTGTTCATATTTAATCACTCATATAATGTCTAGTCTTCACAACCTCCGGAGGTATGGGTCTGCTCTGCACTGTGTTTGTAGATCGTGTCTCTGAGATGATGGCTGACCACAAAAAAAAAGCCAAGAGCCAAGTCAAAAATCACATCAGAACACGGTTCAGATTTGATCTGTTAAGAAGTACACTCATTGCACTGAGGGGATCAGAGGAAGATCAACGGCCCAGCATCTTGAACTGCAAAACGTTTCCTTAAACGTAATCCCTCAGAAGACAAGCTTTGAGGTCTCCTAGATTAGTTAATGTAAATTTTTGCTTCGGCGGGTAGTTGATGCACAGTTCACAAGCAAGAGCCACTTTGGTCTACTTGCTGAGAGGTGTTTCAGCTACATGGGTTGCCCCCCCCCCCCCCCCCCCCCTTTTTCTCATATAACATATTAGCTGATGACTTACCTTTTTGTCCGATATTCACACCCAGTAATCTAGGTCTTCTCACTTGTGTGATGTGCTCCTCCTCGTTATCGACATCACAGCCAGATGATACGACACATCCAATATAAAAAGATCAATGAAAGGTTTATTGTGATACAACACTTAAGTCGAGGAGTAGAGTAGTTTATTCTTAGTCACGAAGTTTTAATCACAACTCTATCACTGTAGTGACAGTTGTGTGCCCTATCTTTTTAACCTAGTAGATATCCTTCATGGAAGGCTACGGAAACAAAGAATAGTATCCATGTCCGGGAAGTACCGTACAGACCAACCTAAAATTGTGCAAGGCTAGAAAAAACAAAGGAATTGTAGCTGTGAAGTTCCGTACAGATTATCCTTAAATTTTGTTTATCTTGTGTGACCCATCTTGTGAACCTAGTAGGAATCCTTCATGTTAGGCTAGAAAATAGGAATTGTAGCCGGGAAGTTTAATACAGACTAACGTGTAGTTATTTTGTTACTTTTTTGCATGTGTTTTACCAAATTTGAATTTCTTACAGTCCAAATCAAATCAAATCCAATAATACAGATCAGGCTTAGCTTCAATCAAGAAAAAATACAAATGAATCCCACTACAATATCACTTTATGTATGAGTATTTAGGAAAGGAAAGGAAAGTTTGCTTTCCATTATATTATTATTATATTTTTGTCTAGGAATGTCCAAGCGAGGACCTGAATTTGCAGCCTCAACAGTAGCAAAAAGACCAGCAACAGAATGTTCATTCTATGCAATTGGCCTTGTCTCCAATCAGGTAAGAAGTCACATTTTATATTATTTCAGCTACTAGTTGTTGTATTGGTATTTGTATGTATTGGTATTTGCTGCTAGCTGTCAAAGAGTGTGCAGCAAGGGATAAATTATACACTTGTACTATTTCAATTGTTGAGGGGCAGATCTGGACAACTAGTTGTTGGTATTTGCTGCTAGCTGTTAAAGAGTGTGCAGCAAGGGATAAATTATACACACTATTTCAATTGCAGATTTGGCCAAATGGATGCTAACATGACATAAAGCGGTGGTTGCTTGTTTGAAAATTACTGAGTATCTGGTACAGACATAATTATATGCTAATAGTGTTTTACACTTATAAACATATGATTATCATTTTATTCCCATTGCAGGAAGAATTGGATGCAAAGGTTCTTTTGGTGCAGAACAAGAACTTATCAATGAAGTTGGAGTGGCTGAGATCTGAAGTGAAGGACCTAAAATCAAAGAATGTAAACCTTGAAAAAGCGAAAGAAATGCATGATTCTACAATAAGCACAGTTGGAAGATTTTGGGAGAGGGTAAGTCTGGCATATTGACATTGTTGATAAAATCGTGAGAATCAAAATTTAACATTATGGACACGTTTTTTTCAGCAAACCATTTTAACCTCCAATTACCTAATTCCATTGATTTCGCCATATTTTGCTCAAATATTGTTCACATAACACTAGTAGATTGGAGCGAGTAACTGTTTTCAGCATTTTAGTCATTATTAGCAATTCCAGTAAGTGACAGAATCCAGCAAAAAGTCATTTTTATATCTGAATACGACTGCTCTATTGATGGTTCTTGTCAAAATATTAAAAAGATCAAGGCGTGACTGTGCTATTTTCTGGATAAGATAATGTTTGGTTGTGTCTTTAAACTTATTCTTACATGTCTATGTGCGAGCCATCAGCAAAAAGTCACACATGTATCAGCTTGAAATTTATCTTTTTTTAATTGATGAAATAAGTATCGAAATTTCAGTTCTCTTTTTCAGTCACCTTATTGACTTTTAGATTGAAGGTGCCATTAATCAGTTAAAAGACGGCTTGAACTCTGTACTGCTTACACTCAATTATGTCCCGAGTGCCCAAATTCAGCATATCAGTCATATAGATAAATGATGTAAAAAGACAAAAATTGTCTATTTCTTGATCCATGGGTGTACAAGTGTTAGTTTAAGCATCTATTTCGAAAAGTAATGTGTTCATAAAGGGGTCAAAAACAGATAATAATATTAGAGTGCCACTAATCAGCTGTAGTGACTGCTGCAGCCAGCGTGGGAATTACCAACTATTGTAAGTCAATATCAGCATTATTAATTATCTCAAACCACCAAATTGTTTATGTTGCAGATACGAATCTTATTTTAGGTATATCCTGAAAATTTAAGGGGGCCGGGGGGGGTCTTCATCAAAATTCTCTCGAAATTGACTTTATAGTTGTTTCTGGTAGAACGGAGTGATATCTACCAGCTGCTTTTGGTCACATGGAAAAATATTGTTCCTAGCCGAAATTATCGCCGGTCTAAGGTCAGCGCTTATGTGTAATTGTATTGCGCGAGCGATTTTCAATCGCAAATTCTGAAAATCGAGTCTAAAAATCTATCTTCTCCTACATTTTTTGAGCAATCACCCTGAAACTTTCAGGATATGTTCTAGGGACCATTCAGAAGAGATCGTTCAAGCCAAAATTTTGAGATAGGCCTTTAAAAATTTTTTATTAAATTTTGAAAATCTTGGACCTCGTTTTTTTACGATTTTTTCAGGTCCAAGATTTTCAAAATTTAATAAAAATTTTTTAAAGGCCTATCTCAAAATTTTGGCTTGAACGATCTCTTCTAAATGGTCCCTAGAACATATCCTGAAAGTTTCAGGGTGATTTCTCAAAAAATGTAGGAGAAGATAGATTTTTAGACTCGATTTTCAGAATTTGCGATTGAAAATCGCTCGCGCAATACAATTACACATAAGCGCTGACCTTAGACCGGCGATAATTTCGGCTAGGAACAATATTTTTCCATGGGACCAAAAGCAGCTGGTAGATATCACTCCCTTCTACCAGAAACAACCATAAAGTCAATTTCGAGAGAATTTTGATGAAGACCCCCCCCGGCCCCCTTAAACAACAAATGTGTCCTGAAAATCAGTAAAAAGTGACTTATTTGACAGAAATAGTCATTCTTACTGCTAAATGGCACTCCTTTTAGTTCAGAATATTGTTTGAGGGAGTGGTGTGCCTTTTTTGTTTAATGTGGCACAATTTTGTTGCACTGTGTGCCATTATTCAGCTTAAAATGACTTCTTTTTCTAGGCATATACCAATGGTAAATCACATAAAATTTGTGCTTTGTAAGCAGTGTTGTGATAACCTGCTATAACTAACTTAAAACTGGCACAATGAACTTCAAACATCAATAGTATGTCCCAAATTTCCATGATGAACATGATATTGTTGTCAGAAATCTACTTTATCGTGCCAATAATCAGCAAAAAGTCATTTCTATGAAGATTTTAAGCTAAAAATATTATTTATAAAATGACTTTTTGCTGAATTAGAACACACAATATCGTTAGATTTTGTAAAGAATCATCTTGATGAACCTGCTTATGCTGTCAGACATCAATTGTATAGTGCCAATATTCAGCAAAGAGTCATTTCTTTCGAATTTTTAATCGTGATGAATTTGACCTAAAAATGACTTTTTACTGAAAACTGACACACTCTTAAGTTGATTTTCGAACAGAATGCTGTTGAGCAGACTTAATCTCGACAGTATGATTGAAAAACGTTCTAATTTGTTGCTGTCTAGCTACTGCAATGTAAAAAAACTCAATTGTAATTTTGTGAGTGAATTTTTACTGAATACAGGCACACAATAGGTTTTTCCTAGGTTACATTATTACAGACCAACGTTTCTTGAAAGTTGTTACAGTTCATTCACAAGCTGATCGAAAGTATGGGCCTTGTACAACCCCTTCAACCAAACTAGAAATTTTACCAAACAAATGACTTTTTGCTTATTTTGAGCACAGTTCAAGTATTCCTACCCCAATCCAAATATTCTTTGAATAATTCTGAGACATAATCTGAATTTTGAACAGAAAAGTCGCAAAATTCAGTTTTTTACGGGCGTTTTAAACATTATAGTCCAAAATGCTGAAAACTGGCACTACCTTGGTACTATATTATGACATATTAACTAACTAATATAATGGATTTTCCTTACAGGGGCAGTTAAGATTGAAGGCATTTCTGTGCAACACTTTCTAGTTACTAGTCATTTTACTTTCATTGTCAAAAGTGTCATGGCACTCAAAGTCATTTTCACTTTTTCAAAAAAAACGTGTCCTTATGATCATATTCAAAGCTATTTTTAAACAAGTTTTTAATTTTTGTTTTAAATTTAAATCCTATCTTATTGTCAGTTGGAAAATGATGTCCTGAATTTACTGTCACAATTTGATGATAATCCTCCAGAAAAAGATGACGGTAAGCCTAGATTCACTGATTCTAGTATTCAGACCTCTACTCAATTTTTGTGATGCTACTCAACTTCTCATAGTTTTAACGAGACTTTTTGGAATTTAATTAATTTGGAATTAATTAATTGTGCACTCAATTGTGTACTCAATTTTCAATCTTTTAGATAATTTGTAATGTATTTCAGCTTACTCAGAAGGAGTGGCAATGTTTTTAGAACGTTTAGGTGCTGATGACACTGGGGAAGGACTTGAAAAGGGGTTAGCTGAGAAACAGCAATTCACAAACTCCATCATCTCCAAACTTCTAGAGCTCATTGAACAATCAAGGCAGATTTGGAGAGCAAATGGAGAGTTGTTTGGTTCTGCTGACTGTGATTTGGAGGAGATAGTTAAGGAAGAAAATGGTCAGATGAGACAAGAAATCGAGAGATTACAAAACAAGTTTCTCGAGATAACAGAGAAAGAAAGGACTGCTTCACATAAAGTTTCAAATTTTGAGGATACTCTTCGAATGAAAGACAACAAGATCAGAGATCTTCATGATCAAGTTTCAAGGTGATTTGGCAATGGTTAAAACAAATTTAGTTGTCTATTAATAAACGATCAAATTACCAGGTTGGTTAATATTAAAACATTAATTCAGCTAACATGATTTATTCTCAGGTTGTCATACGAGAACGAAAAAGCCAGGGAACAAGTAGAACGACACAAACGCCGACTATCAGATCTAATAAAACAGCAACAGCAACTTGCGCACACGATAACTTGTAACAGCGCTGCGCCTGCTGGGGAAACTAAGGAGGAGGAGGAGGATGCCGGAAATTCTTCAGAACTGCAACTACTAGCTGATGAGAGGCTCAAGGAGTTGCAGGAGTTACAAGCTAGATTTGAGCATGTTGTGAAGGTGGGTGATAACAGTTTAACAACTGCAGATACTAATATTATTTCGGTATTCTGATCTTTAATTCATGTGGGGACTTATTGTGAGATTTGTTTTTCTAAGACCCGTTAGCATATATCATACTCTTCTTGAGCTTGTAGCAACAGGTTTTATGACTGCAACTTATTTGTCAGGAGGTGACCGGGATTCCCGGTTCCGGGAATCCCGGTACCGGGATTGGCAATTTTGAGCTATCCCGGTCCCGGTCAAATGCTGATTTATGATCCCGGTCCCGGTCCTGGTCCCGGTTAATTCAGGATTCTTGGTCTTGGTCCCGGTCCCGGTCCCGGTCAATCACTCAAATTTGCCGGGATTTTGACCGGGATCTTTTACATAATTTCATTCACTGTGATTTTAAGTTTTTCCTTTCATTCATTGTGAATTTCATCTTTAAACATCCTCTGAGCCAAATAAAACAATGTTTAAAATTGCTAAACAAGTTTGAGTAATAAATTATGATCATGAATTAACCAGTAATCGACCGGAATAACCGGTACCGGGAATCCCGGTACCGGGATTGGCAATTTTGAGCTATCCCGGTCCCGGTCCCGGTCCCGGTCAAGTCACATTTTTCATCCCGGTCCCGGTCAAATGCTGATTTTAGTGATTTATGATCCCGGTCCCGGTCCCGGTCCCGGTCAAGTCACATTTTGTATCCTGGTCCCGGTCCCGGTCCCGGTCCCGGTCAGGCCTGAAATCATGTCCCGGTCACCTCCTGTTATTTGTACACGGTATTAACTATTAAGTTAGCTACTGACTAACCTTGGATAAAGTGACATGCTATAAGAAGAGTTTGGTTAATATGCAGCATATTATAGCATGACAGTGAACGTCATGATATTATTACAATATTATAAGCAGTTATGAAGCAGTAAGAACAGTGAACACATCACGTGATTTAACTTATTATTAACTCAGGAACTTGAGCTGATGAAACTAGAACAAAGAATTGGAAAAAGTGCATCAGACACTTCTCTACAAAACAACTTTAAATCGTTACAAGCACAGTTTACCTTGCTTTACAACGAAAATGAGCAAGTAAAGCAGCAGCTAGAGGAGACAAAACACCTTTTAGCTCAGCGCTGTCAACAGCATCTACTTCAACTTGAACAAATTGAGGTATGGGCATTTATTTGTTCATTTATCATGTGCACATATATCATAACAATATAATTGTGTCTTTGTTAAATATATAATCGATGATTGTACTTTCAAACGTTAAAAAATCCAAAAAGTATACAAATAACTTCAGGTCGAGGAAGATGCTGCTCAGAAGAAAATGAAGCAGGAAGTTGTAGCAAAAGAAGAAGCATTAGCTAACATAAAGAAAGATTATCAAGTGCTCCACTTTAAGTTCCAGCGATACCTTGCTGCTAATGAACAAACTGGTCAGTTTGTTAAGTTAGTTCACCTTCAAACTTAAGATAACCTGTTCAGTTTTCACCAATAATGTTAAATGATGGATCATCTGGTCATTATTGTTCGCCCAGTTGCTTCTCAGGTACAGAAAACTGCCCTATCGATAGTACACTGATCATTAAGAAATATTTGCATCCGATTCCCGTCCCCGGAGAATTCATAAAACGTGCTCGGCCTGTTTTACTTTTCCTTTCGCACAAAGTAGGGGTAGTATATTTCTTCGTAAAGGTGTATAACAGTTTGAAATGGTCAGGTCCAAGTAACAAGGAAATGAGGAACATGATCCAGAGTCTACAAGCGCACAACACCCTGTTAAAGAACGAAGTTACACGGAGCAAGAAACGAACTTCGGAGTTAGCTGTCCAGATAGCCAAGTGTAGGGATAAACAGGTAATTTCACGAAACTGTACCTAGCTTTTCTTTTATTTGCATGAGATCTTAAAACCTTTCTGTCTGCATATTCTTAAATGATATGAAAAATTAAAATTGTAACTTGTTATCATTTATTTGATTCTTGCTTCGGTATCTATGGTTGCTGGGGTTGACTTGATTTGTTACACCTTGCAGCACTCTGAAGACCTTCAGACTTTCTGTCAGAGTGTAAGAGTTGTGCTGAATAATAAGCTATTTTTAGCCCTTTTTACTGTTTCTTTCGCTAACTGCCTCGCTTCATGCAGTCTCTCATTTTTTCTATAGTTTATTAATTATCCTTTATTTTTACTCGATATTTAAGTTATCATGAATGTATGTCAACCTTGTTTCGGTTATATGTTATTCTATAAAGTAAACAAGAAGTCTGACCATTTCGCACCGAATGTTTGTATTTCTATAAATCTATGATATGATTAAGCATCCAAGAGCTCGACTTTCCCGTAACATAAATTCTTTATTTAATCAGAAACATTAATATCCATACGAGTTTTTATTTATATCATTTAGGAATTGGAAGGAACAGAGGCGATGGAACTTGTAAAAGAGTTGGCAGTAACAGAGGACAAACAAAAGGAAGAGCAAAACAAAAAGCGTATCGACGAGCTGACCTCAACCATCAAGGATCTCCAAAAACAACTGAAAACAAGTCACGAGAATCAGAAGGAGTTGAAGTTGCTGCTCGATGTGTTCAAGGGCTCAGTCAAAGAATCACGTTCAAAGGTAACAATTTATTACTTACCAAAAGTCCGAACTGTAATTTTAAACTTTGAGGATAACATTGCTGGTTAAATCCCTTTGTTAGTTCCCTGCAGTGATGTGTTTTTGCAAGTTCAACAGATTTAAATGCAACATCCTTCTTATCAGGTGGAGTTGCTGGCGAGTGAGAAGAGATTACAGGAGGAGGTATCAGAACTAACACAGAATCTGCGTAAGAAGGAGAAAGATCTGGAAACTGCTCAGAAGAGAGCCGCTGGTCTGTCAGACGATGAGATATCAGCACAGCTTGCTGCTGAGAAGAAACTCAATGAACAGATCAAGGAGGAACTTCAGGTAACGTAGATAATGATTTGTCCATTTCCATGGATCCACATTCTACTGTACTATTTTTTCCTTTTCACCCTTTTGAAAAAAGGCAATAGTGAAAGGTTACGAATGGAGGTTTTTGCAGAAAAACGTGGATTTTGGAGATTGCAGTAGGTGGGTCAAATATATGTCGTGTTCCTTGCTTGCTTGCTTCCGTTCGTTACCAAGCAACGAAAAAGTTGCGCGCGCGCGAGGATTGTTTGCGGAGATGTGATGTATAGATAGTCTGTGATCTATGAATGCGCGGCGCGACTGTGCACGTGCACAATTTCTTGAGACTAAGAATTCATCTTGCTCATATCAGTCATTGTATTTTAAATTCGGGAATTACTATTAACTACAAGAAATGATGTTTTAAAACTACCTAGCTCAGCTTCAAAACTTTGTGTTCAAATCCAACTTGTTGACGAACATTTTTGCAGTTAATTCTAGAACACCCTGTTTATAAACTTCAGATATTTGTATGATGATTGGTTACAGGAGAAGTCAGCGACGAGTGTAGCTCTAGGCGAGGACGTAGAACTGCTGGGCAATGCTTTCGAGGACCTTCAGGAGCAGAACATGCGACTCCAGCAGCAGCTCAAAGAGAAAGATGATGCTAACTTTAAACTCATGTCTGAGAGAATCAAGGTTGGTTTATATATGCAATCAGAAAATCATCTCTTAACTATCAGATCACATTAATTTTTGAACTATCTAAATTAACTGTTAAATTAACTATCTAAATTAACTGTTAGCCATCACATTCTTACAGGCGGATGAGTTACTGAAACTCTTGAGAGAAGAGAAGGAATTACTGGGAGAGTACACAACCCAACTCAAGAATCAGAAGGATAGTCAGATGGCACTGGTGCGGAAGGTCGAGGAACGAGAACGCCAGATTCAGGTTTGCACGTTAAATAGTCTGTTTTCGATGTTTAGTTTCGTGATCTCAAGAAAAAAGGTTGTTAATAGTTAATTGGTTAAGTCTCAATTATATTTTATATTCGAGCGATATTGTTATTAGTTATTCATATGAAATGAAATGAAATAATGTGCTTGTATAGTGTATACCACCCATATAATGGTTAGCAAGTAGCAACTGACACATCTGTTAGCTACTAACCATGTCCAATAACTTAACACGAAAACCTTTACCAGGGAAGTTTAAGCACGCTTGAGAAGGAGATACAGTTGAAACAGCAAGCGATAGACCTTCACAAGAAAGAGTCTTCCAAACACTGTCTCAATTACAACGAACTCAAAGCTTCTTACGACACTTTGAACTCTGAGGTTCTGGCCCTTTCTTAGTTTTGATGATTGCAAATTTAATAATCATTTTAATCTGAGTTTTTGAAAATTCTGAGAGTGGATACTTTTACTCTAAAATCCCGACTCATTTCGTATTTAAGTATATCAGTATAAGTAATACTATTAATTCTGCTGTAAACATTGGGCCTCTAACATGTTATCTTCAGGCGACAGAGATAAGGAAGCAGATAGCTGAGAAGACAGCTGTGTTAGAATCAGAGCTCTTCAAAGGAAAGAGGAAAGAGGAGGATCTGTTGGCGTACAAGAGGAAACTAGATCGACATAAGAAGGATAATCCTCTCTCTACTACCATTGATGAGGTGACTTTTATAGAATCTTAATAAATTCTTATATTATGTGTTTTCTCGGATATTCGTTAATTGCTCCTCCCCTTTAAACCAGTTTGGTAATTACATTCCAGTCTTATGTCTTCTAATCGTTATCTGTTAACAGGTGCTGGAGGAGGAAGTGAGGATGTACAAACAGAAGTTAACATGTCCAGTGTGCAATGTCCGCAAGAAGGACGCTGTTCTCACCAAGTGCTATCACATCTTCTGTTTCGAGTGCATGAAACTGCGTTACGACACCCGCCAGCGCAAGTGCCCCAAGTGCAATGCTGCTTTCGGAGCCAGCGACTTTCATAGGATTTACATGTAGTTAACAGGCCTGGTGCCTGGAAACAGGATAATGTTACTCGAGCAATTGATGGAGAGACGCTGTGACTTATTGGACCAAACAATCGAAGCTCTAATTATCATCTTGCGTTGATTATGCTGTGTGTTGTACTGAATATTCTTGACTATAATGGGGTCTCAAACTCGCCATTTCTAAACTTATTACCAGTATTTGGGTACTCATTACCTACATCAATTGTTTCATTTCATCTTTTCAGCGTTTGGTTTGAAATTTTTTCATCGTTAACAAGATTTAAGTTTCCCACTGTTTACCTTTCATAAACAAATATTTGTTTCTTATTTTTCCTCTCTGACCCAAATTATCACGCCATTTTGTGCGGTTAGAGTTTTGAAATGTTCAGACCAATATTTATATTTGAAGATGTATCAAATTTGAGCTTTTATTGAAGTTAACCATTTTTGGTTAATTTCCTGATTTAAAACTAATTTATTGGAGAATGCTTTTAGTTGAATCCTATTTTGACTTGATAGTACAATTTCTATGTGATACTATGTATTAGAATATGCTATGAATTGCAACTTTTGCGAACCGTCCGAGAATGTTTATTCTGTTTCACATCATATCACGTGAAGCTTCTTGCATAACTAATGTCATGAAATTGATTAAACAACTATGACTGCTATTAGATACTAAGTGTCATATTCTGTCATCAATTTCTATATGAATCTGACTTGTCGTAACGAAAGGACGTATAAGTCAGAGTTATTTTTGACCTGTAAAAATGAACAAATTTTGAGGGAACTTGGTATAGATTATTTCTATCCTTAGGTGTGTGTTATCATGGCCCCCAAAGTTTGTGTACCAGCAGATTTCGGAAGACATCACATTGGAGCGCCAAGTCACGGTAACCTTACCTTTAACATGAAAGAGGGAGAACCAATCAAAGCAAACTCCATTATATTGTCCCTGAACAGCCCTGTGATTGATAACCTTACCACTGATCTTCATTTGACGTCACTAGATGTTGAGGATTTCAGCAGGGAGGCGGTGGACTGTTTTATTGAGGCTTGTTACACTGGAGAGGTGGAAGCAGGAAACCTGCAAAACTTCAGGGATGTGAACAAGATGAGCCATGTGTTTGGCATTTCCTGGCTGAGTGCCAGATGTGAGAAGTACTTTGTGTCCTATCTGGATAATCTGACCAACAATAGTTGCTATCCTGATATCTTATTCGCTGTGGAAGAAGCTGTTTATTTTATGTCTGCTCTGAAGAAGCGAGATTTCCTGGACTTAGTTGTAAAGAAACTGAGCTCAACTCTTGTTTTGCAACGAGAAAACTTCCTAAATCAGTTTTTATCTAACCTTGCACTGTCAACCAAGTTCCAGATTGATGCTTGTATTGAAATCGCACAAGATGATGTTCATGTTTTGGTACAAGTTCTGCTAGCACATCTCAAGAATCAAAATGCGAATCATCTTGATCAAAACTCGCGATACCTCCTTCAGCACATGGACTTAAATCTTTGTTACTGGAAGAAACCAGAAGCTCACGAGGGATTATTCCATTACTTTGAGAATATGGAGTCGGTTCAAACAGAGGATTTCAAATTGTTTGTTAGCTTGTACAAACAGAAATGTAGACTGCAACTGACCATTAATTATTCCCCCGCTGTCTTCAATTATTTTGGGAATTATATAAGCGCTGAAAAAGGTTTTGATGCAGTTTTTGCAGATTTATCTTCTGATCATAATGTGGACAATCTCTACTCCCTCTACGACGCCTTTGGCTGAAATTGATGAATGAAGAATGCGATTTTGATAGTGGTATAATAAACAAAATTATTGCTGTCAAGGAAGAAAGAGGCTGGTGCAAGATAAACGATGACTATTTGAATAATTATTATAAATCCACTAAAGAGAATTGGCCAGCCAATAAATTTGTTCAGCTTGTGCAGAATTGTGAACAGTTGGTTGCTCAGTCGGATGAATCGACAAGTACAACTATTCACGAGTATTTTGGTACAGAGTTTCTGCAAGAAATCATTTTTAAAGACCACGCTTTTGTGTTCAAAATACCAAACAGTGGCAGATATGCTGGTAAACAATTTGTCCTCTCAATAAATAGATAAATGCGATGAAAGATAATACTCCAGACACGTTTTGCGTGAAGGTGCTGGCAGTAGATACCTCCCGAGAACACCCGTGTTTGTATGACAACCAGGACCCTCCCAAAATACATCTGGCCCTATCAATTGAAACACTCGCCAAAAGGTCCATTTTTCCTCTTTCATGGTGTGGCAAACCAGCACATAACGATGATAAAACTTACTGGGAGTGGGGGTACATAAGGAGTCAGAAGATACCAGATGACATGCTCTTAAGAAAACGTTCCCGAGGGCTTTTTATATGGAACCATTATCGAGATGTTTCTAAGGAAGCTACTTACAAAATAATTTGCTATCTGTTAGAGTGACATATCTTAATAGTTAATTTTAAAAACACAAATTTTTAAAGGTCCATTTTTCATAATTATATAACGCATTATCATTACCTCAATTAAAGGAAAAAAATGATCAGAGCATCTGTAAGAATAATTTTCAAAATAATATTCTGTGAACATGGGTTTTTAATTTGCTGTATTCTAAAAGTATATCTTTAAAGGCCTGTGTGTGCTTCAAAAAACTAATCCTCACTTCGTTGCAGATTTTTAAGGGAACTATGTATTATATACATTCAATACAGCTCTATACATCCTTAGGTGTGTGTTATCATGGCTCCTAAAGTTTGTGTACCAGCAGATTTCGGAAGACATCACATTGGAGCACCAAGTCACGGTAACCTTACCTTTAACATGAAAAATGGAGAACCAATCAAAGCGAACTCCATTATATTGTCCCTGAACAGCCCTGTGATTGATAACCTTACCACTGATCTTCATTTGACGTCACTAGATGTCGAGGACTTTCAGCAGGGAGGCGGTGGACTGTTTTATTGAGGCTTGTTACACTGGAGAGGTGGAAGCAGGAAACCTGCGAAACTTCAGGGATGTGAACAAGATGAGCCATGTGTTTGGCATTTCCTGGCTGAGTGCCAGATGTGAGAAGTACTTTGTGTCCTATCTGGATAATCTGACCAACAATAGTTGCTATCCTGATATCTTATTCGCTGTGGAAGAAGCTGTTTATTTTATGTCTGCTCTGAAGAAGCGAGATTTCCTGGACTTGGTAGTAAAGAAAATGAGCACTACTCTTGTTTTGCAACGAGAAAACTTCCTAAATCAGTTTTTATCTAACCTTGCACTGTCAACCAAGTTCCAGATTGATGCTTGTATTGCAATCGCACAAGATGATGTTCATGTTTTGGTACAAGTACTGCTAACATACCTGGAGAATCAAAATGCGAATCATCTTGATCAAAACTCACGATACCTCGTTCAGCACATAGACTTAAATCTTTGTTACTGGAAGAAACCAGAAGCTCACGAGGGATTATTCCATTACTTTGAGAATATGGAGTCGGTTCAAACAGAGGATTTCAAATTGTTTGTTAGTTTGTACAAACAGAAATGTAGTTTAAGGCAAAACTTCTTTCCCATTTTTAGTAATGACTTTGGGAAATATCTTGACCTCGATTTCAAAACAGCCCTTGATGAGCTCTCTGCTGATCAGAATGTTGGCAGTTTGTACTCGTTCTTTGACGGAATATGGCTAAAACTGATGAATTCTTCTGAAGATGATTTCGATGACGATATATTGAATAATATTATAGCTCTTAAAGATGAACGGGGATGGTGCAAAATGGAGGAGAACTACCTGAATAATTACTGCAACAGCCACAACGAAAATTCGCCCAGCATTAGATTCCTTCAACTTGTTAAGAATTGTGAATATTTGGTTTCAAAATCAGACGATTTGACTTTCAAGACAATTCATGAATATCGTGGCTCCCATTTTTTGCAAGAGGTTATTTTTAAGGACAACGCTTTTATGTTCAAGTTACCAAATAGCAAGTACACTGGTAAGCAATTTGTTCTCTCAATAATTGCAATGCAAGATGACAATTCAGACTCTTTTTCTATGAGACTTTCTGCTCTGGACACTATTTTGCGACGCCCAGGTCTTGATGATTACCAACACGAACAGCTTCCGAAACTGCATCTTGCTTTATCTATATCAAAGTCAGGAGTTGGCAAATCGACCATTTTTCCTCTTTCTTGGAGTGGTAAACCAACATATAACAAAGAAAAGACCCTCCTCGAGTGGGGATACTTTTGGAGTCCAGAAATAAAAGAAGGTAGCGAGCTAACAGAAAAGGATAGACAATCTCAATGGACGATTAGTAAAAACTTTTCCGAAGAAGCCTCTTATAGCATACTTTGCTTTGAAATAGCCTGATTAATTTTGCCAAAATTAGCAATCAATACACGTTTGTATCATTTAATTTTTCTTATGTTACCAAGTTGCGAAAAGTATAAAATATACGATCATATATTTAAAAGTTTAAAATAATATCGAATCGTCTGATAAATTTTAGATTTTCAATCCACAATATTTGACAGAACCATTCTATTACTCTACTAACGAACATATTCGTCTAGCACTATGTCTGAAAGGTACAGCTTCAGTTTGACCACCTTCTCCCCCTCCGGGAAGCTAGTCCAGATAGAATATGCTATCGCAGCAGTTGCTGCTGGTGCTCCCTCGATCGGCATCAAGAGCAAAACTGGTGTGGTTTTAGCTGCCGAGAAGAAAACTAAGAGTATCCTGTATGATGATACCACCATCACCAAGGTAAATGTTGTTAAGTATAAAAGTATTTTCTCGGCTTTGTAACGAGGAGGAGATAGTCACATAAAAGTTGTATTATCCGACGGTTTGGAAGGTTTAATTGCTTTTACTCAGATGGAGATGATAACTAAGCATTGTGGTATGACGTACAGTGGTATGGGACCCGACTTCAGACTGTTGGTGCGCAAAGCCCGCAAGATAGCACAGCAGTACTATCTGCAGTTTGATGAGGAGATCCCTGTTTCTCAGCTGGTTCAGAGGCTTGCTAACGTTATGCAGGAGTATACTCATTCTGGGTTAGTCTAGTGTAGAAACGCCTGTAATTATGAGCTTAATTTTTAGATCAGGTTATTGTGTAAAGTGGTGATATATGAAATGATTATAATCCTACTGTATCAATGTAACATTGATTGTATTTTCAGCGGAGTCCGACCTTTTGGAGTGTCACTGTTAGTTGCTGGGTTCGATCAGGATACACCATATCTCGTGCAGTGTGACCCCTCGGTAGGTTGTGGTCCTACGTTTTTAACATGGATATCAAGACCTGGCTGAATAGTTATAATATAACATTGCCACAGTGATTGTGGTGGTAGACGTTCAACTTTTAAAATTTTCAGGGGGCATACTTCGCATGGAAAGCTACTGCTATGGGAAAGAACCATGTAAACGGAAAAACATTCCTTGAAAAAAGGTATAAGTTATAACTTATCAACGCAATCAGAAGTTACTACATTTGTGTCTTATTAATGCACGTGATCAAACTGATTTCTGCAGTATGTTTATTGTTTTGGAGCCATGTTATTGTACAATTTATCCGCAGGTACAATGCTGATCTTGAGCTTGAAGATGCAGTCCACACCGCTATTCTAACTCTAAAAGAAGGGTTCGAGGGGCAGATGACGGAGGATAACATTGAGATTGGCATATGTACATCAGATGGATTCAGAAAATTAAACAGAACAGAAGTAAAAGACTACCTGGCTGCGTTGAATTAATAGAACTCCTGAGTATTTTGGAGCTGGTATCCAGTATGAGTAGGGCAAAAGAACCCTTGTAGAATCTGAAATTGTATTTGTATGATTTACAATTATTTGTATTGGTTCATTAGAAACTTATATAACCAAGCTTAATAACTTAGTTGTATCTGATTTAGCACGGTACCTCTTCTAAAACATACAAAATGGTGGGCGCGAGTTTAAAACTAAACTTAAAGCACGATTTTCCAGCATTTATACCACGTGAATTCTTATATATCATTCATCCACTGGCGGCGCGGTATGTTGCGCGCCGCTTCAATCAGGCGTATCAGCTAGATCATTTAGAAGTGAGAATACACTTTTTTATTTATACGGGATATCTTGAGTCTCGTCTGACTATATACAAGAGTGCGGCGAAAAGTATGTGCTTGGACGACAACAAAGTAGGAGGAAAGTTGTTTTCATTCCAGCCCTAATCAGTTAATCGCTTCTTTGTTTAAAATTCGTTTCCTACCACTTAACAGTACGAGAAGAATGTTCTTTCGCAGTTTAAGTATGTCTTTATGTTTTCCATATACTCGAGGTGATTAAGTAAAACGGGCTTTGACACACGCTTTATATTATGTACCTCTTTTCTCGTGTAGCAAAGCAGGCTGTACTAACGTTTTCCAACGGTAATTAGTAAAAGATGGTGGCTGGTTCATGAACAAACAAATTTAGATCATCACAACTACTATAAATACCATTCATTTGAACTTATCAATCCTACGAATTTATGTGAACTTGAAATTACGATCGCGATAAAAGCATTAATGGAAAATTTTCTCTTTTCTCTATCGAGGAGAATATACATACAGACTGAACTGAAAAGGATCAACTAGATAGAGTTACCGAAACATCATAAGAAGTTATCTTTCGAAAATTTGTGGTCGTTTTGGGAAACAAATATTTTACGCACCACTTTTAAGGTGCCAGTTAAACTATTTACTACTGGTTTGGAAACAACTGATATCAATGATCGAGCAGAAGTTTCAGTTTATAATGAGACATATTACTTACTAGTAACAAAGTAAAACTCTAGTTTAATCAAAGAATAGTTTACAATATACACTTTATACATGATAGGGATCGGTAATCTTACTCTTTTAAAAGTTTCTCAATCCATTTACATGTCCCCCTACACATTTCCTCCAGACCTCTTCTTAGCTTGCCGCTACTTCAAGGCGACTATCTTAACAAATATTAAACTAAAGGTCTGACACGTACTATTTGAAATAAGATCGCTACCAAATGGTTGAACTCCGCTACATACAAACTAAAAGTTTAATGAAAATACACTCTCCTTTTTCATCTCAAACACGCACATATTACATCTGGATATGATGTGGGCTCCGTGGAGGTAATGCGATAGTGCGTGATCTGGCAGTGAGAACGAGTTCCTTCTGAACGGTTTCCTGAATGATGTTAGCCACTGTTTCTCCAAGTATCTCTGTGATAAGGGGTGAGAGCTTCACGTCGAATGATGATGAGGCAGGCACTGGAGAGGGTTCAGCTAACCTTCCTTCTGCGGACTGCTCTGCTTCTGCCAACTCCTCAGTGGTCTCTTCTACGGAACGCTCTTCTTCGATTACATCCAATTCAGTTGCCTGTAAAGAAGGGAAAATTAAGTCGTATAAATAATACGAAACATGATCATTGATGTGAAGTCAAAACATTCTAAGTTATCCTTTGAACCAACTTACCTGAGGTCGAGTTATTTGAGCGAAAAAAGGTATCGGCTCTTTGGATAGGTTTCTGATGGCAGTGTGAACATCTACATCATCAAGGAGGGACTTCAACACGAAACTGAGAACATTGCTGATTGTGCTGACCTCAGTAGTTGAGGCCACGCGAGGAATCTCCAGTTCAGTTTCCGTATCTGAGGGGGAAATTAAACATAACAGATAGTAATAGAATCAACATTTTAAAACTTTCGGACGTTTTCTTTCATTGGCATATAGCTTCAAAATAGTTTACAGTACATTACCTGGTTCAATTATACCGGCAGTAGGAACATCAAAACCGCCCAAGTCACCCGAAAACAACTTAATGTCGGCAACTTGACCGATGATCCTCAAATGAAGATAGAACGGCTGTTCTGGTACCGGAGGAGACGGTTGTTCTTTCTTGGGCGATTCTCTCTTCTTCGTAGAACAGTGTTTTGTATTCTTGGTACAGCAATACTCCCTAGGACTTGATATGACGAGTTCAGAAACATTTAAATTGTTATTTTATGAAACTTCTCTCATGTAGACGTGATGCAAGTTTGCTGTGACACGTGACAACGATTGACCTGTCACGTGTCAAAATAAAGGTTAAAGAATCAACATTGTATTCGGTAAACCAATTAACCTGGTCTCAGGCCTGTCAAGGGGTGATGGAGCGAGGGCTCTAATTGGGGGCAGTGCGTGGTATTTGTTCAATGTTTCAGTTGCTGCCCAGTTATCTCTGCTCTTGTCTATCTTATCTGGAGTTTGAGGCTTGGCTTCCTTGATGGTGAAGGTGATTCTATCCTCTTCTAAAGTATTCGCGTATTGTGCTAATGTCTCCACGTATGCTGATTCTTTGGAGTTATCTGAAGAGTTATTCAGTGTAGCGAAGGTGGGGGTTATTCAGTGTAACGTAATGATAACAGCTGAGGTTAAAAATTAAGATTCTCTTCTAGGTAACTGAGTAATATCTGAACTCGAAAACAACTAACCGGTCAACTCGCAGATAATATCAAGATCAAAAATGGCGGGGTAAGATGAAGGCAGGAGAGAAACCTCGATCGTGGTCGATGCACTTGGTGCTAAGGTACCAGAGTTGGGTGAGACCGAGATAACTTCACCGCACAGAGGGGTCGTGTTCGTGTTCCATCTAGGATAGGACGGATCACTTGATCAAATGAAAACATTAGTAGTAGTAGTAGTAAATCTTTCAAAGTACGAAATATCTCTTTAAAAGAGCATCCTAGGCACCTTATAGATATCAAAACGCATAAAAAAGAAAACAAAAACATCAACCATCTTCTAACTTCTTCCACTCCTCCCTATCTAAAGCTAAAAATCTAAGGTCTTCGAAATCAGTCAAATTCTTAAGTCTAATATCAAGATTTCTACTAGTCAAGTCTTTTCTAATAACATCTAATAAGTTTAAACATGGTCTACCCCGTCTCCCTTCCATAAAAATATCAGAATTTATAGCAAATAACATAGAGGTGTATGCTGGTGAGTCTTCCTGTCCTCTTAAGATATGTCCTAACATTCTCCATCGAAACTTAGAGACTCTCACAGACAAGGGAGTGACATAACAACGAGCATAGAGTGCCTCATTAGAAATAACCCCAGTAGGCCATCTGATGTTGAGGATTCTTCGGAGGTGTTTGCGATGAGCAATATCAAGTTCATTCAACGAAGCTAGTGGTGCAGCCCAGGAATGAAAACATTATGTAAAATTAAAGGAATATCTATTTTGTATTAAGCTTAATAAATATTTACTTGAGTAAAAAACTAGGTGAACCTTACCTGAAAGTGATGTGCTCTTTGGAAGTATTCGTAATAAACACAATTTTCTTGGACACAGAGAAGGTAGGCACTACACCGAAGTCTATGGCCTCGTTAGAAAGGACTGCCAGCTGATTATCCAGAAGCACAGCCTGCTTGTCAGGGATAACAGATCCTTTCTGGACGGTGCTATGTTGTCCGGGTGTTATACCCTCTCCAAATATGGTGATGGTGTAGGTGTCACCTCCGACTATCATAATTGGCACCTGGGAAGGGTGGCGGTGGTTACGTGAATCAACCATCGAGGATCATGAGTTGCTGCTCTTATTTATATCACTAATACGTGTAACGTTTGCATGCATGTCGTATCTAATGTAGTGTTTTAAAAACATCCAGAATAACATATTATGATAACAACATATGAAAATTGAAAGTATTCCCAATGGACAGTTGAATCTATAAATAAAACACGCCATACTCTTACCTTAACAGCATAAGTTTTAGCCTCGAGTGGTGAGAAGAGGAAAGGTATCTGAGCGATCGAGTGTGGCTGAACTCTGCCAGTCGGCTGGAGACACTTCATAATCTCACACCCGTAGTTCTCGTGTGTTAGTTGAGCTAGAGACTCGTCCATCACCTCGTAACCCATCTGACTGTCTCCTCCGTTGTACAGCTCGTAGTACTGTGGAATTTGTTTTTATTGTACTGCAAATAACACAACTAGAGTGTGAAGACTTTTCCTGCTGGACACGGAATTTAATATTTAGGGGTTGGGTTTACTGAAATCAGTGATCACCGTAGCACAACAAGCTAATTCGACTGGTACAATACCTGTATTGGTGGGCAATTAGAACCAATGATAACAGGCTGCAGAGTGTGGCTCTTGTGGGCTATCTGGGGATAGGCCAGTCCAGATTTCACTGTTACTCCTCTCAGTTGTAACATTATCTCTCTACCACGTGACAGTTTCAGCAGGATAGGCAGCTCTTCTATTCCTTCACTCCCATGTCTGATGTAGTTACTGTTAATGTTTGATATTCGAGATTTTCGAAGAAATATTGCACATTAAAATTCTAGAACATTTTTAACTTGATTCCTGCCTTACACTGACCTGTAGGTGAACATGAGAGACAGAGTATCACCAGGTTTAATGGTACCCTCTCTTGGCTCGATGTTAAAGCGCTCCTGTGCTCTTGTTGCATCCTCTACTTTATCTTCTGCCCAGGTTGCCATGTCCAGACATAAGTCAGGCGGGAATAGGAACCTGATTCATGATACAGTGTGATTGGAATACGAAAGTTGTAATCATTTTGGAGGGACTACCTTTGCTACCAAGTGGGGTTTCAAGCAGTCACAGTTTAACTTGGAAGTGGACCAATGAATGATTACCTGAAAGAAGAGGACACTTTGCCACTGTTCTTCATGACAACCACCACTTTGCTTGGGTCACTGCCAACTGTATTTGATCCAAAGTCTACCACAGCAAGGGCCTTGGTGCTGAAATAAGTTACACGTTAACAATTTAAAGTTTCTAGATTTGTAAAATATCATGTTCATGGTTGCTCATGCCCACGAAATGTTACTCGAGTTCAAATAGAGTATATTTGTACAGCTGATTGTACCTGAAAGGTTTGGTTCTGTCGTTACTCCGTGTCTCCATAAGTTGCCTCAGCTCGGTAGGGTCGGGTGCTTCAGCAAGGTGCTTGTTCAGCAGATCAAGGGAGAACAGATCCCAGATGCGCTTCTTACTCGCGTTGCACAGTATTCCTGGAACTTTATTGTCAAATATGAGATCTTTGAAGAGGAAAACAACGTTTGATTTTACAATTTACAGCTACATAAATAAGAACAGATATTTTGATTTCATGACGAAAAATAAGTATTACTCGCACCAACTGAGCGGATGTCGATGAAAGAGAGTTTGGGGAACACTCCTTCACCAGTCAGGGTGAGTAGAGTGTGCCGTTGTGAGTTGATGGTGCAGATAACTTTCACATTGTAGTTAGCTTGAGATAGAGGCTGGTAGGTCACGTACAATTCCTCTTTACCATACGCAGACAGAGATCCACTCGTCTTGTCCAGACTTATATCTGATATTTTGTATTGATTAGTTTATTACAAATCTATACAATTAAATGAGATATCGGTCACGTCTTATCCAAATAACTAAATCTACTGTTAAGCACCTCAACATGCCATCGCGTTGCTAATATCACATTTCAAACTGGAAACAGTCACTTACCACAGTGATCCGGACCGTCATATTCTAAAGAGAGCTCGTAGTCAGCAGTACAGGAGTAAGGGTTGTGTAGAGACACCGTCTCTGAGGAAACTTCTCCAACCACAGAGATCCCGAAATTAACCTTCTTCGGCAAGCACTAGGGATAAGATACTTGGTAATGTAACCATATCTTAAAAATGTGTATTAAGTGATTCTAATAAAAACCTATTGTTCTATAATTAAGATGAATTGCAACCTATAAGTCGATAGTCAAGATAATGTTAAGTACTATATAATATTATCCTGTACCTCAAGAGAAGCTTTAGTCGCCTGTCCCATGGAAGACACGGTTAGTTTTCTCCTGTTATTCTTGACGTGGAATATTGACAAAACGTTCATTGCTTTTAGTACTGACTCATCTTTCGGTGAAAACTTCCAACTCTGATACTGTCAACAAAAATATAGTGTTAGTACTTCATGAGACTTGGGAAACTAATAGTCAGACTGTCTGTGCAGAGATGAGAAATAAAACAACAATGCGTTCTAAGAGCGCGAAAAACAAAATGTTTTTCGACCAAAAACAACCAGATCAAATTTGAAAAAGTTTGCGCACTTGAGTATCGTTTGGAAGGATAACACCAGCTAAAGGTGACACAGTGAGGTTGTTATCTTGGTTGTGCAACTTCCACTCGAAATGTAGAGGAAGTCTGGATGTGTTGCGTACTCCGTAGCAATGTTCTGTCACACTTCCTACACACGACGGCTTGAACACCATCGCACCCTGGGAACAGAGATGTTCGTGAATCTACCAGTTCAAAGACTCACAGTTTCACTCAGAAGGAGAGAAATTTAATTCTTAAATGAAATCATCTCTCACAAAACTACTTGTTTTCATCTAAAATCATAAGTTATGTTTTTCTGTTCATCGCACCTCGTTTTCAAGCCAGGCAGTTGGAAGCTCTACCGCTGCTACACAAGGGAAGACTATCTTGTGTTTAGTGTTCAGAGTACAGGCCAGGTTGTGTTGGTATGATCTACTCTGGTTAGCCAAGAATCTCACCATCACTATACATACCTCGTTATAAATTACACCCGTCATAGGTTTTACACTGCGGGGAAGGAGTATTGAAGACGACAGAGAAAGAATGAAATTACAGTCTAGTTCATTATAATGCTCAACTTACTAAAAAACACTCGATTTTCTCATTATTTTATATAAATCATGAATTATACCTGAAAATTCCCATTGGATCATCCTCAAAGACGAAAGACATGGGAGTATCGCCTTGGTTCCTTAGAAGAAGAGTCCTGTAGACAGGCTGATCAGGAAGAGCCGGAGGGAAGAGTATAGCCGAGGTGTCAGTCTCGTACCTTGGTAAGAACGGCTCATGACCCGGCTCAAATGTTTCACCAGTACAGTAGACTGACTGGGACCAGGAGGCACACATCGTATCATCGTTTACAAGTTGTGCATCCCTCATCGACTGCAAGTATGAAGTTGAGCGGATATATCAAATAAGCTTGCACTAGCACGTTATCTATTAGCCTGAATTTATCATGATAACCAATAATTTACCAAACAGCAACCGACAATAAATTGATGATAATTCTACCTTATAGAAAGTAGTACACTCAAGATCAGCCCCATAAAACTGATTAGGTTTCTGAGGGTGGAAGTTAACTCTGAAAGAGGCACTCTTGTAGGGTTGAATATCACACTCTGTTGGGAGAACTGTGAATACGCTGTCGGGGTTATCATTCCAGATAGCTGTTACTCTTCCCTGAGATAGGAAGTGTAATTGTTTATCACTGATTAGGGGTTCAAATTTCAAGCCACTCTGTATGGTAACGTGATCGGTAATCGTTAATTCATGCGTTTCAGCAATGTCAATAAACAAAGATCCCACAATTACGATATACCTTGGTGTGATTAGTGACAGTGACTGTCTTATGATGGACTTTCTGGAAAGCTCTACATTTAGCGAAGTCGATGGTCTCGATATCTGCAGTCACGTGCATTGTGGTGCTCTCTGTCATCATCTGAAAATTTAACCTGTTGATAATACCACGAAAAACATATTTTATTACATAACAAATACAAGCAACTCGATTGATATATATAACAAAAGGACATTATCTGCCAGTTTACCTGAACATCAGTAAAATATTGGGAACTGGGAGGTTGGTCTTGAAACGGTACACCAGGACTGAGAATAGTTTTATCATCGGCCAGTATTCCAGCCTGAACTTCTGGGGGATACATTGACAATCCAGTTCGAACTTTCTCGACGAAGTTTTCCAGGTCATGCTCTATCAGCCTGGCTGGTCGTATCTCATTTGTGTATCCTGATCCGAGTAAATCTAAGAATATCGGTTCTTGTCGGTGTAGTAGGATAGGGATCCTTTTGTAGTATGGAATAGCTTGTAGCGGGACGAATTTCACAACAATTGTACGCTCTTCTTTTCCATCGAGGGTTCCGCAATTTTTGTCAACTTTGAAAACGCTCTCTGTTGAATCCAGCACTATTTGGTAGGAAGTCTTCACATTTGACTGGTTGGATATGGTGAGGTATTGTTTGTGTTCTGTGTTCAATTCAGCGTACTTAAACGACAGAATGCTAGTGCTCAGTTTTATATCAGGAGCTGTACTTCGGCCGACACACTTCACGACGCACTGCGAGGGGAATCCGGCTGGACTGATGTAGAAGTAGTCTGTGTATGCCATCTTTTCAATCGTGGGCAAGAAATCTATCTGAGGAAAACCTAAAATTAATCCACATTTTAAAAGAAGCTTCTTTTCAGTTTGATTATTTTTGAATTATTGCCTCATCATTTTGAGTACTCATGTGACAGAAAGTTGTATCACATAATAAACTCGACTGAGCTAATCAGTAATGTATATCTGCACATGGTTGCCATGGCAACTCGGATTTTCGAGATAATCCGCGCGCAACCCTATAAAACTGACAAGCGCGCCTTACAAAATTTACACTTCTGATGAAAATTTGCCACAATCTTTGATCATGGCCACAAATTGTAGATACGAGAGATTTAAGACCTATTTTAAAATGTTCAAACAAACCTTCACGCTGATAGAGGAGTATGGTTTTATCATGTGCTGCCGTCTTTTACAAACAAAAACCTTATCCATCGCTACTGTTCCACTGATTTGGTGAGAAATTGAGACGTTGGCATTTACCGATGACATATTCTTAACATGGAATACCTTACTGGTTGATGTACCGATTGGCACGTCCCCAAAATTGAGGAGCTGATGCACAGACTCTTCCTCAATCTTACCGTCACCGACCATTATATACGGATGTTTTCCTGTAATGGTAATTGTTTTTTTAGTGATTTCGGTTACGATACACGATTATATAGCATGGTGTGTTAAGGTTAACACCCACAATCAATATCTCTGTCGATGGGAGTTCTTGAAAACCGGTAATTCGACCAAAAAGGAGAATAATGGAAGAATTTCAAACCGCTCACCTACACCACTGATAAAGAAGTCCTTGTGTTGATCATTACCGAAGGAAACAACTGCTTTTGAGTCATAAACATGGGCCTCGCTTGGAGTAAACTTGACAGTAACATCACAGTGTCCTCTTTCGGGAAGTAAACCCAAAGCTGGCTCAATAGAAAAGGGGGCAGCCACACTCCATTTGAAATAAGTTTCAATACTCTTATTGACAAGAGTGAAGGTTTTAATGGCAGTTGTTTGAATACCACAAGTCTCAAATCCCAACGAGTGAGGAAGATCGATAGAGTATCTCGGTAAAACCGCCTGGACATTTACCGTAAATTTATCTGTTCTTGTACAGAATTCTACTTGGTCGCTGTATAACTCCTGAAGTAAGAAACACGTGTTATAGCTACACGTAAGAGAATAAAATCGTAATATTTAGCATGCAAGAGGTAATTTTATTGAATGGTGTTTGGCCATTTAAATTACGTTTGTCCTGAAAAATGAGAATTCTAGCTTCTCAGATGACCGAGATATGAAGCATAACGAGTTTGTTCATTACGAGTCATCAGGTGATCGGGTTACGGTGTCGTAATTGGTTAATCATTGAGTACCCAATCAATTTTGCCTCTGACTCTAGTGAAAGTGCTGGTGACGATGAGAAAGACCATAAACCAGGGATTCCTTCGGGAGCATGTAAGATTATATCCAAAGTTTGTTCGCCAATGGGGTGTGTCTGGGTGTCAAAGATCTTCAAGGTGGGTGCTACTTGTGATGAACTCTAGAAGGATGGGGTGGTAATACTCGGTCTGGCCGTCTGGAAGCCCATAGAATTCCAGTTCAGAAACCGAGTAAGGAGGTGCGGCTACTGATGAGAAGCCTCCTTAAAGTTTATTTGGGTTAGAAACGACATCTGGGTCCCTACCCTCGCTCAAGATTATTCTCAATTTTCTTGTTGTGTTCCACAACTGTTTTGCACCATCTTTTCAGATTATATTCAGGATTAAATGAACTATTGCAATATGCTACAACGGAGTCTCTAACATGTTCACAAACACCAGTATATGCAATTCAATGTTGATTGGGTGTGCCCCCCAAATTCGAATTTTCAAATTTTGGTGATGGAATCCTCGAACAAGTAGGTACAGTATGCCATCTGCAAAGCAACAACTCTCAAATATAAAACACGGCGGTGGTATATGACACAACGTATGGGTACTGACTTTAGCCCCCCCCCCCCCTGTATATTACACTATGCCGCAGCCGGAAATTTGCTGTATAGTGAACACCGTTTGAATCAAAACACTATGAACACTATAAACATTGAACACTATGACGGCACTAAACACTTTACCAGCAAGAAAACTCGTGCTACTGATAGTAACAACTTCTTCTTTCAAATTAAAATCTAGTTCATCATGGCAGTGTATCATAAAATTATAAATGGAAATGGTGATGAAACCCTCAGGTTTATTCTTGGTACCGTGTCAGGTTTTACTGCACCGTCAGGAAAATTTACAGCCTTAAAATTATTAAAATTATACTATTTCCCTAGCAGATAAATAAGAGCTCAGAGTGTTTGTTAAGAGTCGTAGACTGTGATCGGTAACAACACTATATTGCGTCATAGATCATAGGACATAATATAGGGTTAGGGCTATTGAAAATAATCATGAGATCCTTTTCGTGATACATATAGTGCTCAAATCGCACTATATTACGACAGAACTTTATTGCGATGGTTGAGTAATATAGTGCGGGAACCGTTTCATCCCATACAGCAAAATGAAAAACGATGGATGATCAATTTGTTCACAAAATTAACAGCTGAAGTGCATTTAAGATTCACAAACCTTTTCCAATGGCTTGAACGTTATAGGAATCTTTGCTGTGTTTCCCGAGCATAATGTTATCGTTTGTGGGTACTTGGTTGAAAAGCATTTGTTCTTCGGAGTCCTGAAAATGAAAGTGAGGTAGACAATAACTCCGAGTCCTCACTTAAATTTGTAGAGCTAGACTTAAAAAGTTTCACATGCATACCACGCGCACGGTTGAACACGTTTTGCATTTTAGAAGGGTTAAGCGATGTTTGATATTCCGAGCTGCAATAAAAATGAAAGTTTAATCATTACACTGCGTAAAACTGTCAAACATTAAGTAAACCCATGTTATAGTTCTATTTGTGAGATAGGAATTTTGTTAAACTCATTCAAAATGAAAGTGTAAATACAACACAAACAACTTACTTGTATTTTATTTTATGAGTCTTGGTGTCCACATTTTTTATTTTGATCACCTTTGTGTACTCTCCACCGGGTTCCCAGGTGTTCCATGTTATTTGTGAGGTTAGGAGGATGCCATTTCGAGTAGATGTTGCTGTGGTCATCTCATCCTATTGTAATTAGAACTTGTCTTTAAATCATTAAAACATGATCAAAAAGCTTTTGAACAGAAAACTGACCATTAGGCAAACGTTTATAAATTTGCCAAATGGTCAGTTTTTTTATAAATAGAAACACTGTTTATCGAATGTGGGCATACACACTAATAATATTATACAATACATCCAACTTTTAAGGCTCAACCACATTCATGTACTGGTTAGACACTTGATGGCCTTATCACCTGCAGCCTGCATCAAAGTTTTCTTATACTGCTTCTAGTCATTTTCAGCTCTCCGCGACCCAAATTTCACTGTTTTGACCGAATTTTTCTTGAATGACCATCTTACAAGGTCACTGAGAATGGCACAAGACACGATTGAGGTAGTCAAAGTTCTATTCCCAAAGAAAACTTTGATAAACGGAAAATCATCAGAATATAAAAAGAGATTTTGGAAGATTTTTGAAGAGGAGCTTTTCTCAATGAAACAATAAGTTTTATTTTACATTCCTTTAATCATAAATAAAATAAGAGCTTAAACCACGAATTAGTTAGTTACTAGAAGTAAACTTGAGGAAATATTCTTTAGTAGTTGTATATAATTATTTAGAAAAACTTTATTTGTTAGTATTTTTATTATGGAAAGTGGTTGAATTTAGTGAGACAAGGTCAGTTTCTCTATTGTCTCAGAAAAATTTCTACTTTACAGTAGGCAATGCTGAGTGGCAGGAATGACGGACCAAAACGCTTGGGCTAACAATGGCCCTAATTGCCGTGCCCTAGACCGAAATTTCGCGGTTTTGACTGAAAACTTTACCAATGACCAATCAGTGAGGTCGGTGAGAGTGACACAAGTCGCCATCAAGGTACAAGAATCAGTATATCCGGAGAAAACTTTGGTGCAATGAAAATTTTTAATATGTCCTACGGGCACGGTAGGACATCTTCGAATTTCACCTCTCCGTGAGATTCGAATTTTCTCTCTGAATGACCATCTTACAAGGTCAATGAGGATGGCACAAGACACGATTGAGGTACTCAAAGTTCTATTCCCAAAGAAAGCTTTGATAAACGGAAAATCATCAGAATATAAAAAGAGATTTTGGAAGATTTTTGAAGAGGAGCTTTTCTGCTGTTCCCTAGACCGAAATTTCGCGGTTTAGATTGAAAACTTTACTGATGACCAATCAGTGAGGTCGGTGAGAGTGACACAAGTATATCCTACCGGTAGGACACATTCGAATTTCACCTCTCCACTACCCAAATTTCACTGTTTTTTGACTGAATTTTTCTTGAATGACCATCTTACAAGGTCACTGAGGGTGGCACAAGACACGATTGAGGTACTCAAAGTTCTATTCCCAAAGAAAGCTTTGATAAACGGAAAATCATCAGAATTACAAGAATTATAAACTTTTAAAAATATTGGTTATTCAAACATTTGTTATTAAAAAGTGTAGTTTACTAGATGGAACAAAAAGTTACAATTTTCAAATGCATTCTAACTTTTTCAAAGATATTCTGAAAATAATATTAACATTGAATATGTATAAAAATGCAACTTTTGTTTTTGACTTCAATATTTTGAATTTTGAAAGTATTACTTTCAAATCTAATGTTTAATATTATGTATTAAGGGGTAGGTTATATCTCCACCGAAAGCACATCCAATTTGATACGTATGAAATATGTCTATAACTTGCTTGATTCTGCACTAAGTTTTTGTTCCACGACCAAAATTGAACGGCCTGGGGAATCGTTTAAGATCACTTTCGAGGCATCTTGACAAAAGCTACTCACGCTATTGTGCTTTTCTTGGAGAAATAAGTCAGTAGCGCTTTTGAGCTTGTTATTCGGAAAAGCCATTATTGGCACTCGAGTCCTTGATCTTGTCTATGATGCAATGGGCCTTTTGAACTGCCATCCTTCAGCTTCTGTCGACTGAAATTACTATTAATCCAAGTTGAGGCAATCAGCTGACGTGCAGCTTTTATGGTTATCTATGATATGTATAGTCTGTAATAAAGATCAAAATTCAAATTTGTGTTCCCTAAAAAAAATCTGTATTCCCTATTCTCTTTCAAAAGTATTCCAGGTAATTTGTATAAGTGTATATATTAATTTTGAATACATTGCAAAAGATTTTATCTCGACGACAAACACCTTTCATTTAGATATTGTCGTAATGACAAGGGAATAAGTTTTTATATTTGAGCTGTTTAGTTCACAGAAAAGCAGATATGGACTGCTTTCAATTGATATTTTGGAAAAAGTTTGTTTCAGTAATGATTGGGAACCAGTGGTCTTTTGTAACTGCATCTTCAACCTCAGTTTCATTTTGAAACGTCAGGTGACTGGTAAAGTCATATATTTTGTTCTATGAACATTTATTCTAGTATTTTGAAGTGTAGCAATTGTTAAGATCTTTAATTTTATACAAAATTATTGATGTTTTCTTGGGCAAATTTCTATTGATCCCGTTTGGTACGACAAGGAAAAAGTTTTATCAGGAAAGGAATTATTCAACGTTTCAAACTGACAACTTCGTATTCATGATCTCAAATTATTTGCTATATAGTAGTGTTGAAAGTATTAAAAACTGAGTTTTAATTGTCATACGTTGTATGACCCGCCGCGCACGAGTGCGCGGCTCACCTAGTGAAACAACCGTGGGGGTCACGACGTGATACAAAGTTTTAATACAGGGTGGGCCAAAAGTCAGTGGGCATACGTTGGCCTTAATAGCTCAATCACTGAGTGCCCAATTGAAATAATTCTTTCTGGTATGACTTACTACCACCACTGGTTTGAGGAATTTGTCAAATCGATAAATATTAGAGTTCATTTTTTTCAAATTAAGGCTCATTTTTGCATTTATTTGATAGTTTTGATAGTTTTGATAGTCAAATCGAGCTAAATTTTTTGAATTGTGTTTGGCCATTCGAATTACGTTTGTCCTGAAAAAAATTAGAACTGTAGCTTCTCAGATGACAGAGATATGAAGCATAACGAGTTTATTCATTACATTTGATCAGGTGATTGGTTTACCTAATCACGTGATTAGGTGACCCCGTTAACCACCCCGTTAAACATTATGGGAATTTTTAAGGGTGCCCAATGAAGGTGTCGTGTCACGGTGTCACATAATCACCAAGTCAATGTTGTTAACGAGATAATAATAATAATAATAACAAAGTATTTATATCCCGCTCATATTAGCAACTAGTAACCAAGAATGGTACTAGCTACTAATGTCAGAGCGGCTGTCCAAAACAAAGATAAAACTTTAATAATTTAGAATTCTCCAACAAAAAATTCTCAATTTCCTTTAAACTGCTTATTAGTAACACTAACGTCTAAAAACTATATTATACGACAGACATGGTGGTACAATCAGACATCAGATGGAATAAACTATAAGAGAAAAATAATAATCTCGACACATAATGGTTACCTTTATTTATTCAAAAGAATTTAATTAATTGAACTTCATTATACACTCTTCTTTATTTGTAGATCAAAACAACAAACACAAACTGAGGCCTGCATCCCCGTCAATACCACACAATCATTTAATGAGTTGCTCAAGGTAGTAGACCAGGCCGACGGATCCCCAGTCCGATTTCCCTGAGTATTGTCGCACCCAATTAAGGGAACTCGCACACTACATCACCCTGTACCCAACAGCTTGCAAGCAAGCTGCCGTTCACCCACCGGTTCACTGAGGTACAGGTAGATTGCCGAAGCATGTGCTACCAACTCTGCAATCATGTGGTACCGGCCAAAGATACAGGTTTATAAAAATAAAATAAAAAATAAAAACAAGCCAGGGCATGGCAAATGGCAGTCTAGTCTCTCCGGACTCCGTGTGAGTGTAACTATACACACAACTCATGACAGTTAAAAAATCCCATGGAATAATTTACAAACTAAGGCCAGGTTCTAGGAACTTTCTAAAAAAGAACACAAATATAAATACGACTAGGTATGTTCTAGATTATTGAAAAAATGGGTTTTTAAAGCCCGTTTAAAAGTATCAATGTTGTTAGCTTTTCTTACCGTATACGGTAGCAAGTTCCAGAGATACAGAAAATGCTTGATAACTTCGTCATTTCTAATCCGTTTTGCCTCATGTTTTCAGATCATATGCAACATTTAATTATCTATCGTCTTTGAAAAAAAAATAGGCGTTTAGCATGTTCAGAGAAAACAATATAGGTGTTTTAATATTGAATGGGCGTGGTCTATAATATTCGAATTTTCAATTTTTGACGACGAAATCCTCGAACCAGTAATTACAGTATGCCATCTGCAAAGCAACAGCTCTCAAATATAAAACACAGCGGAGCTATTAAGGCCAACGTATGCCCACTGACTTTTGGCCCACCCTGTACTTTTAACATTATTATATAACAAATAATTTTCTTTTTCATACCAAACGGGATCAATAAAAATTTACCCAAGAAAACATTTTAACTATGCGACTCATAAATAATATTCCAATCCGGATTTTACATAAATTATTGATGTTTTATATAACACTTTAGCGGGGTGTAATCTGTTAATATAGTGGGTATTTAAAATTAATAGTCTGTTGGAAGTTAAAATTTTTGATTTTTACTATTTATTTTTAATAAAACACTAATTGTAGCCAGTTATTTTAATATTTTCATCATCACTATCTTGACGGATGTTACTCGTCTAAATTTCTTCGAAGTAGCGCGCGCCGCTTTCTTCTCGAAATGGCCCGATGGCTGCTTTCTTCTCGAAATGGCCCGATGGCAAGTGCTACGAAGGAGCACGGGCCGGGCCAGATCATTAACAATGGTCAATCACTATCTTGATTCATGAATTTTTAAAAAGTTGCACTTTACAGTAATGTGCACAATTTTGAATTTGGGAAATGTGCTTTTGGTGGAGATATAACTGATAACCTGCACTTTAACCGGCGATACTCGTAAAATATATTTATTTACGAGTATCGCATAATGTTTGGAGATAAAGAAGCATACTTGGATAAATTTAAAACTAGTGCGCGATGCAGACCCCACGGGGAGCAAATCCTGGGCAACGAATTCTACAGAAATGAGCGTACAAAACCCTATCAATCACTATCTCGATTCATGAATTTAAAAAAAGTTGCACTTTACAGTAATGTGCACAATTTTGAATTTGGGAAATGTGCTTTTGGTGGAGATATAACTGATAACCTGCACTTTAACGGGCGATACTCGTAAAATATATTTATTTACGAGTATCGCATAATGTTTGGAGATAAAGAAGCATACTTGGATAAATTTAAAACTAGTGCGCGATGCAGACCCTACGGGGAGCAAATCCTGGGCAACGAATTCTACAGAAATGAGCGTACAAAACCCTATCAATCACTATCTCGATTCATGAATTTAAAAAAAGTTGCACTTTACAGTAATGTGCACAATTTTGAATTTGGGAAATGTGCTTTCGGTGGAGATATAACTGATAACCTGCACTTTAACGGGTGATACTCGTAAAACATATTTATTTACGAGTATCGCATAATGTTTGGAGATAAAGAAGCATACTTGGATAAATTTAAAACTAGTGCGCGATGCAGACCCTACGGGGAGCAAATCCTGGGCAACGAATTCTACAGAAATGAGCCTACAAAACCCCTCTTCAACACTCATGAAATCATGAATGTGCATAATCTGTACCTCTATCATTGTATTAATGACATCTTCAAGGTCTTGAAATATAGAACCCCTATATCACTATACTCCATCTTTGAAACATCTGGCAGACTTGGCAAAGAGACACTCATTCTCACACCTAAACCATCAGACAGCTACATATACAGAGCTGGGAAAATATGGAATACAGTACGACAAAATCTCATGCTAACTACATTCACCTGTTATAAGCCCAATCACCTCAAATCATCTATAAGAATCACCATCACTCACACTCAAAAGGAAGGAGAACCAAATGACTGGAACTTAGACTTAAACAGCGTTCGACAAAATTCAAAAACTTTAAAATTGACCTTGCCTGGATTACTTAAGCTTGAAAAAGCGGTAATATCTTAGCAAAGTATAACTTGCAGCAGCCCCATACCTTGTCATGAACATAATATTGAAACTACCTCTGTGATCACATCTTTCTCTGGGTGCAAAATTAATATATATATAGGTTTATTACTTTTATAGAAATTTAAAAGTTCTATAGAAATTTATTATATAAGGATTATAAACATTTTGTTTGTGTGTTTTGTGTTATGCATTTTTATACCTATTTTAGAAAAGATTTTTATAGAATGTTAAAAGTGCAGTAAGGTCAGTTTCAGACGAATTAAGAATAAATGACATCATTGCCATGTCTGAAGTGGTTTGTAAATGGGCCATTGTTAGCCCCAAGCGTTTTGGTCCGTCATTCCTGCCACTCAGCATTGCCTACTTTACTGGGCCGCTCTCAGCCTGTCATTCCGCCAAATCTTTGATTGACGATGTCAATCCATTACATCGAGATCGCTGCTCTGCAAGAATGCTAGTTTGCACAGCGCGTCGTGTTATTACTGTTCACACCTTTCTCTCTCTTTCGTGACAGAATACTTCTAACCGTGTTTACCTTTTCTAGCAATGACAAGCAAAGAAGGATAACCGATTGGACTGGGGAGGAGTTGGCAGCACACTACCGTCCAATCGGTAAGTATTTATAATGTTTAGTTATTAGGTATTTATTTGGAATTGGTTTAATTTGGTGGTAAAGTTATTCTATTATGTAATAAAGTATTTTGTTTTACAGGTTTTGTACATACGACAAATACGGGTTTTATTGGTCAACTAAAGGTCATCTAACAGTGATAGCAGGAAGTCGGAAAACGTTCTACGCAACGACCTGACAGTGGCACTTTGTTTGTGTGTTATTTAGACTACAATTTAGAGACTAATTTAGAGACTAATTTGAGAGACAGTTTTAGAGTTTTTTAGTCGAACTATAACTATGAGTCTTCGTGAGATACCAGTTTTAGACGACAGCGCTGATAACAGCACATGGAAGAAGAAAGTGTTAATATGGCAGCTTGGCACCGCAGCATCAACGAAACAGCAAGCTAGTAAGCTGATTATGAACATGAAAGGTAGACCACAGGAGGTTTCTATAAACATGACGTTAAAGGTGCTAGGAGCAGAAGATGGAGTTGCTAAACTCATTGCCGAACTGGACAAACTGTATAAGAAGGACAGTACTCAGTCTTTATTTAAGGCAATAAGTTTTTATCGCATTTTATTGTCGGATTCTATGATAATAAATATAGAAATGAGTCGAATATTTTTTATAAGATCAATTATGTCTGTTTATAAGAAATAAGAGTAATATTCAGTATGTAAATTCAGTTCCATGATTCGTAGAATCGTGTTTTAGTCGTTTTTTACGAGTTAATTGCTGAGCAATGTCAGGAGTATATATTATTTCGTCTCGTCAGTTTTTTATTTTAAGTTTGTATATATCATTTTAATTTGCAAAAGAATGTGGTCCCAGGTAAACATAATAATATATTTGCGTATATAATATGTTTGTAGCTAATTTAGGAAGCTAATCTACTTTGCCGAGTTGTTCTTTTAGTATTTATCTCAATTATTTACTCGTTTTATGGGGACGCTTTTAGTTTTTGAGCTAGATATTGTAACCTCTCGGTGAGTTTTTCTTAGAACAAAGGAATTTCTGTGTTGCTAGTAATTTTGAGCTCGTAGGTGTAGAAAGTACTTATAGTGTTAGCATTTGAAAATGCGCGCGCGCGTGGCATTTATATTTTAGCGGGGTTTTGAAGAAATTTTAATATGACTTGTTATGTTTTTCTCTGTAATAAGTTCTGAACAGTTTCGTCTCGATAGGTCACTTAAGGTGATAATCTGAAGACATCTGCTCCAACGGGGTTGTTGAGCGAAAATACAGGGACGATTTTAATATTCGGCAGTTTCGTCTTGATAGGTCACTGCGGGTGATAATCTAAAGACAGCTGCAGCTCCAACGCCCAACGGGGTTTGTTGAGCGTATTTGTGGGTACAAGTTTATTGTTTAGTAGATTTGTCCAGATAGGTCACTGCGGGTGATAATCTGAAGACAGCTGTAGCTCCAACAGGGTTGTTGAGCGTATTTGTGGGTACAAGTTTATTGTTTGATAGATTCGTCCAGATAGGTCACTGCGGGTGATAATCTGAAGACAGCTGTAGCTCCAACAGGGTTGTTGAGCGTATTTAATTATTTGATGGATTCGTCCGGATAGGTCACTGCGGGTGATAATCTGAAGACAGCTATAACCCAAACGGGGTTGTTGACTGTATTTAATTATTTAATGGATTCGTCCAGATAGGTCACTGCGGGTGATAATCTGAAGACAGCTATAACTCAAACGGGGTTGTTGACTGTATTTTAATTATTTAATGGATTCGTCCAGATAGGTCACTGCGGGTGATAATCTGAAGACAGCTATAACCCAAACGGGGTTGTTGACTGTATTTAATTATCTAATGGATTCGTCCAGATAGGTCACTGCGGGTGATAATCTGAAGACAGCTATAACTCAAACGGGGTTGTTGACTGTATTTTAATTATTTAATGGATTCGTCCAGATAGGTCACTGCGGGTGATAATCTGAGGACAGCTGTAGCTCAGACGGGATCTTCGAGCGTATTTTTGTGTAATTTAATAGTGCAATCTTGAGAGAAATTGGGGCTAGCATTGCTGGAAAAGGAAAACCGGGGAATGTTATTACTGTTCACACCTTTCTCTCTCTTTCGTGACAGAATACTTCTAACCGTGTTTACCTTTTCTAGCAATGACAAGCAAAGAAGGATAACCGATTGGACTGGGGAGGAGTGGAACATTGGCAGCACACTACCGTCCAATCGGTAAGTATTTATAATGTTTAGTTATTAGGTATTTATTTGGAATTGGTTTAATTTGGTGGTAAAGTTATTCTATTATGTAATAAAGTATTTTGTTTTACAGGTTTTGTACATACGACAAATACGGGTTTTATTGGTCAACTAAAGGTCATCTAACACGTCGAAGCGGCGAAGTCCTCCAACCGAATCTCTATTCGGCGGTTGTTTATGAACATAATAGCCTGAGGTCCCCAGGTAATGCTTGATTCACAATGTCAATCCTTTGCATCTCGCCGATCTGCATGTGGTTGCGAGAATCATTATTGGACGCGCGCGCGGCCCAGTAATGCATTGCGCTACAACCACTTTCCATAATAAAAATACTAACAAAAAAGTTTTTAAGATTTAAAGTTTTTTTTTAAATATACAAATTACAACCACTAAAGAATATTTCCTCAAGTTTACTTCTAGTTAACTAATTCGTGGTTTAATCTTTTATTTATTTATGATTAAAGGAATGTAAAATAAAACTTATTGTTTCATTGAAAACTTATTGTTTCATTGATTTCAAATATCAAAACCGTCGACAAGTCCAATTCGATGCGCGTCTTGGTTTGGTAGGTTATAAACCTACAACCTGCACTTAATATTAATGATATAGTTTTAATTGACGATGTCAATCCTTCGCAGCTCAGCGTGGCGCAGCTCAGTAGTGCATCTCACCGATCTAACGAATGTTTTACTGGGCGGCGCTCAACCTGTCACTTCGCCAAATCTTTATGAACATAATAGCCTGGGTCCCCAGGTAAACGAATGTTGCAAAAATCATTAATGGATGCGCAGCTCAGTAGTTGGTAGTACATTACGCTACAACAATAATAGTACTTAGCGTCTTGTTTTCCTTGTATCACGTGGTGACCCCCACTGTCGCTTCACTATAGTATCGTCTTCGACGATACAGGGGGCTGGGGGAGCCGCGCACTTCGTGCGCGGCGGGTCATACAACGTATGACAATGTTTTCCTAAGCTGATAACGACTCTGGAAACAATTTGTATGCGCGTGCGCGCCAAAGTTAAAATGTATAATCGCAAAAAAAGTGCAATGCGAAATTGTTTCTAAGACGATTTCTAATTTGCTCATTAATAGCTTGACTCATTGTTGATTACAATGATGTCAATCTTTCGCTGCTAAAAATTGCTCAGCTCAATTTGCAAATGGTGCATCTATTCACCTAACCATGTGCTTTCGCGCCGCTGCGGGCGCGCTTGTTTCACAAGTGAGGCGGGCGTGCGCCACTGCAAGCGCAAGGGATCTAAATAGAGCAAGTGCATCTATGATCTAGGGCCAATCTAACGAAGTGGTTGAATTACGAAAAGCATTGATTCACGATGTCAATCCTTCGCATCTCGCCGATCTGCATACGTGGTTGCGAGAAGCATTATTGGATGCGCGCGCGGCTCAGTAGTGCATCGCGCTACAACGAAAAGCATTATTTGATGCGCAGCGTGGCACAGTATTGAGGGATGATATTTGTCTAGAAATTTCTTCGAAGTAGTGCGTGCCGCTTACTTCTCCTCAAAATATTAGCCCGATGCAAGTGCTACGATCGTGGAGCGAAGTAGCACGTGCCGGATTAATATGTTAACAATGGACAAGATCGGAGGCCCAGTAGTGAATCGTCCTACAATGTACAAGACTCATCGCAACCGATTTATTTTTATTGGATCTCCAAAATATTTGCATTCGTGGCTTTAGGTAAATTGTTTTAGAAATTTTATTCTCTACACCTAGTGTAGCTTATGTACTAACATGAGAGATTAATTTAAAATCAAACTACTATAATATAAAAGTAAAACATATTGATCGAACGTTGGAGTAGTTTGCTGTTAATTATTAGTCTCATGATTGAAACACTGATAGTTGGATAATCAATAATATCCGGTTCAAAGAGACAAAGACAAATGAAACAGGAAGTTATGAATGTAGGTAAATTTTCTGCGTCAACACCATTTTCAGGCTTAACTTATTTGTTATAAGTATTGATACTTTAAACACTACTATATAACAAATAATTTAAGCCTGAATATGTTATGGTGTTGACGCCGAAAATTTGCCTACATTCCTAACTTCCTTTTTCATTTGTCCTTATCACTTTCAACCGGATATTATCCAACTATCATATTAGTGAAACAAAGGAAAAACAGTAGCTGAGACACAGTAAGTAGAACAAAGTGGCTCTTGCTTGTGATGGATTTTTTTTGTTGCTATTGAAGTTTTAGAGAAACAAATTTTAGAGAAAGTTCAATTCATTTTTTCTTATCAATTCAAATTTTCTTTAGAATATTCTCAAAACCAATGATGATCATTTCCGCACATGAAAACTGTCCCTTACATTTTCTCTAGCAGTGAAAGACAGCGAAATGTCGACTGCTCTGAAGTCTGATAATGTAGGAATTATGGAGATTGTTTTTTTAAATGGTGATAATGTTTATTTATTTTTTAATTTTTTATTTTATTAACTTTTGTTTTATTTATGTAATCGTTCTTGATTTGATTTGATTTTAAGCTAACACTTGTTGTTCCATACTGATGAGTTTGTTAACATAATAATAAATAATGATAATTTAAACTTTTATATTGTTTTGTTCTGATGATTTGTTGGTGGGTGTATCTTTCTTTGTTAGTGCAGTGTGTAATAATATATCAATAAACCTTCCTATGATTCCTATTTGATACTTTTGAAGTGTTTTCTGGTGGTTTATTGTCAATCGTAGTGTGGTATGTATCAATAAATCTTCCTGTGATCACTTTATGATATGATTTTTTTTTGAATAGATTTGTTTTTGGGATGATTCAGTTGTTTGTTGCTGGATATTTTTACCTCACCCTTTAGAACCTGATACACTAAATAACATGTTAATGTGTATGCACATTCCAGTAGAAAAATTTAGGGAAAAGCTAAGAATGATAGAGGCAGTAGACTAAAAAACTTAGATTCAAGATTCAATATTATGAGCAAGTTTGAAAAGAAACGTTTTCAGATACACTTTAAAAGAGTCCAATGACATGCAATTTTGTTTTGTTAAGACACAAGGAGTAATAACGTGTACTGAATTCTGTAACTGATAGGTAGCCAATGAAGGTCTTTTAGAGTATCTCCTATATGATCAACATAATCGTTGACATAGAAGAACATCTCTATGTACAATTCATGAATTCCATAATGTTGTTTCCCTAATGATATATTTTCCCAGTATTTTTTATCTATGTTTTTCAGCAAATAAGATATGTAATGGAATTATAAAATTTCAGGAATGTTGCAAAAACTAGATCATGGCTGCATTCTCCCATGGAGCGACAAGAAAGATGAAAAGGTAAATGATGTGCAGCCTGATTTCATTCCCCGTGATTACCAGATTGAGATGCTCAATCGGGCTAAAAAAGAGAACACTATTGTCATGATGCCAACAGGTTCTGGAAAAACATTTGTTGCTGTACTATTAATCAAACATTACATTCACCAAGTCATGACAGATCCTTGGAAAGGGCCCTGCAAAGAGAACAAAAGTTGCGGTGATCGTAAGTGTAGTTGTGGTGATAGAAATTGGAAAAGGACCTTTTTCCTTGTCAATCAAGTCACTCTAGTGTCTCAGCAAAAGAGAGTATTAGAACGACATACAGGTGTTTCAGTTGGAGAGTACAGTGGGTCTCATAGCAAAACAATTGACACATGGAATGAGAAAACTTGGTATTATGAATTCAAACAGCACCAGATTGTAGTCATGACAACAGACATTTTCAAAAATTTGCTTTCAACTGGAATTCTGAAGACCAGTCAGGTCAATGTTCTTGTTTTAGATGAGTGCCATCATGCCAAAGAAAATCATCCTATGGCTGTTGTCATGAGAGATTATTGGAATCCGAGAAAACCAGATGGACGTGTCCTGGGACTAACAGCATCAGTGATAGACAAAAAGAAAATTAGTGGAAAGGCTGAATTACGACTTTCTATTGAGAAACTCCAAAAAATGCTTCAATCACGACTTGTGACCCCATTAGAATTTGTTAATCAAATCAAAGATGTAAAACTCCCTGATCCAGTGATTTATTCTTTTGACCAGGGAAATTATGCAAATGAGTTATTGGTCATCACAGAAAACTTGTTGGATACTATGAGCAGGTATACTGTGAAGGCTCTTCCTGAAGTTGAACAATCGACTTATAACCATATCAAGAAAATTGTAACAGCTATTCCTGTTATAATAACTGAAGTAGGCATTGATGCTCTCAGAGCTATATTGGAGGATGACAGAGGCTTTATCGCAGAAATTGGTAACTATCTTGCAAGTCCTAATATTGCACCTTCAAAGGAAGATGATGGCACTATTATTGAATGTGTGACTTATAAAGTGGGTCAAACCATTTTGAAGCAACTTGAATATCTAAAAACAACTACTCAAAGTGTAGTTGATAATTCTCAAGAGGTGCGAATGTCAGTAAAATTTTATGAGCTTTTAAAATATGTTTTAAAGCTTCAATATGACACTGGTGAAAATGCAGATCCTCCAAGAATCATTATATTCATAGAGAGGCGTAGAGTTGTGGATGCAATGTACAAATACTTGTGTAAGCTTCGGAGAGAAGTCAGGGGTTGTGCTAACCTGAAAGCCTCTTATGTTCTTGGTGGTTCTACAGGAAGTGGTGGAAAAGAAGAGGATGACTTGAAGATGTCTTCCTTTGAAATAGATGAGTTAATATCAATAAAGAAGCAGCAAGAGCAAGCTCTTATTGATTTTAGAGAGGGTAAAAGTAACATACTGTTAGCAACAAGTGTAGTTGAAGAAGGTTTAGATATACCAGCCTGTAATGTTGTCATCAGATATGACTTTCCTCAAACATATCGTGCATATGTTCAATCTAGAGGAAGAGCCCGCCAAAGGCCTGCCAAATTTACGTTTTTCTTAAAGAAGTCAGAAATTGATGAAAAGGAAGGGCTTCTAAAAAGTTTTCATGATATTGAAATGCTTCTAAGAGAATATGCGTCTGACTTATCTCCAAGAGAAGTTGCTGAAGAGGATGATGATGAACTAGACTATAACACTTTGATTCCACCATTGGAGGTTGAGGGAACTGGAGCAAAAATAACAGCAACTTCAGCTATACAGCGGCTTAACTTTTATTGCAGTCAACTTCCAAAAGATGAGTATACTGATGTAATGCCATCTGATTTTACAACTGAGGAGAATAGTGGTTTCAAAACTACAATTACCCTTCCAAAATTGTGTCCCGTTAAGTTATCAGTGGAAGGAGACTGTTTGGCCAACAAAAAGCTTGCTAAAATGTCAGCTGCCATGAAAACCCTTGAAGCTTTGTATTCAGCCAATGAACTAACAGATGCTTTGTTGCCCCAGTTTAGGCACAAAGAGGCCAACCCTTTGATGATTGCATCAGAGGATGGTCGCTCAATGACCCTGGATCAAAAACTAAAAATACCAACTGTTCTTTGGAGAAAAGATCTGAAGGAAGAATCTGGATTATTTTATCTGTACTCAATCCGACTGGAGCTGACACCACATGATAGTGATTTTGCTGAGCATTTCGTCAAAGGAAAAGATCACCGAGTGGCGTGTTATGGTATTTTGTGCAAGGCAGAGCTGCCTAATTTTCCGCTATTTACCGTTCACCCCCGATTTGGTTCTGTAACAGTCTGTATTCAATTTGAAAGAAAGATCGATGTACCCATCCATCTCCTGCAAACATACTATTGGTTTCAAGAGGCTGTGTTTACACATGCTCTTGATATGAACCATGTCAGACAATGCTCTGACGCCATTTTCAAGAGTTACTTTATACTTCCGTTGTGCTGGAGATCGAAGGCAAAGGGGTTGCAATTTTCTTCATCTAATAATAAATCCTGTTTCTTGGACATCGACTCCAGATTTATAACTCAACTTCAGAAACAGTGGGATTTCGAGCATAATCACTGGATATTCGGTAACATGCCATCTGATTTAAATAAGTGTTTGGATTCTGTGATCTTCCCTGCTTATAACCATTCTGAGCATCCTAATAACAAAGATATATCCGGATATCTGTATGCAGTGATCCAGAAATCAGAATTAACTGCTGCAGATAAGATGAGGGGTCGTGCTAATACAAGTGCTGACGGTCTGGAAACCCAAACATATGAACAATACCACCTTGAAAAACATGGAATTAAACTTCAAAACCCTTCAAAGCAACTATTGGAGTGCAGGAATATTACTAGACACTATGCTTTTTTGACACCCCATGCTAGTAAAAAGTCAAACCGGCCTCCAATGCAGTTAATTGGAGAGATATGTAAGGTTCACCCCATTCCATCATCCTTGTGGAGCCAGGCTACTTGTTTACCTTCAATTTTATGGAGAATGGAAACATTTTGCCTTAGTAAAGAACTAACTGACACCGTGTATGGAAACTATAATCACAATATCAGTTTACTTGCTTCACACTGTAAAGATTATTTTAGTGAAGAGACTAGTAATCTTATGGCGAAGTTGAGACGTGATCTCGAATACAAAGGGGACATCGATTGGCTGGAGACACTACATCCCATAACACATAAGTCATGTGGAGAGGATTATAACTTGGAAAGACTGGAGTTCTTAGGAGATAGGTTCCTCAAGTTTGTCTCAACTTTATTCTACTACCGGACCATGCCTGATAAGCATGAAGGATGGCTCAGCAGGTATCGGTCTGAAATGATCTCAAATCAAAATTTAGCTGTGAGATCTTGTAAAGAGATAAAGCTGCCTCGTTACATTCTCAACAAGAAAATAGATCCTAAGGAGCACTGGATTCCCCCGTGTTTTCTGTCTTCATACACAATAGATAAACTGAAAGAGGCAGAAGAAGTAGTCTCATCAGCTTCAGAAGAGACCCTCAATTCTCTTGATCTTCTTCCCGATACAGAGTTGTCTGCAGAGGTTCTGCGGGAAGTAAGTCGTCTTAAGAAGGCTCGAATGTGCGTGGAGGTGAAGGAGTTCTTAGGGAATCAATCAGATGATAACAGTTATAACGATGCTGTAGTTCAGTTATGTGAACTTATCCCAGATGGACATCTTCAAAGGTTGGAAACTAAAGATGTTGCAGATAGTATGGAAGCATTGCTGGGGCTATGTGTAGCAAAATACGGATACAGAAAGGGTGTTGACCTCCTCGACAGGATTAGAATTTCCACATTCCAAGCTAAAAACGGAGCTGATCCAGAGATTTTAAATGACCACCTCTATGAACCAACCCCTCCTTCTCAGATTAGCTCTTTACCACCAGTTGCTGTTAGGTTAGCTCGATCTCGTTGTGAGAACCTTAGAAATGTAGAGAAAGCTATCGGTTACAAGTTTAAAGAACCATTTTACCTGTTGGAGGCACTGACCCATGCATCATTTAATGATATAGATACATGTTATCAAAGACTTGAATTCCTTGGCGATGCGGTGCTTGATGCGTTGATGGTATTCCATATATACGAGCAAAAACCACATTACGATCAGGGTCAGATGACTGATTTACTCTCTTCTCTTGTGTGTAACACTACCCTCTCCAAGGTATGCACTAAACTTGAGCTACACAGATCTTTACTTTACGACAGTGTTGAACTTTACAATGTCCTAGCTCGCTTCTTCATGAACTTTGAGAATGACCAGTTGAATGAATGGTGTAATGACCTCTCTTTGGAACGAGTGTTTGTGGACTCAGTTGAAAGTGACACTCCTGATAGGATACCAGTTCTAAACTTAGAAAGCAAGGTGGTGCAAGCTCCTAAACTACTCGGTGACCTGACTGAGTCTGTGATAGGGGCAATATATCTGGACTGTGGTGAGGATATATTGAGGGTATGGGAGGTTATTTGGCCTTGGTTCAAACCTTTCTACATTGCTTTCAGTGAGAATATACCAAAGAATCCCAAAGCTGTGATAAATGAATTGTATCCTGGTTTGAGAAGAATGACCGAATCGTATCCTGGAGATCACTACAAGTTCATTGCTACTGTAACCATAGCGAAAAGGGACGAAAATAACAAGGTGAGCAAATACGACTTTAAAACTGTAGGCAGGGACAGAGAGACTGCGATGGAAGTTAGCTATGGGAGAGCTCTGCATTTCCACAAGAAGTATCTTGTAGAAATGTGAACTATTTTGTGGGAATGTGAACTATTTTGAATCGCATGTTATATATTTTATCCATTGTCTACTAGGCCTTTCTTTTGCTATTTGACTGTAAAATTTTGATTTATTTCATTTTTTTAAAGAAAGACCAACTTTGTTAGTTTGTATACGATTTTTTATTAATGTCCACTTAACACTACTGGTGATAATTGGTAAGTAGTCACTTCTGATATAAATGTGATCTTGAAGAAACTCATCAATTTTGTTTGATTTTTCTAGATTTTTTTTCACGAGAATTATGTTTTTTTCAATCGAATCGGTATAATTTATTAGCTATCAATGCAATGATGATGAACATCTTAAGTTTACAATAATATTATAAATGTATTAAGTTACAACTACTCCGTGTCCTCATTCAATTTAGTTTCTCCCAATTTCTAAGACTGCTGCAATCTAAATATATCAATAATTTGTCTTCCAAAATATTTGACATTTAGTATTTATTAAAGATGACCTGATTACAATCACTACTAGGAGGTCCACCTCTCCGGATAAAACATGAGCCATGAATACAGTGATTTAGACAGGTTGGTTGATCTAAACATTCTTTTATCAACAATTGCATTCCATATAATAAGCCTCACCAATTGTTCAATGTGCAATATTTTAAATTATAAAATTAGATTGACATATATCTCAATTTTATAATTAATTTCCTACAAATACGAATGAGTTTTCAGTTTAATATTGATAGCTGGTTATATGAAATGTATAAATTTCCAGGCAGATCGAGCAGCTGAAGCAGTGTGAGATTATCAAGGAGTCTGAAGTGAAAGCGCTATGCGCTAAAGCACGTGAGATTCTCTCTGAAGAATCTAACATCCAGCGAGTTGACTCCCCTGTCACGGTAAGAATGACTCAAGACAGAACTTTAAAATGCTGTCATTGATTAGATGCTAAAATAAGCATTCAATTACAATCGTATTAAGATCGTACAGTTAGATTCCGCCGCAATTAGTAAGTTTTGAGTTTCTTATTCCGCATTTTCATGTTTTGATCCCTGCCATGTAAGTTAGGTATAAAATAACCAAAGACAACGTTACTAATTCTATTTTCAGGTGTGCGGTGATATACATGGCCAGTTTTACGATCTCAAGGAACTCTTCCAAGTAAGTAATCACTAATCAGCTACATCACAAATCAGTATATTACAGATGAAGTACACTGTCACAGTACAGTTGACTGCTGGTAGATTGCAATGTTAATCTTGTCTAGACATAACACACATAGTGTGTTGTTGCCAACATTAAATTTGAAATATACTTATCATAGTTCATACGGACTTGATAGGTTTATTTATTACTTATTATTATAGATTAATACTATACTACATACCGGGTTTAGTAGTTTTGTTATTAATAATCTAGCCATAAATCATGAAATTAACAACTTACACGACAGACAGATCTCTTACTGAGACTAAATAAAACTAGTAAAAGGCAATTTTAACTCTCGTTTTTCTGTAATACCCAAAATAAATGTCTCGCCTGACTAGTAATTTCATAAATGATGTAATAGTTACATTAATTAATACTCTGGTCATTAGATCAGGAGATGTTTATAATTGAAAACGTACAATGTCAAATAATCCCTACTTCTATTATAAGATCTCCCTTAGATGGTGAGTATGACTCAGTATGTAGTAATTATGTAGTTGTAACCCTATTACCATGGGTTGTGTATGTAGTATGTCATTTGCACATAAGCATGACGTACTGTTACACACACAGTCAGTAGTCACCAGTATGTAACCTGACCTCTACTCCCAGGTGGGAGGCGATGTGCCCAGCACCAACTACCTCTTCATGGGCGACTTCGTGGACCGTGGTTTTTACAGCGTCGAGACCTTCCTCCTACTCCTAGCTCTCAAGGTTCGTTCAAAGACTGAAACCGTTATCAGTGCTGGATTATCTTGACAATAGAGAAATTATTGTGAAACCGGCTGTTTAAACTTTTATACATTTTCTAATGGAATATCTATACATTTTAATTACTTACAGAGTTTGTAAGAATCTACTTACCTAATTAAGTATTCTCGCGTTCTCACTCTAAATATATACCCTAGCCCGTACGTGTTATGCTACAATAATTATAGGAGTCTACTTACCAGTGTCATATTACCTTGGCTGGCAGCCACACTCCCGCTTACCCTTAATTATTAAAACTTAACCGAATTCAGTAAATATGTTTAAAACTGTAAATTTGGATGTTAAGTTCATACAATTTAAATCATTTAACATTTAAAATCACAATTAACATGGGCGGCTAAAGAGATTAATTTCATAACAAAAACCCAGTACTCTTATACCCATATATCATATAATGCCAATTTAAACTACATCTGTTCTTTTGAGTCTGTTGATTTGCTGTTACAATGTGGGCTCTAAGCCGCGTGTTTTTGAAACTGGGTAGATGGCCATTCCTTATGAGTATAGCTTACTAATCACTGATACTAAACATGTGGTCCCCGTTAAGACGTCCAACCCTTTACTCATTTACTTCCGTTTAACTGTTAAAATGTTCAATTCAACTTTTTCAAAACTCCCACTGCTTTGACTGATTGTTTATAACAGTTGGCTCGGGAGTTTCCTTTTGAGGTCAAGAGTTTGGCTCGAATAAGAATGGTGTAAAGCTTTTGTCGAATGTTGACCACTACAACAAGGGTCTCATCCAGTACATTCATCATCACCGCATATTTTATCAAAATTCACCGCAACTTGAAGTATAACTTTCTTTCTCTCGAAGTTGCAGCGTAATTTTCTACAAATCCCCTCAACTGAATATGATGTCTCTGTCCCTTTTTATCATGATCTAATAGAGTAAAAGATATTAACACAGAACACGTGACCCAGGTACGATACCCAGACCGTATCACACTGATCAGAGGTAACCACGAGAGTAGGCAGATCACACAGGTTTACGGGTTCTATGACGAGTGTCTCAGAAAATACGGCAGTATCAACGTCTGGTACTACTGTACCGAGGTAAGCCATGTTACCATATTTTCTTGTACAGCTTTATGGGATCTTTACATTTTAGGAGACCTTAATCAGGAAAATTGACATATACTTATTATGTGCTTATCGTTGATATTCGAGTATTAATGACTGTTACTTTGTGTGAATAACGGTGGACAAGCACTACTGCTAAACCGTTTCCAACTCTGGAGTTCTTTGTAATTAACACAGAGCAATGGGCTTATACTGGGCGGCCCAGATTTAGCTTATCTTTTTGTGTTGATAGAATATGGATGATGTCTACTCTTGTACAGTCTATATAATGCCCAGTCTATATAATACTACATATATAATACTTATATCTAGACTGTAGATAAAAGCATTAGGTGCTGGGCCCCCTGCTCTTCCTGCTCTTCATAAATGATCTCCCTGATGGAATTGAGAGCTTCGTATCACTCTTTGCGGACGATCTTAAGCTAGTAACGAGCACAGCTAAGCACAGTGTTGCACAAGATGATATACTGAAACTCAATGCGTGGGAGAAGGAATGGCTCCTAAGATTCAATGTGAAGGATGGCAAGTGTAAGGTACTACATATTGGGCGTAACAATCCAATGCACGAGTACTTCATGAATGGGGAACGCCTCCCCCAAGTGAAGGCAGAAAAGGATCTTGGAGTTCTAACTACCAGAAACCTGGACTGGAGTGATCATATAGATAAGTCCGTGAAAAAAGCAAAGTCTGTTATAGGCTGGATCAAACGAAGTTTGATCTGCCGTAACAAATTTGTTATGCTAAATGTCTACAGAACTCTAGTTCGACCTCACATCGAATACGCTGTGCAAGTGTGGAATCTACCAGCAGAGCACGGAAACTGGAGGACTATTAAAAAGATAGAAGACGTTCAGAGAGAATTTACACGAATAATCGACGGGATTGGTATCCTACCATACGATGAGAGACTGAGAATCCTCCAGTTAACAACACTACTGGAGCGCCGTATGAGGGGTGATCTTATTGAAACCTTTAAAATAACGACGGGTAAAGTGGACTATGGACAAGATCTTTTCAGGATATCACGTAGCGGTACCAAGATCCTAAAAGATAAAAGAGGAAATCAGGTCCTCAGTAACCGTGTTGCCAATTACTGGAACAAAGTACCAAGTTCGGTTAAAGAAGCCAGTTCAGTAGACGCATTCAAAGCTCGACTTCAATGTTATAAAAATGAACTGATAGCGAGTGGAGCATCGTCAAAGGGTCACTTCTGGGATCTCAGCGAAACCTTGATGTCAAAAATAAATACATGTGAGCATGATTCATATGCACATTTCATGTCTAATAACCCATTGATTGCTAAATACCGAGGAATCAATGTTTCTTGATTGTTAAATTCAGAACTACATGTTAACGTCCTAAAAATAATTAATCATTAAATGTTCCGGATAGGAACAATTTTCTTTTTGATAATATTGTGCGAACTGCAATAGCGTAGAGTGCAGTTGGGTTTCAAGTTTTGTCGAGATGGCCATGTGGCCATAATCCTATTATTATTATTATTAACCGTAGATTATTCTAGCTCACCCTGAACAATGTCACAAAGTAGGGCAGCAACAATGTGCAGAGGGAAATTTAAAAATCCTCAACTTTTATGAAGCACGTATCTCAAGATTCCGCATTCTATCTACTTACTAAGTGGCACAAAAAGAAACTCTCCACAGTTATAACTGTATTTACTGAACGTTTAATGACGAGCTCCCACTCAGGTATTCGACTACCTGTCCCTCTCGGCAATGATTGACAACAAGATATTCTGTGTTCACGGTGGACTGTCTCCCTCTGTTCAGACTATTGATCAGATCAGGGTTATCAACAGGAAGCAGGAAGTGCCCCACGATGGTCCCATGTGTGATCTCCTCTGGTCGGATCCTGAGGGTACGTACTGTGTTTTAGCGTGCCTGCTTGTTTTGCTACATACTAGGTCACCACTCCCACCATTATTGTGGTCTAAACCCCAAACTATCATGCTCTATCTCAATAATGAGAATTTCCTTTATTTCTTCCAGAGCGTGGTGTGGTCAAAAATAAGTGGGTAAATTCTTTGAATGGATGGTCTAACGTGCTTGACTTATGGTTTAATCCGCTCGTTCTTATCGTTGAAAATGGAGTGTTTTACATGCCATGTTTTTTGCGGCGTTGCGATGTAATCTATCTCACCACACTACCAATACCACTCACTGTACAAACTAAAAGTTATGACTTGAACGAAATGATTTGTTTTGACTCATAGTCTTGATAATGACGCATTGATTTCATGAGAAACTTGCAGTCGCTATACTATGTACTACTAAATAATATACAAAATATAATAACAAATCTATATTATAACATAAAACTCCCCACCACACAGATATAGAGGGTTGGGGTCTATCCCCGCGTGGTGCAGGCTACCTGTTTGGAGTGGACGTGGTCCAGCAGTTCAACGAGACGAACAATGTGGATATGATCTGTCGGGCTCATCAGTTGGTCATGGAGGGCTTCAAGTGGCACTTCAACAACATGGTCCTTACAGTGTGGTCAGCTCCTAATTACTGCTACAGGTAGCGTATATTGTTGTTTTCTGTTGTTTTCTATTGTTTTGGACACTTTCCAAATCACAAAATCTTGTGGGTTGTTTAGTGTTAGATCTGTCGAGAAATGTACTACAAAGCTTTTAACTTGTTTGAAAGTGACACATGGTCTCATGTGGGGGTAATAGTGAATTGATTAGAGGTAAATGAATAGTTTAAATAAGAGATTTCGTAAACAGCAAAAACCGCAGAAGGTTTAGAAATACTAGTAAACATTTTACACAATAGCTTTATCTATGGCTTATGTTCTCTGCGACTGATCTTCGGCTCCTGGTTCTGTAATCTTGCACTACGGACCAAGATTAATGTAGATTAAGATCGCGTCTGCCTACAATATCCCTGCTGCTCCAGCGTGTCTCTCTGTTTAACCTCTTTACCAGACTCTGCTTGCCACGCATCATTTTAACACTCCGCAGTTCACCTGCTTAAATCACACCAGTACACGCTGATTATAAATCAAGAGGCTTGCATATTTAGACTATTGTAAAGGTCGTGGTTGCTGGCAATCACACTGATATTATATCAGAACTCATACTTCTACATTTGATATAGTATGACGTAGTATCTTATCACTGATTTTAAGTAATTGTGATGCTGTCATGTTGTGATTTCATGTCTTTACTGTTTATCTCGTATCCACATGACTGACTGGAAATATCAACACCTAACAGTAACACACTGCAGGTGCGGGAACGTGGCAGCAATCCTAGAGTTGGATGAGAATCTTCAGAAGGAGTTCACTATATTTGAAGCGGCGCCAACCGTAAGTCAAAAGATTTAGATTTTTTAACATTTTTGAGCTATTGCTCTTATCATGGTGTTTTATCATATGAGCTATGAGATTTCAAATAGTCGATTATTTGTGGGTTATTTGTTAGAAGCATGACTTTACCGCATCTTTATTTCATTGCTACCTCATGATCGTAGCAGAGCACAGGTTAACTTGATTGGAAGTTAGCAAGCTGGGCTTTGTAGGTGGTCCACTATTCTTAACTTGTTGACACTACACAGCCTCATGTACAATATCTGTCATATACACATTTGTATTGTGCATATTTCTGTTTAGTACATACATATTTCTGTGTACATGGTATTGATATAAACAGATCAATATTCACAGGAAAGTCGCGGAGTGCCGTGTAAGAAACCTCAACCAGACTACTTCTTGTAATATTTCCTGTCGCGTTATGACGTCACAAGTTACTACTGTGACGGTGACGCTATTATAATCTGACGTCACCAGTAACCCTCATCAAACTTTTATATTTGTAAAATCGTTGAGCTGCTACCTGGAGCTTAGATGATTAACTTCTAATTGTAAACTAGTATTATCATCGTTTGGCTGTCACTCGTGTTATCTTACATGAACGTGACCAGTCTGTTAAACTTACTGTAAAATAGCCGTTGCTTCAGTGTATTTAATATTATCAATATTTCGAATAAAAGTGGTGTCTAAGTAAGATATTTAAAGGAATTTAGTTGAGCAGTTTATGTTTACGTAAGTAATTTAGGTGACTTTAAGATTCAATCGGATTATGGTTATATATCGGATACTGAATTTAAAACTCTTATTAGTTCATTTCTATATGATGCATTGATTGCTGGGTGTAGCTTAACATTTTAACACTAGAGAAAGAAGATTCTTTTCTGTAAATGAACCAAATGATTGCCAACGGTGGACGGTGCATAGTTTACAGAATTCTTCATTTTTATCGATGTTTCCATCTCAATAATCATGCGTAGTTAATTGTTCTTACAGTTGATAAATTCAATTTTACCAATAAAGAATTTAAACAGAAAGAGAACGATTAAGCATTACTTTATTTATAATACGTGTGGATGCTGCTCCCTTGCACTGCAAGTTGCAACAGTTCACTGTTCAGGTCAGATGATGATAGAGGCGATGTTTTCTCAAAATTTGTGGCGCATTTGTGGCGGCCCCCATATTCTTGCCCCCATTTGTGGCGGGTTTTGCCCCCATCCTATTTTTCCGGTTTAGAGTGTTTCTGTGTATTTTTTTGGTATGGTATGTTCACAGTAATTGCTCCTAAGGTCAACCAACAATATAAGGTGGTGAAATAAACCATCTTAAGACGTTTTATGGTTTTTTTGAAATTTGTGGCGGTTTTTGCCCCCGTTTGGCAAAATTGCCCCCATCAAGTTTAGAGTGGTTCTGTGTATGTTTTTGGTATGGTATGTTCACAGTAGTTGCTCCTAAGGTCAACCAACAATATAAGGTAGTAAAATAAACCATCTTAAGACGTTTTAGGGTTTTTCTGAAATTTGTGGCGGTTTTCGCCCCCATTTGGAAAAATTGCCCCCATCCGGTTTAGAGTGGTTCTGGGTATGTTTTTGGTGTGGTGTGTTCACAGTAATTGCTCCTAAGGTCAACCAACAATATAAGGTGGTGAAATAAACGATCTTAAGACGTTTTAGGGTTATTCTGAAATTTGTGGCGGTTTTCGCCCCCATTTGGAAAAATTGCCCCCATCCGGTTTAGAGTGGTTCTGTGTATGTTTTTGGTATGGTATGTTCACAGTAGTGGCTCCTAAGGTCAACCAACAATATAAGGTGGTGAAATAAACCATCTTAAGACGTTTAAGGGTTTTTCTGAAATTTGTGGCGGTTTTCGCCCCCGTTTGGCAAAATTGCCCCCATCCGGTTTAGAGAGTTAAAGTTGGTTCTGTGTATGTTTTTGGTATGGTATGTTCACAGTAGTGGCTCCTAAGGTCAACCAACAATATAAGGTGGTGAAATAAACGATCTTAAGACGTTTTAGGGTTTTTCTGAAATTTGTGGCGGTTTTCGCCCCCGTTTGGCAAAATTGCCCCCATCCGGTTTAGAGTGGTTCTGTGTATGTTTTTGGTATGGTATGTTCACAGTAGTTGCTCCTAAGGTCAACCAACAATATAAGGTGGCGAACTAAACCATCTTAAGATGTTTTATGGTTTTTCTGAAATTTGTGGCGGTTTTCGCCCCCGTTTGGCAAAATTGCCCCCATCCAGTTTAGAGTGGTTCTGTGTATTTTTTTGATATGGTATGTTCACAGTAGTTGCTCCTACAAATTTCAGAAAAGTCCTAAAAACATACACAGAGCCACCTAAACCGGATGGGGGCAATTTTGCCAAACGGGGGTGAAAACCACCAGATAATTCAAAAAAACCATAAAACGTCTTAAGATGGTTTATTTCGCGATCTTATATTGTTGGTTGACCTTAGGAGCAACTACTGTGAAGTGTGAACATACCATACCAAAAGCATACACAGAACCACTCTATAAACCGGATGGGGGTAATTTTGACAAACGGGGGCGAAAACCGCCACAAATTTCAGAAAAACCATAAAACGTTTTGAGATGGTTTATTTCACGGTCTTATATTGTTGGTTGTCCTTAGGAGCAACTACTGTGAACATACCATATCAAAAACATACACATAACCACTCTTAACCGGATGGGGACAATTTTGACAAACGGGGGCGAAAACCGCCACAAATTTCAGAAAAACCATAAAACGTCTTAAGATGGTTTATTTCGCGATCTTATATTGTTGGTTGACCTTAGGAGCAACTACTGTGAAGTGTGAACATACCATACCAAAAGCATACACAGAACCACTCTATAAACCGGATGGGGGTAATTTTGACAAACGGGGGCGAAAACCGCCACAAATTTCAGAAAAACCATAAAACGTCTTAAGATGGTTTATTTCGCGATCTTATATTGTTGGTTGACCTTAGGAGCAACTACTGTGAACATACCATACCAAAAACATACACAGAACCACTCTTAACCGGAATGGGGGCAATTTTGCCAAACGGGGGCGAAAACCGCCACAAATTTCAGAAAAACCTTAAAACGTCTTATAAGATGATTAACTTTACGATCTAAAAGTATTGGTTTACCTTCATAGTATTATTATGATTAATATAATACATTATACCAAAAAATTCACTGAACCACTCTAAAATGGTCATATTATATACTACAGGGTGGCCCAAAAGTAACTACCCACACGCAACCCTTTAATAACTCACGTAATTGGCATCAGAATTGCTTACAAATTTCAGAGAATATAGATATGGGTCAAACTTAAATTTCCTGAAATTTCCATCAATTACAGAGGGTGTGGCACACCACTCCCTCTTTTTCTCTTTTGTCACCATAAAGTGAGAACGTTTTGAGTTAAGAACTCCAAAATTTCCAGACACATGTGGTTTGATAATTCAAGTTGGTTGTTTATAACTAAGCCGAGTTATGACCCTTTTAAGCTTTTAAGGTCTTTCGGATACGTGATCTCTGCACTTAATCAGTGATTTCGTCACCCAATCAGTGATCTTATCGGGAGCTATTCAAGTATTCAGTAGCGGGCAATAATGAGCCTCATTAGGCGGTACCTAGCATGCGGTAAACCGCATCTGGACGCTCTCCAGCTCCAAAACAGTCCCCCAACTTCCATGAGCCGCAGGTGGATTCCACAATTGGACACAATACTCAAGATGAGGTCTTATTAAAGCTTTATATATGGACACGTTCATTGAAGTTTGAGGAAATTGGTAAATTTCTAAAACAGCGTTTTTGACGATAGTGGTTTAATTTTAACATATTATATTAATCTAGCGTGTTCATAAGTTCTGACCATTAGCCACGTGACCCATACTCCCATATGCACTGCTCAAAAATAAAATGTATTGCTTTTAGGCACTATTATGTAAAGAATGTCACATTTTTGTGACATTGTTTACCATAGCTGCCCAATTAGCATTTTTTGGTCTAAAATATAGTAGATTAGGTCAATCTAACAATTATGATACAATGTAGGCCTAAAGGGCAGTGATCGAACGGCTTTAAGGCAACATTTCGTAAACTTTGTCACACTCAGAATACGAGACCTCTTTTCTACTGTGAGGTGTCCTCAAAACCCTTTCAACTCATTATTTGATAGTTCTTCTGCCAATCATAGCCATAAAATATGTTGTTTTGAAAAGTTAACAAATACATGCACTTGGCTATTGGGAAATGATGTAAATTCTGTCACATTATATGGAATTTGAAATTCTGGGTGAATTTCCGAAATCATTTATATCTGATTTTGGTTTGGAAGGCGGGAAAACTCTATATATGAGGACGATACACGGATACAGTTGATTGAAGTATAGGGCAGTTGATGTAAACATCGTCACAAAATGATACGAAATCGTAAATGGACACGTTCATGTTGAAGTTTAAGGATATTGGTAAACCAAAAAATATAGCGTGTTCAGAAGTTCTGGACATTAGCCACGTGACCCATACTTCCATATACACGGCTCAGAAATACAATTTATTGTTTTTAGGCACTATAATGTAAAAAATGTCACATTTTTGTGACTGTGTTAACCATAGCTGCCCAATTAGCATTTTTTGGTTTAAAATATAGTAGATTAGGTCATTCTAACAATTTACAATTATGATACAACATTTGGCTAAAGGGCAGGGATCGAACGGTTTTAAGGCAATATTTCGTAAACTTTGTCACACTCAGAATACGATACCTCTTTTCTACTGTGAGGTGTCCTCAAAACCCTTTCAACTCATTATTTGATGGTTCTTCTACCAATCATAGCCCTAAAATATGTTGTTTTGAAAAGTTAGCAAATACATGCACTTATTGGGAAATGATGTAAATTCTGTCACATTATATGGAATTTAAAATTCTGGGTGAATTGCCGAGATCATTTATATCTGATTTTGGTTTGGAAGGCGGGAAAACTGTATATAAGGACGATGCACGGATAGAGCTGATTCAAGTTAAGGGCAGTTGATGTAAAAATTGTCACAATAATAAATTCAGAGGCACATATTAGGTGCGGTAAAAAAATCGAAATTATGCGGTACCGCACCCGACTATAAAGGTAAAATGTGCGGTAAGTTGCGGTAAATTTTTACCAATTATGCGGCAAATGTGCGGCGATTTTTTCGAAATTTGTGCGGGAATTGTGCGGTTTTCTTTTGCATTTTCTCAAGGACTTTGGAAATTCTAAACGTATAACCGCCGCTCTTATCAAAAATAGGTCTGTTTATGTGTTACTGAGGGTGTCGTTCTTTACTAAGACCATGATTGAACCTATATTGAGATTCAGTTATCTGAGAACAGTGACTTAGAGTAATCAGATGATGTGGTGAAGTTACGAATGATAACTGATAAACTATAATCAAAGTATGGTAACGACGAGGGTTTCATAACGGCCTGGGTCACGGTCCCGAAAAGGCCTGGGTCACGGTCCGAAAGGGCCTGGGTCACGGTCCGAAAGGGCCTGGATCACGGTCCCGAAAGGGCCTGGGTAACGGTCCCGAAAGGGCCTGGGTCACGGTCCCAAAAGGGCCTGGGTAACGGTCCCGAAAGGGCCTGGGTCACGGTCCCGAAAGGGCCTGGGTCAGGGTCCCGAAAGGGCCTGTGTCACGTGGTAACTGGGTCACGTGGCCTTGGCATGAGTTCCAAAAGGGCCTGGGTCACGGTCCCGAAAGGGCCTGGGTCAGGGTCCCGAAAGGGCCTGTGTCACGTGGTAACTGGGTCACGTGGCCTAGGTATGAGTTCCAAAAGGGCCTGGGTCACGGTCCCGAAAGGGCCTGAATCACGGTCCTAAAAGGGCCTGGGTCAGGGTCCCGAAAGGGCCTGAGTCACGGTCCTAAAAGGGCCTGGGTCAGGGTCCCGAAAGGGCCTGAGTCACGGTCCTAAAAGGGCCCGACTATAACATATTTTGGTTTTTACACTCGAAAATCTTAACGCGAAAATTTCAAAATTATGCGAAATTACGCGGAAAATGCTAGATTATGCGGAAATATGCAGAAAATTACAAAATGTGCGGACATGTGCGGAAAACAATAAATTATGCGGACATGTGCGGAAAACGGTAAATTGTGCGATCCCGCACCCATCGCACCTAATATGTGCCTCTGAATTAATAATAAGGGCAGTTGATATGAAGAAAAAAATCTATCTAACTAATGCAATGGCTGATGTGACGAAATTTACATTTCTTGACCCTATTTTGAAGAAACATGCCTCGATTAGAATTCAATATTCTTCCAGGAATTATTAGTAGGTTATTATTCAGCAAATCAGAACTCAAGTTTAACAATTCTGAGTTTAATTTTACTAAGTTACCGAGATGTGACGAAATTCAATTTTCCTGCCCCAACAGTATAATTTCAATGTGATGAAAAATGGGCATGGGTTCAATATTTCCTTATCTCTGAATTAATCATTTCAAACCATAATTAGGACTGTTGATGTGAAAGAAAGTGTATCTAAATTTTACAATGACGTATGTGACAAAATTTACATTTCTTGACCCTATTTTGAAGAACCATACTCCGATTAGAATTAAATATTCTTCCATGAATTATTAGTAGGTTATTATTCAGCAGATCATCAGAACTCAAGTTTGACAATTCTGAGTTTAATTATACTAAGTAACCGAAATGTGACGAAATTCACTATTTCTGCCCCAAAAGTATAATTTCAATGTGATGAAAAATGGGCTTGGGTTTCTATATTTCCTTCATCTCTGAATTATTCATTTCAAACTATAATTAGGACTGTTGATGTGAAAGAAAATGTATCTAAATTTTACAATGACGTATGTGACGAAATTTACATTTCTTGACCCTATTTTGAAGAACCATACCCCGATTAGAATTCAATATTCTTCCAGGAATTATTGGTAGGTTATTTTTCAGCAAATCAGAACTCGAGTTGAACAATGCTGAGTTTAATATCACTAATTTACCGAAATGTGACGAAATTTACTTTTCCTGCCCCAACAGTATAATTTCAATGTGATGAAAAATGGGCATGGGTTTCTATATTTCCTGTATAAATCCATTCCAACTATAATAAGGGCAGTTGATATGAAAGAAAATCTATCTAACTAATGCAATGGCTGATGTGACGAAATTTACATTTCTTGCCCCTATTTTGAAGAATCATACCTCAATTAGTATATAATGTCACTTTATCACCATCACTATGTCGATAAATTAGTTATTTTGCCAACACGGAGCAAATAAAGTTGTAATATTTTTTTGTGACGAAATTTACAAATTTTTACCCTGTTCAGGTGTTGAAATTTATCCAATGTTAACATATCACTGCCATATAATAATTTATATGACCGGCGTATGGTTGAAATATTGTTAATTGATTCATAGTACGTAATATAGGGTGTTTAAGTTGGTATACTAATATTTACTCAATTTCACACACAATTGTAGGTATTTCGAGGGTGTCTACATCCCAAAGGCGGATGGCGACTTTTCACCAAGTTCAGGACGGCCTATTTCCCTGGGTAACATTCAAGGGAAGATTTATTTGGCGATCCTGGCGAAGAGGTTGACCAGCTTTGTTGTCTCGAATGGATATGTAGACCTCTCTATACAGAAGGGTGGTGTGCCAGGCGTCCGTGGGTGCACGGAGCATTTTGGTGCCATGTGGGAGGTACTGAAGGAAGCAAAGGTCAAGAAGAAGGACCTGAGTGTGGTATGGCTTGACCTGGCTAACGCTTACGGAGCGGTACCCCATGTTCTGATTGCCAGGGCCCTCCGTTTCTACAACGTCCCCGAGAAGGTTATCAATATTATCCTACGGTACTTCTCCGGGGTATTCGGAAGGTTCTCCTCAAGAACGGTGACATCAGACTGGCAGCAGTTTGAGATAGGAATCTTCATGGGGTGTGTGATATCAGTCATCTTGTTTGTCTTGTGCATGAACCTTGGGCATGAACACCTAAAGTCTAAGGTTCCGAGAAGCATTGAGTACATCAAGGATGACACACCGATACCAACTCTGAAGCTGTTTATGGACGATAGCTGTCTGACGACCGCACGTGCAGAGGATATGCAAACGTTACTCAATGTGTTTCAGAAGTACGTGGACTGGTCCAGATTTAAGTTAAAGTCCTCCAAGTCCAGAGCACTGGTGTTGAAGAAGGGAGTGGCTGTGAGGTGGGGTGAGGAGGTAGTGGTAGGAGAGGAGGAGGTGGAGAGAGAAGAGTTGTGTTTGCAGTTGGGTGGTGAGGTGATTCCGAATGTGTCAGAGAAGCCGATAAAATTCCTTGGGAGATGGATAAGAGTGGAAGGAAATGACAAATCAGTCATCGACTCAACCAAGGTCGACCTTAACACTTTTCTTCGGAGACTCGATGAAAGTTCCCTTACTGGACTCCAGAAGTGCTGGGGATATCAGTACATGGTCCTTCCAAAAATGAAGTGGCCTCTTGCCATCTATGATATTCCGATCACAACAGTTACCAGATGGGAACAGAATACCAATAGTTTCCTCAGGAAGTGGTTAGGGGTGGGGCACACTCTGAGTGGTCTTTGTCTGTTCAGTCAATCATCCAGTGTGGCCTTACCGGTGAGCAGTTTGACAGATACATGGAAGATAGAGAAGTGTCGACTGTTGCAATCCTATCAGACATCTAAGGATGACCTGATTAAAGCAGTCCAGCCCCAAGTTCGTTCTGGTAGAGTTTGGAGGCCTGAGACAGAACTGGAAGAGGCCAGAAGAGATTTGGTCTGTGAATCGGTGCGAGGGATGGTGCAACCTCAAAAAAGAGTTGGCATCGGTTTTGGTGACTGGAAAAAAACCTTGGGAGAGGATGGATGAGCGGGAAAGAGAGAGGGAGGTTATGCTGAGAGTGAAAGAGAACATTGAAAGAGAGAGGGAGGTGCAAGTAGGTTCTCTGGAGATGCAGAGCAGGTGGGGTGAGTGGAGAGAGCTCGTAATGAAGACGGATTTGAGCTGGCATACACTTTTTAAGTATGGTGACTCACTTATTGGGTTCATGCTAAGTGCTGTGTACGGCACCCTCTTAACCCCCTCTATGGTTTCCAAGTGGAGTGAAGATGAGGATGGGAAGTGCAAGTTATGTGAGGAGAGGATGGGCACCATTCAGCACATTTTGGCTGGGTGTAAGGTGGCCCTTAGTCAAGGAAGGTATAGATGGCGGCACGACAAGGTTCTGAAGCAGATCTCTGAACAGGTTGTCTTCCATTGTGATCGCCGAGTGAACACTTATAAGAACAAGGCCGGCGATGGAAGGCAGTTCATTGATTTTGTTCCTGCTGGGAAAAGAAAAGCAGGTACAGACGACCGGAAGGAGAGTCGTGGTTTTGGGATCCTGAGTGGGTATCGGGATTGGATAGTGCTGTCAGACCTTGAGGGGCAGCTTAAGTTTCCCAGTGAGATTGTGGAAACACGGCTGAGGCCGGACCTTGTGATATTCTCAAGGTCGGCAAAGACAGTTATTTGGTGGGAGCTAACAGTACCATCTGAAGAGCGGATCGCTGAATCGCACGAGTACAAGCTCGACCGATACAGCGGTCTGCAGGCTGAGATTCAGGCGAAAGGTTGGTGCTGTTATAATGCCGCAGTCGAAGTTGGAGCTAGGGGAGTGGTTGCGCAGAGTTTGGAGAGAGCTGCGAGGAGGATTGGTTTTAGGGGAAGAGAGCTGAAGAAGCTGGTACGGGACAGCGGGAAAGAGGCAGCCCACTGTTCCAGATGGATTTACTTGTTATCGAGAAAGAGGGAGTGGGAGTTCAGGAAGGTTGGAGCTTGAGAGTTCACTATAACATCTAGAGGTACCATAAACGTTATCTCGTCGCCAATTGCGAGCTCTAACGGGTCTCCTCAAGTGACTCTCGGATCAGATGGTGGTTCAAGGGTGGACTGCTGGGGCGCCTGACAGGAAACCGTATTGCGATTAAAGCCCCGAAACGGTGTCAGGTTGGTAACTGATGATTCTGATCCATGCTCCTGTGAGTTTGCTGTTGTATCTCAACTCGCTAAACTGAGGCATCTCCGCATCTTGGGTGAATATGCGTACATCTTCATACTAAACCCAGGTGTGGCATGTGTCAGTGAATACGGGCGAGCGGATGCAATAGCGAAGGTGGTGTGGCAAGGCCTAAAAGACACAGTCAGATAGTTGTCAGCTCGCTGACTGTAAGGGAGAAGGTATATCCGTATTTCGCTGCTACTGATGCAGTCCTTGGTCTGGCAATCAAGGCTTCTCTGTTTTTCGTCTAACTATGTACCGTTGGGCTTGTGGAACCCGTATGGGGGACATACATAGGTTAGAATGGTTTTGTGCACCAAGAGGAGTGAGGGAATGAGGGTTGAAGAGAGAGAGCTAGAGAGTTGTTAGGGTGGTTAGGATCAGTAGGTGGAGTGTTTGGTTGGAGCGTTCTGTTTGTGCTGTATAGCATTTTAGTCACTCCGCAGTTTATTAACTGTGTCTCAACTCTAGGGTGTTTAAGTTGGTATACTAATATTTACTCAATTTCACACATGTTGAGATATCATACAAATTTATGTGACTAAATTTACCTATTTCTGCCTTCTGTATTTGTATTTGCCTATAACAATGAAGTATGTGAACAATTCCAAACACATTCAGCTCACAAAATAATGGTAGACTATTCGGCATTTCTTGTCAGGATGTCATAAACATCCCTCATATAAATTTCTTAAATGTGTGACGGAGTTTACATGGTGCTACCATTTAAGGAAAAAAGTCGCTAAATATGTAGATAATAGTCATATACAGCTATTCTATGAATTGGAAATTCGAAAATTTGGTCAAACACGGCAACAAGGGATCCATATAAACTCCGTCACGTTTTTATAGTGTGACAAAGTTTACAACTCACTGCCGGCCGCATTTAAGCGATATCTTATCGTCTGATAAAGATATCGTTATGCGACAAAGTTTATCTAGAGGATAAAACGATTATCTTAGGGTTAGAGGGTTTATATAGTTTCATAGTGTGACACATTTTACATCATCGTGCCATTCAGTAGGGTCACTAATATTTACCAATATCCTCAAACTTCAATGAACGTGTCCATATAGCAATCATAACAACCTTTTCTCTAATAACTAAATTCCTTACAATCCAACAAATCATACGATTTGCCTTAGCGATACATGCTTTGATCTGTTCGTTCCAAAGTAGGGAGTTATGGGTAATAACCCCTAAATCTTTTTCCTGTGCAGATACTTCAAGTTCTATACCATTTACCTTATAATTTAAATTAGGATTGTTGTTAAAATTAATATGCACTACTTTGCACTTGTAGAATTAGTTAGAATAAGGTAGATTGAAACTGTTCATATCTCAATATTAGGCAAATTACACGATGGTCCCATCTGCATAACCATGTCACAACCGTGTCATAACCATTCAATAACCATTGCATAACCAATAACCATTGCATAACCATGCCATAACCATGTTAGAACCATGTCATAACCAAGTCATAACTATATCACAACTAAAAAGTGGTCACTATTCGGTACTTCTAAAGTGGTCACTAGCCGATAACTGGCCGGTCACTAGGCGGTTACTATCCGGCTACTAGTTGAAATGCTCCCTCTCTATCAAATTAAGAGTGGCTACTAATAATAAAGAAGGAGCATTAATTATACTAATAGCTGGTCACTTATAGTGACCGGCTAGTAGCTAGTAAGTGGTCACTAGCCGGCTAGTTACTTGCTGAATTCTCGATAATTCCAATCATAGTTGTTGATAATAACTTTTGTCAGAATGAGTTTGAATAAGGTAGAATAATAGCTCAATAATAAGCAAAATACATGATGGGGGCAAGATTCATATCCGCCACAAAATCTGAGAAAACACCCTCTGTGATGATAAAATGTGGCACAAAGTATGTGACTAGCCGTAACGCGTGAACATATTATTAAAAAACTCACTTGCGCAACACGTACTTATACCGCGCGCGCGGCGCCCCAATTAAACATTAAAATAAACTACTTTTTTCAATTCGAATTTTCGAACTCAAATAAAATGTCAATCCTCTATTCCAGTCCATCTCCCCAACCCCAAGGATTTATTCACCAGATAAAATATGTATATCTGTGGCCTACTGAAATGGACACCAAACCACTTCATTTCCTGATCCCATCTGCAACTGTCAACGAGTCTTTTATTTGGGAGTTTTTACGCGCCGCGCATTTGCTCTAACCAGAGCCCTCTCGCTTGCAGTAGCGCGCGACCGCCGTAGGCGGCAAAAGATCATCCTACTTGTGAAACAAGCGCGTCACGCAGTACGCGTAGGCACATGGCTATGTGAAGCCGCGCATTATTAGGATGTTAACGGGAGATATTTTTGTTATTGCTCGCTACTTTCACGTATAATGCAAGAAGGACAAAAAGGGCGCCGTGCATATTTGGGATTGACGTGCCAGGTTAGCAATAAGATTATAAGTAATAAAATTATAAGCAATAATTGTAGCGCGAGATGCGCTAAGCTGTGCCGCGCCGATCTGAGATGAATTGACATCGTCAATTAAAAGCAAAAATAATTAACCAAAACTCTTATTTGTTATTATAACCATCAATGCAATGCTCATAATTTTTCGCCAGTTCATCAATAGATAATATTCACCTTCAAGTGGCATTTTATTTTTTGATTTACATTACCTGGGGACCTCAGGCTATCATGTTCATAAACATATGAATAGAGATTAAGTGGAATGACAGGCTGAGTGCGGCCCAGTAACCCGAATAGAGATTAAGCGGAATGACAGGCTGAGCGCGGCCCAGTAAGATTTACACAACATAAATTTGAGCATAATATAGTGTATAAAGTTTCTGTCACAACAAGACTGAAATCCTCAGTAACAACACTTTATATATCTTCCAACAATTTGGTCCAAGTAAGATCCTTGTCTCCAAATAATCATTTGGAATAATGTTCAGTGTTTGCAAAAGCTTCCAGGCCCGCACATTCCATGTATTGCCGTACATTCTTTGTATAGTATTGCCCTGTTACACATTAGTTCCATATCCTTTTACAGCCAAATTTGCACAATGCAGTGAAGGACAGAAAATCATACACTAAATGAGCATTATATTTTGATTGTTCATGTTGTAAATTTGTTGATTCTGTAAAATGTGCTAAAATTAAATTTCTTGTTTCATCGAAAATTTCTTAAAGAACTTAACCATTAACTGGGAGAATGGAAATTTTAGCAATAATTATTTACAATTTAAGTCTTTTATTGATTGACGATGCCAATTTAACATGTTATACTACCCACAAAAATCAATTGTTTACTTTGAAGCAGCACGTCACATTTACTTTGGCCACGAACCATCCTATTTTTCTTCTCATTTGGGCATCGGCAACGCAAAGATATGGGGATTTTTATCACGAAGGCATGTTTCATTTTCAATTTGGTCCAATACTTACCTTTTGACTATCATATTGCTCTAATGTATAATAGGAGAAAGAATATTCAAACAATATACACATAATATTATGTACTCAACTTATATACTCAACAAATGGCGGATGGGGTCCACAAGCCACAAGATACCACAAGAGACTCGCTGAAAAACTATCCCAGAAGAGAGGAGAAGATTATGCGGCTATTATGTGCTACATGCGCACCAGGATTAGATTCTCAATCCTCAGGAGCACCCTGATAGCGGTCAGGGGTGAGAGAGGGAGACGGCAATCGTATACATTGCCAGTCAGTGTAACTTCGTTTAACTTGATACCTGCCACCATGGACTATGAATGTTTCTAGACACTATCCTTTTGATATTGAGATATTGGTATCTCAGATCACGTGTACATCGTTCCTTTTTTTTATGACACAGTAATTTATTGACACTCACAGCTAAATTTTTAATCATTGAATCAGTATTTTTATCTATTAACTTATTACACATTTGTGCTCTGCTTTAGCATCACTTGACTATTTTTTTTAAAAAAATTGTTTGTTCAGGCCATGACCTTATAGTCAGCCAATTGGCCATTGCTATATTATGTGTATATTGTTTGAATATTCTTCTTCCATATACACATAATATAGCAATGGCCAATTGGCTGACTATAAGGTCATGGCCTGAACAAACATTTTTTTTTAAATAGTCAAGTGATGCTAAAGCAGAGCACAAATGTGTAATAAGTTAATAGATTAAAAAACTTATTCATGTGATGCATTACGCAGAGCACAGATAAAAATACTGATTCAATGATTAAAATTATAGCTGTGAGTGTCAATAAATTACTGTGTCATAAAAAAAGGAACGATGTACACGTGATCTGAGATACCAATATCTCAATATCAAAAGGATAGTGTCTAGAAACATTCATAGTCCATGGTGGCAGGTATCAAGTTAAACGAAGTTACACTGACTGGCAATGTATACGATTGCCGTCTCCCTCTCTCACCCCTTAAGGTTTTTTTTTTTCTGGGTGCCACAGACCCACCCAATGGTGCTGACTTTTTTGGGTTAAAGACCCACTTTTCCATTGAATGTGGCTCGCTGGCTGAGCTGCGCTCGCAGTAACTTTTTTCGCAAATTTTTTAATCCAATTTTTTGAACTTTCCCTATCAACAATCTTAGAGATTGGACTAAATATTACATTCCATAATTTAGGACTTGAAGTTGATGACCTTCTTCCGTCAGAATAATTATATGTACTATTTATCACAGCAGTTTCCTTTCCAGAGTTTGAGTTTATATTTAGAAACTAACCATACTATCTTTTAGATTTATGTCACTTATGATGGCTCCGGCTGAAAGTACTACGGTACTACCGTATGACTCATTTTATTTAGAAGATCGTAGTTTCATTGCTTCTGAAGTAGCTATCAGTTCGCCGGTCATTGTTGGGTATAATACTCTTGTACTATTCATATATGCAATATTCCACCACATTTTGGTTGATAATTTGATTTCCAAAGTCCACTCATACATATGTGGAAAACTTACAAATACCCCAGGTTAAAATGCTGGCTTTATACTTACAACTTATAGTATAAAGATGTAGGTATAGGTCAGGGACGTAGCCAGGTTTTTTAATCCAGCTGCGCAGCGAGCGAAGCGTGCAAGCTGTAGCAGGGGTCTGGGGGGCGCAGCCCCCAGCGGGGTCCAGGGGCAGAGCCCCTTGGCGGGGGCTAGGGGGGCGCAGCCCCCCGGAAATTTTTTGCGAAACAGGGTGTTTTAGACGACATTTGGCAAAGAAATTTGTAGGACAGCAATAAACTGGGATTGAAAAGAATCAAGTACTCACGTAAAGTTGGTAACTTCACAACAGCAATCTGCATTCTCCAATCAGAATTTACGACTTACTCAGGCCTCATCGTCTTAAAATTTTTACATTTCCTACGGTCAAGGGGACACTATTGACTATTTATAGAAGTCTTCTAGAATGTTTGCTTGGATGTTATGACAGATATTTACTAATGACTAATCCACAGTTCAAATCTTTGACTGACTGCAGTCATAAACACAGCCCAGTTACCAGGCGACCATGGGGGAGTAGACACACACTTAATAACAACAGACCCACTATCGATATCAACAGGCCCACTATTTCATCTTACAGACCCACAAGTCAACCTACAGACCCATTTCAGAGTAGCAAAGACCCACTATCAAGCGAGTAGACACACACTTAATAACAACAGACCCACTATCAATATCAACAGGCCCACTATTTCATCTTACAGACCCACAAGTCAACCTACAGACCCATTTCAGAGTAGCAAAGACCCACTATTAAGCGAGTAGACACACACTTAATAACAACAGACCCACTATCAATATCAACAGGCCCACTATTTCATCTTACAGACCCACAAGTCAACCTACAGACCCATTTCAGAGTAGCAAAGACCCACTATTAAGCGAGTAGACACACACTTAATAACAACAGACCCACTATCAATATCAACAGGCCCACTATTTCATCTTACAGACCCACAAGTCAATCTACAGACCCATTTCAGAGTAGCAAAGACCCACTATTAAGCGAGTAGACACACACTTAATAACAACAGACCCACTATCAATATCAACAGACCCACTATTCCACCTTATAGAATATAGAGTATAGACCCATGTAAGTAAGTCTACACTATAATAAAACACATCCAAGCTATCAACAGGCCCACTATTTGAGCATGTACAGACCCTCATTAACCATGGTCAATTCAATCCTAACCTCACCACCCCCCCCCCCCCCCCCCCCCCCAAGAAAATATGTTTTTTTTTCGTTTCAGCCAATTTTAATTTTTCGATGAAAAAATTTGAGGCAAGGGTGCTGGCACCCTTGGCACCCTATAAAAAAAAACCTTATCACCCCTGACCGCTATCAGGGTGCTCCTGAGGATTGAGAATCTAATCCTGGTGCGCATGTAACTCATAATAGCCGCATAGTCTTCTCCTCTCTTCTGGGATAGTTTTTCAGGAGTAGTTCACACATTACGTAATCACTTTTTGGACAATTTGTAACCCCTCCCCCCTCCGTAATCAGTTTTCGGTTTGCCTCGGCCTCGGTTAAAAATTAAGTTGCTATTCCTCGGCCTCTGCGAAATTTTGAAGATTTTAAGGGTTGACAGAGTCCTCAGCCTCGGCCTTGGTTTTATCAAGGAATAGCGATTTTACCTCTGCCTCGGTAAAGAGGACAATTCCTTGGTTTGCCTCTGCCTCGGTTTTATCAAAGCAAAATTTCCTCGGCCTCGTCCTCAGTCGCAAAACCTGCCTTCGGTCGAACCTTGAAACCTACAAGTGTTGCATAGTTAAGGGACATTTCATAACTTAGTAAGCCCAAGATTGGTAAATTTCAATCGCTCTATTATACAACGTATACATTATACAAAGTTCACAATACAACTTTCTGTATGAGGTTGTCCTAAAATTTATCGAAATTTACATAGTTCACATTCAATGAAGATATATTTTGCAATCATAACAAGTACTGATCTAATAGATCAGGATTCTGGTGGGGAGGTGAGACATGTTTTTAGACATGTGACAACAGTACCAATCAGCTTGCATTATTAATTGACCTAACATCTTCCATTATGTCACAATGGGAAAATAAAAATGATAGTGAATAAATCTCAGTTTTCACAATTGCACTCATCCCAAAAATTGTCATTCTATTCCTTACTACCATACATTCTTTCATCACAATAGTAGATTTTAAAATGAGAACACCACCACGGTTCTTTATAATTTTAGTTTACAGCACAATCTTCACTGTTTTTTTTTCTAAATTTTATGGCATTATATTGATATGATTTTTTATTTATTACATTGATATATTCTGATTATAAATTCTTTACCAGGTAGTCATGGATGGTGCAGTCATGCAGTCATTTTATGACCTTGCAGAGGAAAGGTCAACTTCTATAGCAGCTGCAAGTCTTCTTGTTGATAAACTGCAAACCACAGCCAAAGACAACCTGGGTTATTCATGGAAACGTCTAGTGAAAGGAATGTCATCTAACAGGAAAAATGCCAGGCAAGGATTTGCTGTTGCATTGACTGAAATCCTACTCCAATTTCCTGATGTTGATGTGAAGGAAGTTTATGCACTGTGCAAAGAAACTAACCTTCCATCAGGTCATGTTAGTCAGAAAGAGATTAGGGATCTTTACTCTGGTTTTGTATTCTGTGTTTCTGCATTGCAGAGATCCAACAGACTGGAGGACAATGAGCTGTGTATTGAGGTTCTGAAAGACCTGCTACAGATACTTCTTAAAAATAAACTTACAATCAAAGATGTTGTTTTTAAGGTATTCATAGATGTTTTAGACACTATTAAACTGGAAAATATGGACAAAGTTTTTGAGGCTTTCAGTGAGGAACTAAAGAAAGGCTGGACACAATGTAGCCCAGAGCGATTAGCCCTTATGTCTTACCTAGAAAAGAAAGATGCTACAAATGCTGGTAAGATTATTAAGAAGCACTGGAACTTCTCCCATTTACATCATCCTCACAACTATGAGAATATTGCTGCTGTGTTAAAAGGAATCCATTGTGAAGAAAGAGCTAAGCCTCAACTTTCTATCATTCTTGATAGTTGTACATCATCATCCCATTTCAAGATTAAAAAAGCTAGTAAACATTTCTTTTCTGTGATGGAAGCTGGTGAAAACAAAAACACAGTGATATTTACAATGGTTCATTTCCTTAATTGCCTCCCAGACGACAAAGTAGGGTCCTTTGTTTGCAAACACATGGCTGAGCATTTAAAGAAAGCTCATCCATCATCTCCTGACTGCATAACATATATGACAGACTCAGTTAGCGCAAGAATTTCCAAGGTGGAGTCATCAGAAGCTAAAGTATCTATTGCAAGATCCTTCTTAGCTCTATCTCCTCGAAGAGCATCATGCTTTCATGAGATTCTTGACAGTCTTTTTGGAAATTGTCCTTCTGATGTTGTAGATGACTGTGTCTCTCTGTTAGAGAGCTCCTTTATTACATCAAATAATGACGCCAGCTCCAAAATAACAACAGAATTTAGAAGTGACTGTTTGTCATGGGTGATGAATATAATCAGGCATTCCAGCCCAAAAGTAGTGTATCAGGTCACTAAGTTCTTATTCATCTACTCTTATTTTGAAGTAAAAGCTGAATGTGTAGAGTTTCCTCAAGTTAAACCTGCAGAGCCAAAACTGTCTCCAGCTACTATTGAAATTTGTAAAGCAAGGTTTAATTCATGTTTAAAACTTCTTTCAATTCAAATAGCCGATGTTAAGTCTAAGCGCAAAGGTACCGCTGAAGATGGAAGGTATTGGGTTTATCATCTTATGAGCTCGTCACTGGTGCTGTTCACAAATGAACAATTTCCAATGTTATGTGACATAACAGGTTTTGAGGAGTGGACATCTCTTTGGTCTGTCATTGATGAGATAGAAGCTAAAAGTCCTGAATCTAGATCAAATGAGGACTGGGCATTTGAGCTCCTATTCTTGCACGCTGGTATTCTATTTTTTGATGAACAGGAGCAGGCCAAAGTTGTGCTCAATGACGTATTCCAATGTTATGAGAAGCACAAAACAGGAAGTACTGAGAACTGGAAATCTATTCTTGTCGACCTTTTGATAAGTATTCTATCATATGAGTCACTGATGCTAAGGAATATGGCAAATGAGTGCTTCAAAATGGTATGCCATGACTTAGATAGTGAATCTATCCAATTGGTCATGACTGCATTGGAATCGAGTGATAAAGATGATGATGATGAAGAGATGGAAGATGATTCTGAATCTGATGAAAGTGAAGGAGATGATAACGAAGAAAGTTCAGATGAAGAAGAGATTGAAGAAGATGAGGAGGATGACGAAGAGGATGAAGAAAGTGATATGGAAGCAGATGACGAAAATCAAGAGCCTGTTGTGGAAAAGGCTGATGATGAAGCAGATGATGATATAAATTTATCAGATGCAGATGAAGAAGAATTGAACGAAGTAGACAAAACACTTGGTGCTGCAATTAAATTTGCAATCAATTTGAAAAAGGACAAAAAAAACGAAAAGAAACAAAAGGCATTGAAGAAAGTTAAGATGGTTCAATTCAAGGTAAAGATATTGGACTTTATAGAAATAATCGTCAAGGATATCGGATTTTCATCAGCCACAATGAACATTCTTCCTAGATTATTGCAGCTGGTTGCAAGTCCGAGTGTTACCTCAGTTCCTGTTTGTAACAAAGTTCTGGGTATTTTCAAAAATATGTTTGTAATGAAATCTGACAAGCTGACAGTCAATTTTGAAGACTCTTTGAAGACTGATGTCCCTGCTATCCAAGAGTTTATTTCCAAAACTGCCAACCGTAAAGCTCAACAACTAGCTATCAAAACCTTGTTTATGTTGTGCAAAGTCCATCTCAATGCATCTGAGCAGCCAACAAAGAAGAAAAGAAAGGTTAGCAAAAACGTCACACCGATTGCTGACACAATTTATTCAGTTTTCAGTCCAATGTTAAACGACTTCTTTACAAACAAGAACACAAAACAGGACAAAAATATTTTCTTCCAGATCATTGAGCGGTTTCCAATCGTCCGGCCGAATTTTGTGCAAGATGTTACTACATTCATCAACCAGGACATAACGATCTATGCCAAAATGCAAGCAATCATCCTCCTTCAAAGAGTTTTATCATTTGCTGATACATCTGTACATAGTTCACAAGATGAGATTCTGGGTGCTCTGAGTTCCCTACTTACAAAGATCCTCGAGAATGAAAAGCCAAGTCCACATCACATCAGAGAGTGTTTGAAGCTGTGTTTGAAACTTCATGCTGTTTCTACCAAGTTAGAGTTAACCATCAACCCCTTGAACAGTGATGTTAGGAATGTTATAGAATCTGTTGGTATGTCGCAAATTGCGGGTAAATTTCCTGATTTACCTACTTTATCTAGAAAGGTGTTGAGTTGTTATGACTAATTAACAAAGTGATTATTTGAATCAGACTATGAAAGTTTATCTTTTCAGTTTGGGGCACATTTTAACATAGTTACAGTAAAATATCTATTTCTTTTAACATTTTTTCCATTTTTAAGGTGCGGCTTTTAATATCAAACTGAAAACATCTTGACATGATCGGTATTTATTGTGAAAACTCTAAAATCAGTTGGAACTTAATTTATTACATTTTATTTATTGTTTTACTGATTCTCATACTATTCACAGAATTTTGTGAATTTTGTGAATTTGAAAATAAACTTTAATATTTATATCATACCGTCTAAAAAGATTTAGCTTGATCTTGGAGCTTTCTGTATGTGTCTTTGCAGTGCATTCCAAGCGCTGGATATCTGTATGTATTATATAGCTATTTGACTAATTAACTACTGCATATTTCTATCAATCCTAACCAGCACTAATATTTCAGTAATGGACTGTAACGCTGATGAAATATGTCAGACATAGAACAGGTAGAACTCAACTATGAGACTTACAAAACTCAGCTGTCAGCGGTCAGTTCTGCTCTCTTAGCTGCTCCTGGTGATGAGGAGCTCATTACCCTTCAAACTGACTTAACTGAATTGATCACTATCACCGAAAATGAGCTGCTCAATCTCAAGAAAAATCAATTACTACTGAGCCTTCGTGAGCCTGAAGAGCCTGATGAAAATTCAGACGATGACGAAAATAGTATAGATTCTTTTGTGGGAACGAAGTGTAGCATCAAATACACATCAGCATGGGGCACAGTTCAGCAACAAAACTGTGTTATTTTATCTGTTGATATTTCAGATGATTCTGAGACCGTTGTCAAGGTTCTTTTGGACGTGTTCAAACCTGGTTGGTGGTTTTGTTTCATTTTTCCCACTCATTACTTCTGGGCCCCCAGATTGAAATCTGTTACATTTTAAGAAAAACTGAAACTACTGACAAAAACTAGACCCTTTGACTGAGGGCACCCTTGAATCAGAATTTTTGTAACATATTCAGGTCCTGAGATATAGCGGTTTAGTTGGGGGCCCTGGATATTGAATTTTGTAACACATTTCTATGTTACACTTTTTCAATGGGTTTTTAGAGAAGCTTCTTGATAGTTTTTCAAGTTCAGACCAGTTTTTCTAGGTCACAAAGGGTTCCATCAACCATATTCTTGACCAAATTTTGTACTTGGGCCCAAAACATTGAATTCTGTAACATATTTATGTTTTCACTGCCAAGGTCATATCTGGAATATTCAATATATTTTTGTATTGGTAACATGTTTTTTAGATTCTCATACAAAATTCTGAAGCAATCCTTATTCATATAATTTGATAAAATGGCTGCGGAACTTGAATTATGTAACATTAGAAAGTAAGTGTATAGAGTATGTACCCTAGTGTGAGGGGTGTTAGGTAAGCTATATTATAGTTTTTGAAGTTCAGACTAGTTTTTCTAGGTCACAAAGGGTTCCATCAACCATATTCTTGACCAAATTTTGTACTTGGGCCCAAAACATTGAATTTTGTAACATATTTATGTTCTGACTACAAAGCTCATTTCTGGAATGTTCAATTTATTCTTGTACTGGTAACATGGTTTTTAGATTCTCATACAGAATTGTAAAGCAATCCTTATTCGTATAATTTGATAAAATGGCTGCGGAACTTGAATTATGTAACATTAGAAAGTAAGTATTATATAGAGTATGTATCCTAGTGTGAGGGGTGTTAGGCAAGCTATATTATAGTTTTTGAAGTTCAGACCAGTTTGCCTAGGTCATTTAAAGGGTTCCATCAACCATATTATTGACCATATTTTGTACTTGGGCCCAAAACATTGAATTTTGTTAGTCCATAGATGGACATGGAACTCTGCCATTTCAGTGGATAAACTCGTGACCTGGCATTTTATTGTTACAAATTTCAATATATAGGGCCCAATTTCTATTTTCTATACAATTTCATATATAAATTAAAAGTTTTTAAATATCCAACCTTCAATCTAATTAGCTATATTCATTTGATCAAATTTACCGCATTCTGTCGCGGATTGTCAATTTAAATTACATTACATTTAAATTGTTACAAAATTCAATAATTTGGTCCCAATTATCATTTTTTTTAATTTGTTAAGTTGCTTCATGTCTCTATTTTAATGCATCAACCAACTTAAAACCAATACTAGATCAAACAACTCTGTATAACATACTCATTTGTAACCATGTTACGTTATTCAAAGAAATGGGCCTTTTATTGATTATGAACCATATACCAAGATTGTGGTAATGCCTTTATACAAGAATTGCTGCACTAATAACCTGGTTTGAGAGTTAAATACATATCCTACACTAGCTGTGGTTGTAACAAACTATAAAGATATCATGAAAACAAGATGTTACAAAATGTCCATTTTGGGCCTTTTTATGTAATCAAAAGTGGGCCTTTTTTCATTCCACAGCTAAGCAAATACCTAAAGTACATTTTTGTGAAGCAAGAATCTTTAAAATTTAATAATTGGCTGAGCGATTGAAAAGTGTAACCAAATGTTACATTTTTCAACATAACTTGGCCATTTTACAATATTATTCATAGCCAATGACCTGAGACTATTTGTTATCACAATTATAATCATCTCTGAAAGTTTCAAGACCATCAAGTAATTATTAATGGAATTATTGTAAAAATGAGAAAATCGCCCATTTTGGCAGTGAAACAAAACCACCAACCAGGTTTGAACATGTCCTTTTTCTCACTCCTTCTTCTAAAGAAATGCTTCCTTGTAAGCACTACTTGAACTCAACTTGTAATTTCGATAAGTGTAAATATTCTCATGGCTATGAAGTCAAAATTTCTTCCCTTAAAGATTACGTAGAGCCAAACTTTGAGAACTTTGTTCGTGGCAAGAGATGTTTGTGTAAGAATGAGGATGAGTTATGGGTACCAGGAACAGTTACCAGTGTCAAAACAGACAAAATTTACATTAAATTAGATGGCTCTGGAACAGAAGTAGACTGTGTGTATGAAAATGTGTTTCCTCTTCAAGGGGTAGATGGAGACAGTGAATCAGATACAGAATTAAATATATCAGACTTATCGGAGGAGGAGTATCAACCATTCGAAACATCAACTCCAAACATGCATTTTGGTAGTTGGGAGGAGCACACAAACTCATTTGGGTCAAAAATGTTGTTCAAAATGGGCTACAAACTTGGTTCTGGTCTTGGACCTAGAGGAGATGGCATTGTGGAGCCAATTGAGGCAGATATCATTCCTCCAGGAGTATCTTTGGATACTGTCAGAGAACTTCGTGAGAAGCGACTCATCAGAACTGTTAACAAACTGAATTCTATATTAAAGAAAAAAGCTGACCAAAGAACTGGAAGTGCTCTAACAAAAACTCAGAAGTCTCAGTCTATGTTCGCTATGATGGACAGCATGTTCAAGGCTCGAGGATCAAAACAGAAACAACGACCTAAAAATAAGAAGCCTATCAATAAAGTTTCAGAGAAAACTGTCCGAGTGAAGAGTGTGAGTATTGAGAATGATATTGGTCGCTGTAGGAGGAGAATTGCAGAACTGAAGAAATCACTTACTAGAAATCGGCAAGACAGTGGTCATTGTAGTAGAGTGAAGGGTCAGATTGATGCAGAATCTAAGAAACTAGATGGCTTGTTGAGTAGACAGAGATCAGTTGAAAATGAGCTGAAGATGAGAACAGATAAAAAGAAATTAAAAATATTCTAATTGCTATAATAATTCTAACTGTATACTGAATGATAAGCGTTTTACGATTTACTATTTAAATGTTTTATCCGCATAGGTTCGTTTGGAGACAATTTAGCTTGGCAAGATACTTACAAATGTTATTTCTAAAATAATAGTTAGTGGTTGCTCCTCATTACATACCCTTTGTTAAGAAGGCAGCAAACTAACTGGGTCGGAATACTAATAAATCAGCATTACCAGAAAGTTTATTCTGCTTCTAAATATAATGGCCGTAAGTTTTGCCTGTATTGTTAAATGGTTAAGATATGTTTAAGGTATGTTAGGTTGAATTGTTATACTTTCAATTACTTGGATTCGTCGTGATGTGTATATTATTTATTGTTAATATGATATTTATAACCCGTTTGTGACACTTTCATTGCTTATCAAAATGTACAGATTTTAAAATAAAAGCTATAATCAATCTTAGCAGGAGCTTATATTTTGTCAATTCTGGGCCATTACTATATGTTAGCTATTTTAAATTTATTTAAACCCAACTTTACTTTTCTAGGCAATGAGTGGCTGTCTAGACAATTGTGGCGAGTGCTGCTCCAACATCTCCTGCACCTGTGGTATCATTGACACAGACTGGTTAGCAGAGCGGCGCAATGCCATCTCCTCCATCCTGGCTGGTTCCCTGTTTGCTGTGGGGTGGTGGATTGCTATTGACGTGGGCGCAGTGGACTCTGATCACTTTAGTAAAGCGTACTGGACGTGTGGTGTGTTCGGGACAATAGGCCTGCTCATGGTTAACGCTGTCTCTAATTCCCAGTTACGTGGTGATGCTTACGTGCCAGGTGCGCTGGGTACGTCTGGCACGCGGGTCTGGATGGTTATAGGGTTCCTGTGTTCCTTTGGTGCGCTTATTGGAGCTAGTTTTATCTTATTTGGAGAATATGTTTACAAGAAAATAGAACCGTCGTACCCAGGTACGGGGTTCTTCATGCAGAATCTCCTCATATTCATGGCTACTATTATATTTAAATTCGGGCGTGTTGAGGATTCTTACTGAGATAACGAACAATTCAAGTATATACTATATAGCTTGTAGCTAGATACCCTGTGTAAATCAGATGTCAGGTTTGATATGAAGTAACAAGAAGTTTTACAGCGCATTCATTATTCACTGTTAAGAATGCGTACATTGAGGTATAGTTATAAAAGAACTTCCAAAAGCAGCTGGAAGAAGTTAAACTTTGAGTTATGATTTGTTGATTTTGTGGTCAAATCCTGCTACCACAAGAAACGCTATTGATTACTTGATTATTATGGAACATGATATGCCATATTAATTATATGAAAACTTATTTGTGTGTAAATATGCTGAAATAAACCGATATAAATTAAGAAATATTTTAATTTAAATACATCTGACACCATAGCATTTCACTGTATGTAGTAGCATTTATACTGTTTTTATTTACATTATATTCCAGTAAAAATGAAGATATAGTATACTGTGCAGAATGATGCGTAGAATATATTTATTTCCGCATTTTGTAGACCCTATTATTGAGTGATACTTATTCGTGTTAAATTCTTTTATTCTTTTGAATACTTCTGTTGTTTGAAGATTAATACGTTAGATAAAGCTATGAACCGTTTTTTAGTTATAATCTCGCCTCTTGAATAATAGGAGCAGAGCTGACATTGAAAATTTAGCCTGAGTACAAATAAAATATGAATCAAGAAATTTAACCGCACTTATTGGTAAATCTTCTAGCTACCTTGAAATACTCTAAAGTTTTTAATTTTTAGCTGTCCTCTACCACAATGATTGAGCACGCGTTTCATGTCAAGATAGCCAGATCTGACAATAAAGGCAGATATTTACTCGCTAAGTCGGACATACCCGCTGGTACAATTATCATAAAGGAACCTCCGTATGCTTCTGTCAGCAAATCTCCCCTCTTTTGCTCTCCCTGTTTCTCAAGGCTCTTAGAACCTGCTGAAGATCGACCATTTGTCTGTAATAGATGTTCCAAAGAAAGTGCTGAGGACGGATTTAGTATTAACGATAAGAGTTTAGTAATTCTGTGTTATAAAATTGTTCTCCGGATGGTATCAGAGTCTAATTTCTCCTACGAAATATTCCTCAAGGATTATTTTGATTCAAAGGAGTTACTGTCTGGTGGTTACATAGCAGATTTCAGGGCAGTTGCTAAGTTGTTTACCATAGATCTGGAAGTCTCTTCCTCTGATATTGATAAAGTTTGTAGGTTGATAAAGAAGCGAACTGATCAGCTTTCCTGGGACCAGTTACAGCTTGTGGTTCGACATGTGTTTTCATCGTTACCATGCACTGTACAAGGCGTTCGTTGTATAACTGAAAAACACGGAGCCATTTCAGAGGAGAGAATTGGAAGTGGACTTTACTTAACGCTAGCTCTTATGAACCATTCTTGCTTCCCAAATACAAGGATATATTTTGAAAACTCTGACGTTGTGGTTGTGACCACAGTTAAAGTGAAGCAGGGAGAGGAACTTTTTCACAACTACGGACCTGATGTTTTACATTTCCCTAAGCATCTGCGGCAACAAATTCTAGAGCGTCAGTATCAGTTTACATGTGATTGTAATGCATGTTCAGTTGATGGTTCAAAGGAGCCACAGTATGCTCTGCAGTGCGAACATTGCTCATCTCCCGTGTGGTTGGAATATGATGCCCCAAAATGTGACTCATGTGCAAGAGTTACTAATGTCCAAAAATTCCATCTTCGAATCGAATTACTACATCAGAAACTTAGTTGTTTGCAAGATAATTCGTCTTCAAGCATTCATTATGTCGATAGTATCGTCGAAGAAGCCAAACATTTGTATAGTTCAGATAGCGTAATGTTCGGAAATATTATGGATACTTGTGCATTATTTTATGCTGCAAACAAGATCTGGGATAAAGCTATTGAATGTTCTAAAGCAAGTTGTCAGGTCATAGAGGCTGCTACTGGTAAACAGACCCAAACGTACGCCATAGAACTTTTGAAATCGTGTGATATTCGAATTGATGCTCTTGAAAATAGGACTCCGAGCTCTCAGTTGAGGGAAGATGTTCTCTTCTGTGTGGAGATGCTAAAACATTGTAAATATGTCGGATTAGAGCGTCTGTCCAAAATAATTGAGTGGAGTGACAGAAGATCGTAATCGTCCGACGTGTTGAGAAGTTATATTGATTGGAGATGAACTTTCTGTTCCATTTGTTCCGAGGAATGACATTTGGGACTAAATTAGTTTTCGCAAAATTTTACTGTTATTATTAGTAACGGCTTTGGCCTTGTCAATTATAGGGTACACTTTAGTCGGAACAATCTAAGATTGAAAAAAAACGCACATATTTGGAAGGCGCGACGGCTTTTCATTTTGAAGATTAAAGCGACCACCCATTTTTAGGGCGCGCGCGTACAGTACAGTGCGCGCGCCGCCCGCCCGTCCGGCCGGCCATGCGCTGCATAATTTCTTAATTTACTCCGACTAATTTAAATTAGATCATAAATTACGTTAATAAAAAGTTATAGCCAACATTACTATTAGTCATGGGAACTGAGGATTCATTGATATGAATAAAGGCTGCTAAATGAGAGCCAACGCCAGATTACTTCTATGACCCATACTGTTAAATGTGGTGAATTATTTATTGTTTATATCAGAGAAGATTTCCCGAATCAAGATAGTTTTGTCGAAAATTCTAAATAAAATATGATCAGGGCTCTACATTAAACAACATACTGTTTGCTTGTAAGCAATCAAATATATCTACATTCTTGAACAAACTTATGAAAGACAGTAAAATGTTTAAATAGTCTAGGAGACCTTCTTGTTGGGAATTTATCAATCAACTTTTTGAATTAAAAAAATCAAGTTTGAAACCTTGATGAAGTTTATATCATCCTAACATATCTGAAATGTCGTCAATTTCACATCACAAATCGAAGTATTCTTGGTAAACTTTGTTCATAATCGATAAGGATTGAGGTGCCCTTATATTTGAACAACGATATCTTATACGAAGGTTACACCCGCGTTGCTGTCTATGCACATCTCGACTCTCGAGTCTGTCAAATCTGGTTTTGGGCTCAGTCAGTGACTCGAATATGAAAACTGCTGAAGTTGGCGAAAGTCTCTAAGTTTAAGGATTATTGTCTTTTCTTCTTTTGCCCTTAGAGCTGCATCAGACTGATTTATGAATTGTGTCTGTCCTATGAACATCTAGCTGCATATAACGTACGCTAATATGGCTAGAATTCCAAGAACGAGGAGTATCATCAGTGTTACACTATCTGATCCCTGAAATGTGTTATTAGTTCTGCATTCCAGATAAAAACGGCAGGGCAACGTTCAATTTACTATCATTGAGAAATGAACTTCAATTTAATTTGAATTACGACGTAACATGCCACATTAATTGTTGAACATCCAGAAATGACAGGATGTTCAGCGTCCAGTTATTAAATATTGGTGAGAACATGATAGTATATGTCTCGAGAATTCGTATGATACTAGCAATCTTATAACATAAAATGTAAATTGACCGTGGTGTCTGCAGTTGCTGCTGCTGCTACACAGGTGTTCATGTGCTCCGTCAGCAAGTTTCTAGCAAAGAATATGATCATGCTGCAAGGCTTGACCGAGTTTTCATTATTCTTAAATTTTTCAGTTTAAAAAACCGTGGCTTCAAAAATCCCGAAAGCAGAATCTTTTTCTCAAAATGTAATACCGGAAATTCGTATGCGATATTCTGGGCAAGAAAATATACCTAGGAGATAAAACCATAGTTTGTAACCAGTTTTGTGGTTTGGGTATTGACTGCATGTTGTATCGGGGATGATAACCCGATTTCGACGGCCCTATTTCCACCGTCCTTGTAGCATACCTTTTATCGTGAGAGACTCAATTAAAACTTTTCTAAACTATTTGTGTTTTACTATAAATACAAGGGCCTTGTATTAGATTTAGAATTTACCGGTAGCCCTATCATCCCCATAACCTATTATATGTATTACCTTCGTCCATTCTTATACAATCTATCTATTTCTGGATGTTAATTTAAATTGCCGATTTACCTTACTGTTAACTGACTTTAATTTTTCCTCTCGAACACTCATAGTCATAGGATTAAATTCGATTTTCCTTGAATTGTAAAGAGTCAGCAGCCGTTCCATTTCTTTGTCTGTTATCTGTGAAATCGTTGAACCATTTAACATGATTACTTTCAATTTTAATTGTAAAGAAAGAAGCAAAAGTTACAGATTGTGTGAAGATGATTCATGCTTAGCATTAGCATTTAAAACATAAAACACCCCTAAACTGTTCGATTTATAAAAAATGTAAACTGTTTTCAGATTTTTAATAAACTTCGACCTGTATTTTACCTGAGTTTAAGAATTCGGGTAAGATCAATGCACAACTAACACATAGCTGCTGATTATACTAATTAAAAACAGTTTCCCAGATTGCGCATCATAACAATTTAAGGTTTGACTTGCTTTTAACAACATTAAACCCCTTTAATGGTAATGCAAATTAACAATACTACCTACCTGATCTAGATCAGTACTGGAACTGTTTGAAGCAACGGAAGTTCTCCGGTTGAGGTCCACAACAGAGCTGCGTCTGTTAAGGTTGATAGGACTGGTGCTGTGTTCGGGTAACTCGTATGATGATGGTTGTATAACTGACGAGCGTCTTCTTGATGATCTGCTTCCGGAACTACCTGACGTGAGGATACCCGTGAGTTTCTTAAACATACACTTGAACCTTATTAAATCTTGAATCATTGACTTCTTTATTATAACAATGACAAATTACATATTAAAGATCAGAGATAAAAAATCCAAGATATATTAATTTATAAAGTCACAACAAAATTACCGATTGGTTCAGCAGTGGCGGACATACGCCTCTGGGATGATCCAGCACACCGACGGACCATTTTTATACTCTGAATCTTGCGAAATGTATAAGTAATTTCCAAATCAAACAATACAGTGCAGAATTGTGTTAAATGAGATACCAATTTTTATCATACGCGGTACGATATGGATCTCAATCCAGTGTTCATCTCAAATCTTAACAATGGCCCGCAATTTGCACTACTCTGTGGTTTCTTTTGCATGTATACGTACAATGATAGTGTCTGCAATTATAAAAATGTCTGCTCCACGAAATAATACAGAGCTAATTAGTGATACCACTGTTTAACAAATTTTAGGGTTCTTATCGGTCATTATTATTTCGATCGAACTAGAATGGTGAAGTTATTACAAAGTCGTTAATCCAGATTCCTCGCCCATTGTGAGTTTCACCTTAAGTGCATAAGCCGCGGAACACACAATTGGCGAAGACTCTGGATTAACGACTGTAAAATATATAACGACTTCATAATATACACTTTAAAACCAAATGCGAATATAAGCTTACACTCGCTAGTGTGAGTAGTGGGAAAGTCGTTTACGGTAAAACAAAACTAATAATTACCAGCTGCGAATATAAAATTTAAGCGAACAAAATGGAAATGCCTTATAATATGTATATATTATATATTAGATATCTGCTGTGTCACCGGCAAATGAAATACCAATAATGCAACCAATCTAGATCGGGAGTTTGTCAATCCTGTCTTCCTTACAGTCAGAGATGCCTCTTGTCAAATTATATTGGGACAAACCCCTATTATTGATTAAAGTTATACTGGGAAGATACCCGATATCGAATGTTATTCCCAGATTCTGAACTCTAAACGTTGCGCAATTTGTAAAATCCAACCGTCCCACCTGCTTGAGAGCTAATAAAGTTACCAAGAAGATGTAATCCCAAGACTTACAACCATACGTGATACGTGTTTAATTTATAGAAATAATGGCCAATTCTCAGTATCTTTATAGCTCCTGTAAAATGCTCCTGTAAAGTGGTTACGATCACGACTGAATCTCCGCGTTAACAATTTAACTATTCGTGTAACGAATCATTACTCGGACAGATATATATTTGGAACTCAAATTAATGTTCGAGACAAGTCCGACATTGCTCTTTGACTGAAACAAAGAGTATCGAACAACAAAATCTAATCTATTAGCCGATCTTGCTATGGGTAACATTGCAGCTAAGATTAATGAGACTTTGTCAGTGCATGCGCGTTGCACATATGAAATCAGTCCGTTCATATGGTAAATTGACTGCTTCAACATTTAAACAACAGTTTGGTCATAGTGAGAACTGCCAAGTTTTACACATAATATTCAGTAATGGACGGCATTTTCGCTCTCTAAGTTAAGGCTTGATTAGTTGATGAAATACAAAATAACAAAACACAGGGGACATCAGTAAGAAACACGTCATGTACTGTTGTCATAGACAAATTAGTTAACCAAGTGTTAACAAATATATCAACATTAGACTTAGAGCAGCCCAAATTAGCATCGACTTCATAGCTCGTGTTCTGTTGTCTCTAAATCTGGGAGAGAGAGAGAGAGTCTCTAAATCTTGGTAGAGCCTCACATCTGGTGGTCAGTCCGGAGGTTATTAGATGAGGCCCTTATGAGTCGACAATTAACCATGTGTTACTTCATCACCACTTGTAATCCAATGGAACACATGGAATATAACCCGGCCTCACTATTACGATACATTTAAAATCAGGTACAACAGAAAAGAGCTTCGTCACACTAACGATAGTCGGACGACACGGTCATGTCCCGTCGTATCAATGTATCATAATGTTTTTATAATTTTGATACATCGCAGCTCCCGTTATATAGGGGGGGGGGAGCCAAGTAGATTTTTGTAGATATTTGGATAATGTCATCCACTTTTTTCGTGAATTATCCATTGACAATAATCTACAAATATCTACATTTATCTACAAAAAATGTATTTATACATTTTTTTGAGATATATCTCAAATATGTGCCCAGAAATTCTACTGAATTTTTGGAGATAAATGTATAAATTTGTAGAATTTGTAGAATTTTCGTGAATTATCCATTGACAATAATCTACAAATATCTACATTTATCTACAAAAAATGTAATCTCAAATATGTGCCCAGAAATTCTACTGAATTTTTGGAGATAAATGTATAAATTTGTAGAATGTCATCCACTTTTTTCGTGGATTATCCATTCTACATTAATCTAGAAATATCTAGAAATATCTACTTGGCTCCCCCCCTATATAATGCTACTATAAAATAGCGAGTTTGTGATATTGCGCCAATGTCAGAGCGGGACTGTTGTCCTGTGTCAGGTATATAACGTTTCACTATCGTACAGTGTACGCGGTGTCTGCATAGATTTGTTCGGATTAGTTCAGCTTAGAGAAAGTCTATGCTGTGAAATTCACGAAATATTGCAAACGTTTCCTACTAGCACTCGACAACAATATTTAATATTATGCAATCAAAATTTTGAGCCGGATACATCTACGCTGAAAAATACACTTGTAGATGGATCAGTACCCACGTACTAGATAAAATACTGTGGACAGTTCTGTCAGGTTCCTGGCAAGGTTTTATGGGTTAAATAATTAAGCAGTTGCTCCGAAGGGATATAAACCTTCAGACTTCAGAGCAACTGCCCTGACATAAACGAGCGCTATCTTGGGGTCACTGGTTGACGTGTAGGTAAAGTGATGTAAATCAATGCGTTGACATATAATTATACATATGTTAACGGATCTTAAACACCTAAATTGAACTTTTTTAAATTAATTTTTGATTCCATGATTAAAGAGCTTATGGTAGATATGGTATGTGACGTGACGCATATATGTATTTTATTAAAAAGCAAGTTAGGAAGCCGATAATAGCTTTAAGGGGGATGTAAGATGTTCAGGATAGACAAAGTTTTATATAACTTTATAAAAATTAATCTAAGTTCTTATGTTTTGCATCAAGAAGTGCCATATTATTGTTGAGCCCTGCTTTTGTAGATCACACAGATATGCAAAATATAACTGGTTACAGAGGGTCTATAATAAACAAAATAAAGCAAAATTAGACGTAGTATGACAAACCATCACTGCAGTGCTCTATCGCAAAACAAAATACTGTATTCTATTATATGTCTATTATATGTTATATATATATAGAAAAAATATATATAATATATACTTTTGTTCACTTTTACACATTTGCTCACATCACTCACGGTCAGCCGCTCTGACATGGTTAACCACCTTCCTTGTGTTGTTGGTTAATCATATGAGCGGGAAATCCGGATATAAATACCTCATTTCATCTCATATTATATATTTCTATTATGATAATTACAAGCGGGTCGCCTCGAGATTTTGTTTTCATGTGTACATGGCAAACATCAATACTATGAGAATTATATTGTATAATATAATAGCTAATAGTTACTATTATACAATACAATTCTGTTAATCTCAACACTATATAGTACATAGTATAATTGGGAGACACAAATCCTTAGGTATGGAGTAAAGGGGAGCTTTTGAAAACGCTTTCATTGTTTCCCTTAATCCAACATCATTCAAGTTATTAATACTGGCTCACGTAGTCGTACATATTTTCATCATAAACAACATTGTCATCTCCAGTAAAGTTAACCCTAATCAAAAGGGCTTATACAATAAACAACTAAAATCTAATACGACAAAACACACGCAATTATCATATGAGATGTAATTATTGAGTGTTCTATCACAAAAAGAATGTATGAAATTATAGTGTAAGCTATTATATTATGTTATGAAGTATCATACGTATTATGCTGTATTACATTTTTATTAACAATTAGTATTGAATTTAAGGGCCGCAGACTCAAATCCCCATATAAAGTGAGCTGGCAAACGTTTTTAGTGTTTCTCATCATTCAATATCATTCAAATATATTAGCTGGCAGATTATAAATATAACAAACTTATCACGTTGTGATATACCTCCGGCAGGAAATTGATTTCCAGGTAGATCAAGCAACCTACACCTATTCAGAACGTGGGGTCACACAGCAGTTTAAAACCGGTTCCGAAATTTGCATATCCCTGGTTGATTCTTATTTATGGTGAGAAAGTTTTTTTGGGCTTCAAGACTGTTAATAATTAGTATCAAGAAATTGTGTTGAAATGATGGTATGCTTTTGATCATTGGCCAGAATTTGTATAGTAGTATAGATATGATTAACAAAAATATCGAATTCGTCAAGAAACACACCCAACACACAATTTTAAGAAACGATAAGTCATAGTTCAGTTCTGTCAGAATAAAAAAACCGATATTTTGTTGTATTATAGCAAGAGATACAAATATTTATTTATAAATATTTATTTATAAAAATATATTTATATTTCTATTTAACTTTAAGGAAGCTTACAAACCGGACGCTTTATTTGTTCTCAGTTTCTCATCATTTACGTGATTTAATGCCATTCAATAAATGTGGTGGATGATTCTAACAGACATATTATAGGTTACAGGTTTTAGATGTGCGCTCTATAAATATATTTCCATTTTATATTATATATGGTTACCTCTTTAAAAAAGCTTCCGAAATTAAATAAGAACATCAATTTGAAAATTCAACGCCCACTCATGAGCAATGAGCATTTCTAGATTACCCTGGCATAATATTTCTCTGTTATTATACAAAATAACCAACATTTTTAATACTAACATGATACTGATAGAGACCAATAAATTTACAACAAAAACGATTTAAATTTGAGGAGTGAAATCGACGGTGGTCCATTGTCTGTTCTTCTATATCCACGGGATGAATCATTTGTTTAAAACTAAAAGGAGTAAGCTAGGAGTTAGGACAATGGATATCGATTATCGGGGTATGGCATTCTTTGACCATAAAAGGAGTTTGAATATGGCCAGCGCCCAGCATATCTAATTCTATCTATCGAGAGATGCCATTGGACCCTGTGATCCGATTATCTGATCAGATTAAAGATAAATATCTATCGTCTCATAACTCGTAGAAAATAAAGCAAAATTCAGAGAAAACATCGAGAATGAAACGCATGACTCTTTTGTCTTTGTAATATTTTTATGGTGCGGTTGAAACGGTCGCGTGTATTTTGTCATTGTACGAGCTCACCGTTCAATTGGGCTCCTACTACTCTATTAGTAGGAGTGTGGCAAGAGATCACTGCTCAGGAGGCACGTAGGTTAATGTTATCGAACAAGACCAAAAAGCCAAAAAGATAATTAAGCCAAAAAAACGTTGAGAGATACAACTGACAATGCAGTGAAATTCACACTAAACGTATTATTCGAATTAAATCCGCATTTAAAATATTTACGGGAACAGGAAATCACAAATAATTCTAAAATTACTGCGGAGCCGCGGCTTAAGAGAGATAGAGATCAGACTCGAGAATGCTGTGCGTTCCCACAGCCGCATTTTTGACGAAAATTTGGCGAATTTTACAGCCTTGGAGAGATAACCTGATTGTTAGTGTTAGTTGTAACATTAAACAAAATTTAAACAAATTAAACTCGAATCGGTTTTCTGAAATTGGCCATAAGTAATTGGAATAAATCATCTTGTCTCTCTTCGCATTCAGGATAACCAACAATAGATATTATGTTTTAAGAGCACGAGGGTATAATAGTAACTAGTAAGCCATTACCCCAAACTTGGGTACGTGGAGACAAGGCCCGAATTTACAATAAACGTTCAATCCTGCAATTCGTTATATCAGGAATCACGAGCAACCAAAGGTAGTTAAACTTAAATGACTGATTTTTATTAACAATTTGACCTTTGGCTTTACTTTTTACCACATGTAGTTGGGTCTAGACTTGAATGACTGTAAAATGAGTACTACAATAATTTATATTCGAATTAATGACCCCAGTCTGTATGCTCCACCTTGCTATAAAGATATAAAGTAATCCCAGTCTCAACTTAATCCCCGGTTCTGGTAATTTCCAATTCCCAGCCACTTACAGTTTTATGGTTCATATTTCTGGTTCCTTACGTACGTTGACCAGAAATCTGTTCCAAGTGGTTGAGCTAATATAACTGATTTTTCTTATGAGCTAATATAACTTATTTTTCTAAATTAAATGACGGAGGGCCTTGCTAAACTTAAATTGGTTATATTGCCTATCCTATTCAATTCGTCATGATAGGAGTAGGACGGTTACTAGGAACGAAACACAGTTGTAGCCTGTTACAGGCTATAAGTTTAACCTACAGTAGGTTAAACTTATATTCAATCTAGGTGGCAGCCCACATAATGCAAACGTGAAAAGGAAAACTAAAACAAAGTGAAAATTGTGCACATTGTAGCTTTGTAGTCAACTTTCTCAAAAATTATTATTTCGAACCACGCTCAATTAACTTATCATGCCTGCAAAGTGTTATATATATTAAGCGTTAATTTTCCTGCTCTGCAGCGACAACCGAGTGCCAATTTTTAAAATAAGATGAGAATTACAACAATAAGTATCTTCAAACTGAGTTATAATGATAACCCGCAGCAAAAGTGCACCTTTATTATCTTTAATCAATAATCAAGCTGCAGGGTTCTTTAAAAGCACGTCCTAGACGCGTCACGATAATCTATATAAAGACTAAAGAGGGATCGTTAAAAGGTTTGTGCTGGTTCGAGGGCTTGTGCGATTAAAAAGTTACGGTACCAATAAATCTTACTATTATACTATTTAGCTATATTTCTATAAATGAATCAAGTTTTTCTTGATTGGTTTACGGTCGCAAGGCGGCCACCCCCGACGCTACTTATCGGTACTTAGAGGTTACTAAGTACAAGCAGTGTTATCAATAATGCTATATTTATAATATACAATTTAAGCAGATTATGCATATTCTGGTTCTACAGAAAAGTTCTATTTCTTCTGCCTCGAATCGCTTTTTTCCACAAACTGTATTCACATAGTCACGTGGTACTGGTACCATTACCGTCTTGCGTTTTATATCCAGTTCCATTTTAGGAGTCTTCACATTTACACCTTTAAAAGTTTGAAGTTGTAAATATAAATATTTCTCAAAAAAACTGTGGCCAATGTTTCTTTGTCCATAAATCGTATATCAAATTCTTACAAATTCGTATTATGCTTGCGCTAGTGGAACTGGAAAGGTTAGCTATAACTACTTGATAAAATTATTCACCATTAAAACCTGGACTGGCGACAATTAATCTACTGCGCAGAATTATACCAATATAATTATTAACGCAGTGAGGCCAGTTGAGACTAATCTTGGGAGATATAAACCGCCTCTATGTTAACGTTGCTTCAACATCTTAACTCTTAGGTTCCAATAATTAAATTTTAAATCTTAACTCAAGAGTTTCAATAAGATTTGATGGTATTTATTATTCTTTTATCTGATACCGACCTTTTTTCAGATGGATCGGAATATCTTATTGACAGAATACCGTCGTGCAGTAACAAATGAATATGTCACATGCAAGAAACGGATCAGAAGACAAGTATAAACGACCAAAGAAAAACGAAGATGAGCAACGAACAACAATTTGAAATCTCTAGCTAAAGCAAATAAAGTAAGTTATGATCAAAGTGAGTTAATGGGTAAATAAATGAAGTTAAAGTTAGCAGTAATTATCTTGGCACCTCGCTGCCATTTTTGCTGAAATAAAGCGGTAAGATAAAAGAGCTGTAATCTACGGGTGAGGTACATATAGCACCCCACTGTAGTGAGGTACATATAGCACCCCACTGTAGCTAGAGTTACCTGGTAGTAGGGAGACACATGGTGCTGAACTGTTCATCATATTAGAAGAGTCTAAAAGATGAGGGATAGAATTATTGATGAATAATTAAGATGTTAATGGTAGACAATTATTAGCTTAATCGGAAGGCGATGGAGCTTGTGGAGTATAGAACCTGACACAGAAATACACAGTTCGCTATGGGACGTATTTTAAATAATGGCAATATGTTGTGGTCAGTTTTAAGTTAGTATTGGTTTGTGGTTGACGTATTGTGTATTATTTTTTCCCTCAATACAAACACCAACTTTGATTTTCGTGTGGCTGTGCTGGTTGTGTGTTACTGTTAGTTTGTGGTTGACGGCTAACCTCTAAATGAAAGTATTTGAAGCTCTCAATCATTGAGAGTATGTGTTATAGTCTCCTACTATTCGCATATTTCACATATTTTGTGCACATAAGATTTCAAATAATATGTTATATTGTTGGTAAAACACTAAGGTTTTGATATGCATAAGTTTGTTTTAATTATGAATTTTCGCTAGGACATGCTCGCATTATTAATTTAACTGGGCCAAGAGAGTGCACAGTTTTCTTAGTATTACTATTAATTGTCTGATTATGATTTTAAGCTATTTTCCAACTTTTGGTATCTTACAATTTTCTTTAATCGAATGCTGCACTCTGCAGCAATTAAAACTATTCAAAGCATGCACATCAAATATTGACTAAACGGTTATTTGAGTGAATGAAAGTCTTCAATCAAAATCTATATTAATAATCCCAAAATGTGCGTCTGTCTGTGCGCGTGTAATTTCCGAACGGCTTAATAAAAAAAAAACGGTAAGAGTTATGGGACTGGTTTGTTATGCGGCCGGTTTGGACTGGGTGAGTTCATGCTTTGCACCGTTTATACTTTTGCAATTCAACTGCAATAACGAAGTCCCGGCCGAAGGCATGGGTTACACTAGTATTCCAATTCACTGCAATCCTGGGAGCTAGCAAATGAACTAGCAACTGCCAGATTATAGGTGGTTTTGCAACTCATGCTATGTAAAATTAACTTAGCAACGACGAGGTAAAGTTATAACTAGCGTAATTTAACAATGGTTCAAGTACAACTAATGAGAGCAAGCTAAAGTTTATTAATATTTGTAATGTTTTAACCATATCTCATTATAATTTATAATATTATATCTCATTACATTATATCTGATTATATCATATTTTATTTATACGAAAATGAAACTAAATATATTATGGTGCGCTGTGTTAAGATGAAAAGATGAAAGGACATGTAATATGTGCTGACTAAACAATGAAACTTCTACATTGATAGGAGAGCTACGTTTATTGTCACTTTTCAATGTCCATTTGGTTGTTGTGAAATAGAATAGGTCACAGTTTACTTAACTAGTCTTGTGACTCATATCACAATGTCGTAGTCTCACGTCGATGAATAACACAAACATTGTTTTTAAAACTTCTGCACAATTGTCCCAACAAACATTGTGACCTTCATTACAAGGTGTTTAAGTGTTTATAATCATATTGCCCTTATAGCAGTTCACAGCAGAGTAGAGATGGTTACAAGTCTCGACTTTCACACGCGTAATTACTGGCACAATGGACCTATGTAGGCGGTGATAGCGTCACACTGCACACACAACTATTCTACTCGTCTTTTGAGGATTGCTGTTTTTACTGGAATACTTCTGTAGGTGTAAAGTTATCAGTAAAATGCAATACGTGCACCGAACGAGGATCAAAATAAAGTAGCAATAGTATTTAATTAATAACTTTCCCCTGTAGACTGTTATCACTATTACAATCAACAGTCCAGTATATTGTGTTGATATCTAACTGACACTTAACAAAGTTACAATACTTAGTCTTATTATCTGATCTACCATTTTCTTTCTTCTTCACCTTTTTTTGGCATTTCTTAATGATACTTTTTGAAAAGGCTGCAGCTGGAGACATATTGTAGAGTAATTACTAATTAGTAGAATTTTGACATTATGTGTCTAGATAACTTTCTCTAAGGTTTGTCCTGCCAGATAGAAAGTTAGAACGTCAGTCAAAAATGGAGAGTTAGTTCGCTACGGAAGAACTCATTGTATGCGTCCTTAACAACCGTGAAAAATTATTCGCGGTATGTTATTTGAAATGACGTGCGACGTATTTCTACTAATATTAGTAAACATTGGCTGGCTAATAAGCCAGTCCCCAAGCTTGGTTACCCCGACTATCGCGTCACACGGTGCACAAAAGAGATAAGTGTAATGATCGGAGGGTTACTGGGACCATCCAATCCACTCAACATAATATGTGGCCTGGTTATAAAAGAACACATGCATCAACTACAAAGTAAGAAGCGATATGAAGCTGACTACGTCGCAAATTTTGGCTATTGGAATTGTGATTGCCTAAGCTGCAGCGGGCTGCAGAGGTAATATGTAGGAGCAATATTGATTAGATATCGCGCCATGAAATGTGCCATGAAATGCACCCTTTCCTCCACAATAACCTTTATTGGGGAGTTTTTACCCAATGAGGTGTTCAGTTGTTGGCCAATTGAACAAAGCGCCTGATCGATATAGAAAATTCGGCATATCTTCAATATTCAATGTTTAGAAGTAATATTGCCAGTGTAATGAAAATGAACACAACACACAACAGTTCATAATAAACAACACCTGCATGCTTTGCTTAACAATCTGATGAATGGAACAAACCTCACAAACATCAAATATTCCATTTAGACAGTGCATATTTTAAATCTTCATCTCAGTTTAAGCAGATAAAGGTTTAAGAGCAACATTTTAATGTCATCCTTCACATTAGCCGGGCATCACAATTTTCAATAATTAATATTAAACATGTTAAAGATATCTAACGAAATGGTATTTTATCATCGACTAGACTTTAATAGTTTAATTGCTTTACTTGATGAACGTCGAGAATTAGTTCAGCACGATCAACATTTTTAATGCTTTATTTTTGATCGTTTAAAATTATGCACACTTTGATTATTTGTGTTCAAATTTTAACTGTGCAAATTATTACCAATTATAACAGTAATTTTAAGATAGGTTTATATGTTATGAATGACTTATTTATAACGATTTCTTATGGCGTCTAAAAGAACTTTAATCAAACTGAAAAACTATATTGTATTTTAAACTTTACATTGTAAATGATTGAAGAACTTTGTCAGAGATACACAAAAACAATTTTAATTAACACATCAAAGTTTGAAAACTGGTTGGTTACCAGTTTTTTAGCATAAAAGTATCACCAGAATTGACTAAGCCAAAAAAACAGGGGTAAAAAAACCAAAGGTATAGCACATTAAAAATAAAATGTCAAAGTTCGAGCACAAGTAAAGTAAAAGATTTACTACTCATTTATTCATTAACACTTAACAGTGCGCTCTTCAAAAACATAATGAGGCTATAGAAAAAGATTCAAGAGTCACCACAAGTAAAGATTGAAAAGCTAAAATGAAACAAAATTGATTGCAAGGAATCGAAAGTCCCGTTTAATAATCAAGATCTAGATAACAATATTGGAAAATGAATTTCAACTTTTCACGTAGTCCTTACAGAAAGTCACCAGTGCATCGCTAGATTCGTTACTGTTCTGACTTTATTGGTAATGTTTCACAAGACTTGAGATGGTGTTGATCACTAGTGCAGTTAAACCTCACTAGTACGCGTTCTTTTCTCACCACGAGTTACCAGGAACTTCGTGGTTATCTTTTTCCATTTTACCATGGTATCTCTGAACTCCTTCATTCTTGTATAATAGACTATCGGATTGAAACTAGAGTTTATTGCAACAAGCAATGTGTAACAAGTAATCCAGAGAAGGGAAATGATCATGTAATGGTATTTCTGACCTAGATGGTAATCGTGTGCACCTTTATCTTCCATTTGCAAAGACCAAACTTCATCTCCCTTTTTGAAGAAATTACCTTTGTCTTGTGCCCATACATAAAGGTAGAAGCACAGCACGGGAATGTTACAAAGAATGTAAATTCCAGTGATGATAATAACTGTTATGGTCGCTTCTCGATGCTTGCTTTGTTCGTTTGATGTAGACTTGACCCTACGTTCAATCTTATGGGCAGTTCTCAATTTGTGAACAGAAACGATGAAACTGCCCAGAATTGGGACGACTGGAAGCCCCAGTAGGATGGTGAAGACGATTGATTGAGCTAATATGTAGTCTGATTTGTCAGTGGTGGATAGAATATAACACACCTTAACCTTTCTGTTGTACCTGTATCTTACATCTTCATACACTGATGGGGTTGAAGCAAAGTGAGCTACAAGCTTCTCGGTAAGAATAAGCGATGTTAGGACAGCTAGGAAGATGGCAGGTTTTTTGATATGCAGCTTTTTGAGGGGATAGAGAAGAATGACACATCTAGAGTAGCTGAGAATGGCAACAAGAAAAACAGACAAAACGGGCAGAATGTTCCAGAGTAGTCCCCAGATGGTGCAAAAAGTTGCATCATCAAAAATTGCTGGGTTTATCTTCAAATCAGGCTTACGAAGCTGAAGTTGGTTAAAATCACTAAAGGCGGCTTCAATCAGAGGGAAGACCAGGAAGCAGATGAGAACATCAATGAAAGTTATCATCCGGTAGAGATAGGTCATGTAGGCTTTGTTAGTAGCAGCCACAGTTTTACGTTTAATAAAGTACAGGAATGACAAAATGTTAGCAGGAGTCCCAAATACCATGCAGACTGTGCAGACTAGCCCGAAGATAAATCTGACAGTGACTCTCGTAGCTTCAAGATCTTGACCATAATCCCGATTTTGATATTGATCTTGATCTTGATCTTTATCTTGATATTGATCTTGATACTGATCTTTATCTTGATATTGATCTTGATACTGATGTTTATCTTGATATTGATCTTGATACTGATCTTTATCTTGATATTGATATTTATCTTTGTTGGTGATGTACATCTCTTATCTTTATACCTTCTCTGAATTATAAAATGTATCATTTGGAATATTAAAATCTTCATTTAACAACTAGGGTCGTTACATAAATGAATAGTTAGTTTATAGTCTTGGCATATCTGATATCGCAAAACGAGCGAAAACTGTAAAAATCGTATTTAAGAATTATCTAAGCCCATCCGCATCAAACACATGAAACAAAAGACGGCTGGAAATTTCAAACTGATGCTCAAAACCAATTTTCGCAGCTCAAAAATACGCGACCAGTCTGACGCTTTTACCATAGTGTAATGTGGATTGCTGAAGTTAATCATGGAACAAAGGGTGAAGCGTCTGATGAAGCGTCTAATGAAGGACAACATTCCAGTCAATTTTACAAAGAAATACAATAAAACACTTGTCACTACTTGTAGGTTCAATGATCGCACAGTGGTTAACATTAACAATAGTTTTGTGCTTGCAATAAACAGAACGGCCAGATGTAGAATATCTAACATTGATCATGTCACGCTCCTCATCCTTGAAATGAATAGAATGGTTTGGCAAAATGGTGAAAGGGAAAGTTGGAAGGTAATAAATAAGGCAACTCATTTATGAAATTAGTTTACTGCATCGTAATAATGATAAATAAATAAGCTGTATCCAGTGAATCACGACGGCAGAATGGCGCTAATACTGCCGCCTTACTAGCGCCGTTGTGCCGCGAGTCATTCTGCCGTCGAGATTCTTTCGTACGTCCCCTTAGGCATACCGATTGATAATATCACGTTCTTTGTGTGTAAATCCTATTTTTCTTATTTTTGGTCGTGCTTTCTCGTTTGCTTGCTCGTTCGTGCTGTATTCTGTCCAATTTAATTGCAATTATCAATCAAAGCTAATTAGTCATCTACGATGAGAAACCCCCTTCATCTGACGGCAACAGCTGTCCTAATGTCCTAATTTCTCGAATTCCTCACAATTTATCGCTTGTCTCCAGTCTGCATAGGAGAATTTCTTTCATCTTTTGTAGCATTTGATAGTCCTCGTGTTTGTGTTTCCTAAACGTATCACCACTAGTAAAACATACACAGTACCCCGAACTGTGACAATAAGATATGTTCATCTAAAATTTTGTAAATTTGTCTATTCTTTATGTTCATCACTTGGTAAAGCACCACTACAAAAAAGGTTGCGTCTCGATTTTATCTACTTTGGTGGTTTTAACAAGCGATTTCCAAAATGAACATGTTTCACGTAGGTTTGTTACCAGACTGGTTTGACCACATGGTGTCTCCCGAACCACCTCCCACTTCACTGATGAAGGGCGACCATGTAGTCAACATACTGCTATTAACCGCTCATATTCTTATTTTTGAAGAATTATGTTTCTGTGGCCTTCTGTGATCATCCTTGAGGGATAATCCAAAACATTTGTCACGGTTACTAATTAGATAACCTCTGCTGTGTCTCACCTCACCATGATATCAATGTGTCACTAGCTTCGCCTGCCCCCCCCCCCCCCCCCTTCTTTCCCCCACTAATATGACTTGATTTACTCCTATAATCCACCGCTTCTACACACCCACATTACCTGTACGTTGAGTAGAATATGTAATGTACCCTCACCATGATGGAATGAAATGTTACACGATGTATATGGTGTGAGTAGTGACCTGACTTTGTCTCTCTGTGAGTAATAAGCTCGACCAATAATACACCATTTCATTCTCTGGGATGTACAATGTACTACATTGTTGTGCATTCTTCTCTTTTGATCCCGTGATCATTGCTTATACTTCCAGCACTATAAATAGTCCGGAGATATGACACTTATGTCAGGAATAGCGTTGTCGTGGTGAGATGTTCGTCAGGAATCGTATTGCATAATAAAGGACGCCATGGCTACCAATAGTTCTACAGATGCAGCATTTGCAGTAAATAATTAATCGAGATATTTGTTTGAATTTGAGATATTTGCATGAAATAGTTTTATGTCGGGATATATCAATATGCTAGAAATAGCTCCGACTTGTAATAATGAACGCGGCCTCCACCTATGACGGAGGTGCCCTGGATAAATCTAATAGGAACTCGTAAAATGTGACGTCCGAACTCGAGCAAGGAGCTGAGGTGTCTAATAAAATACTACTATTTACTGCTCGGGTCGTTAAACGTTTTATTAATATTGTTGTCTCACTGTTATACTGGTTATGTGCATAGTTTATTATCGAGACTGCGTTCCTCTGCATCGTGTGACAAGTCTCGTTATTGTTGTCAATTCGAAACTTGTTAGTCGCACAGGAATCGCTAATCATTCCGAGTTTCTCTTTCCGGGTTATGAATAATAATAATAACAAGTTCCTGATGGTAAAGTTGTGAGTTTTAGCTTTAAATATCAGCCATTTCCCAAGTATAATGATTCAAGCTTCGCACGTGTAATTGTTATGAATATAAATGGTTTATTTTCATGACATTCCTTCCTTAGGCCTGCCAATTGTACGTACAGTAAGTCTTCGGGTTCAGTGGTCCTAGATTTCCAATTAAGAAATATTTGCACCTTATACTAGTGGCTGAGCGGCTCGCCCAAAAATATTTCAGCCATTTGATCGCCACGCTAATGTCCAATAATCAGTGGTATTCCACGGTTCGTGCTAACCACTCAATATTGAGAGAAGACACTTCCGTCCAATCAAGGATCTGCTCAACCGGTGATGCTGACCAATCACAGGGCTGCTGTCTACGTTTACCGATTAACACGATTAGTCTTAATAATTGTCAGCAGCATTTTGTTTGCATATCCCTGATCTTGTATTGGCGCATTTCTCACGGATTCGATTTGATTTCGTGAGGTTTGGGATTCCTTTATTTGATTAAACCTCTGAGCTTGGAGCATTTCCCTGTAATATCTATGAGATTTGATCGGGTGGCAGAGGTTCAATGTGTGATTGTCAATATGAGATCGAAATTCCTGTTAACATTTTGATGACTACAACCTTTAATTTACTTAAAGTTAAGGTCTTTTCGAATTCAAAAAAACTTTAAGTGTCGTTATCATTTCAGAATAGGGTAACATGACGTAGATGCCGTCATGTTACCCTATTCTACTAGATGTTCAGTTCTGGGTCACATGACATAATATGCAGACATAATGTCCGTCAAATCATGCACTCAGTGGGGATGTTATTGTACACCACTGTACCGGATATCAGCAACTTGTTTGAGTCTGTCACGTGACATGTCGCCACACACGCTCTCGCCACGTGACGACCACGTGACAACCTACTCATATATAGTGCCGACTCTTCTCTTTCCTTGATCTCAGATCGTGGGTTGAGACGCTCTCCCAATTATTGTGACTTGTGTTACGTTGTTTGTAGTAAACAAGTGGTTGTTTGCCATCATTTGCCCGTATTTATTATGTCTAGTACATAGTATGTGTCTTAGAGTGTGTTTACATGATCAATGTTTTTTTACTGATGCATATTTAATGTTATCTTTAGTCCGAGCAACAGGTGTAACTTTTCAGTCAAGTTATCGCATTGGATTTCCATTTCGGCCGGTGCAACGTTACTTTCATTTCTTCTTCAGTTTTAAAAGATTATTTCCGAATAAAAAGAAATTCACATCGGTACCTATTGCCAAGAAATCTTATCTTAAATAAGTTTTTATTACAATTCATCGCGAAGTTTTATTGGTGCTTGCTTATCTCAATGTCAAATGTCTAAAGCTTTAAAACTAGTAGCTTTTCGTTTAAATCGTAACCAAATTAATTGTAAATATTATTTAGTCCGAACATAGATTTCATTCTAGTGCACCGATACGTGGCAAATAAACGTAGTTGTAGTTTTAAAAGCCGTTTGACTTCACCCTAATATAGTAATATCAGTGACATGCATAAATTTCAAGTATGAACTAAAACATCATTACTGGCGTTGCACCGCCTGCATTATAGTCTGAGGCACCAATATCCAAACCAGTAAATATCTCAAAGATTACCATAATAGGTAGGCGAGGAACTTATTTTCCTGAAAATTTATTTCACAGTATTGGCATTGCTAAGTTATTGCTACATAGTTGTAAATCTCACAGCCGAAAATCACATTAGTGAGTCTATAGTCAGAGTTTAGTTGGTAATACTAATACTCTGAGAGTCTATAAAAATCATTTATCTAAAGCTGTTGATAAGTTCAGTCGTAAAGTCTTACCGGTGCATGCTGTGTCTTACCGGTGCATGCTGTGTCAATCTAATTTTGTGATCTATAAGCACCCGTCAATACTGGTATAGGTCATTAGATAGGGAGCATTAGAGTAAAGAGTTCCTTTCTCTCCTGTGTCAAGAGATCTCATACCGCTGAACTTGTTTTATCCCCGAGTAAGAACAAAAATACCGTTATTATTCAGGTACTGGTATGAACAATTAGCCAAAAGTGGTAATATAATATGCACACCGGGAAAATTTCCCGGTGTAAATTTACCTCGTTTAATTTTGTCACGTATTGGTAACGTTTTAAAATAATCAGCCAAAGTGGCAAAGTACAAAGCTTTGTTCCTGTCATTGATTATTTTCTCATTCCCGTGCTGTACATAATCTCTAGTAATCATTGCTGATCGTTAATTTATAACATATATGTAGCTTGTGACCTAAAATAGTGTGTTATTTAATATAGTGTGTTATTTGAGTAAATTGCGTCAATTTCCACGCGGCCCGCCTACATTTTCAAGCAAGTTGTACAAATTCTATGTGAGAATATATATAACATAGCTCTGCGGACATAATATATGTGGCTACCGGTTACCTTTCAGTTCGATCGGATTTGCTAATGGTTGATGCTGAAATCTTCTTCCGCTTTCTAATTACCAACATGATCGATAAATCTCATTTGTCCGGCTGAGTTTACATCAGTGAAACTGGATAACTCCTCGCTCTAGTATTGTGCGTTTCTCTCCGCTTTGCGATTCCTTCATGGGTACTCCGCCATTAATCACATTCACGTTGTTCGACGAATGGAAAGTTGAAAACAGTGAGATTGCTTGGTATGGCTGTTTATTGTCTTGAGAATAGTTTTAAGGCTTTCTTTGTGTTATAAATCCCATTTCATTTTGTAGGTTGTCTGCACGCGATGCATCTAGGGACAGAAAAGAGGTGATGGCGGAGCCCCTATGGCCCGGAGGCCCCTCCCTTTACGGAGATCACATCAGCAGACCAAAGTCTAAACGGTTCAGTCGCCTCGACCAGGCTCAAGCTGCTCTAGCGATTAAGGTAAACTGTTAGATTACTAGATTTATATTAAGATCGAGGATTTTTCTAATACGAGTTTTTGTAAAGGAGTAAAAATACAATTAGGTAACATTGGTTTAGAGTGCTAAATTTAGCCATCGCTTGTGGAAACTTTTCTTTTGCACCCATATGAGACGTTTCACCCCTGAATTACAGGACGATGAGGGTGAAACTAATGAATGTAGTGAGATCGATAAAAGACTTGGCTTGGTTCCATCTCCTTCCGAAGAAGACAGAGTTGCTCAGACCTCAATCATAGGTTCAGATCTTTGATTTTTTAACTTATCATCGATACTAAAATATTAATTTCAAGGCATGTTCATACCAACATATTCGTCACCTAATGCTGCAAAATCATTTCCTAGATTTTTCACAGTATCAATTTTCGTATTTCATGCCAGATCCATGGCGGGGAATCGATTGTAACATTAATGTTGTTATACCTCACCGTCACAGCTAGTCTCAAAAACAACCTCTGGAGAAGTTCTGACTTTTGTTGTGTTTCAGGAGGTAGTACGGGAAGTACGACCCACTCCAGCTCGTACACGGACAGTACGTGTCCGAGCAGTGTGGAGGGTAGTGTGTACGGAGGCGTGGTCCTCCGGTCTGTTTCCTCTACTCTTCCTCGGTCTGCTAACTCTTCTAATATCTCGGATAGCAGTGCGGTTACACAGCAGGATGGGGAAAGGGGGGAGAGTGAGACTAATGAAGTTTTTCCTTTGAAACCTGCCAGGTACTGTGTAATATTGTATTAGATTAGCTTTTAGTGTATGATATTTGTTTTTTTAATGGTAATTCGTCGACGTTTCGGTTCGGTGAGCTGATTCAATAACCATAAAACCTCAAGTAAACAGTAGTGTTGTTTGAACAATATACCCGCGGTTTACATGTACACAGACAACCAGTCGTGTAAACACAAACTCTCTGCCCATTGTATTTCTCTTACAATAACATCAACAAACTATACCGCTATATCACCAGGGAGCGGAGTTCTACAGTCAGCTTCAGACCTGACGATGACGAACTAAATGATCTGCCTACATCACCTTCCAACTGCTCTAGTCCTTCCTCCTCCAATAAACTGTTGAGAGGAGTTTCTCTTCCCAGCCCTCATAACAAGGAGAATAAACGGAAACGTTTCAGTAGTGCTGATTTTCTCACGAAAAATGCTGTTAACAAGGTAAGAATCATGAGGGATAGTTATTTATGGTACCAGTTAGGCGTGGTGTTAAATGTTGTTATAATTATTTTAATATTATTCTTATCTTTACTTGCATGTATATTTTTATCTATTTACTTTTACCTCCCTGATAAGATAATTCATGGTTCATCTTTGCGGTATGAGTGTAGCGGATAAAGGGACACAAATAAGGACTAATCCACACTGTGGATTCCACAGGCCCCATTCCTAGGTAATTCTAAAAATAGCTCTGAAGAAAAATAGTTAAGGTATAAAGTTAGCATAGCTGTCGGCGGTCGAACTTAATATCATGAAGATTGCTAACATTGCATAATCTAGCGAGATTCATCAACACATAGTAATTAGTATGAGTCATGTTATCATCAGCCACAATGTAAATGTTAAGGTGTCCACTGGTGTGCAGTGTTTATAATCATAAACACTTGTTTTTATCTGCACACGACTCAAGTTACACCGCGGTCCCCCGTACAAAACAAGTCAGGTACTGCTTTCAACTTGTATTCTTATTAAATGAGTAATGTCAAGCATGTTTTCCTGTTCTAACCCACGTGGGCAAGGAACATGAGGTGTTTATACCTCTGAGTGAACTCATTTTGGTTGTGTTTGTTCATGATTACTTGTATTTCCTCCTGGTTAAATCCTATTCGAAGAAGAGGAAGAAGAGTGCGCCTTAGATCTGAATCAGATCTTCAAGAGCTTATTCCCTTGACCGTCAATATTGACACTCCATTCGTTTATGTTTCCAGATCCACCCCTGATATCTCTCTACTGTCATCGGTACTTTCAACTTTGTTTGTTGTTATTGTATTTACTATATTAATAAGTAATCAATGAGTAATCGCCTCATGATGAATTTGAACCTCATTTGGGCATTATTGAGTAGTTATTGATTTCCTGTCATAAATACAGGCTGGTAAGTTCTGAGCGTCACAATGTCCGGGCTTCAGCAGTTTATGATCATCAATACTAATAAAGCCAAGATGTGTGTTCGTGTGTAATTTCCGGTCGGTTATATTAAAAAAACGGTAAAAGTTACAGGACTGGTTTTTTCGGTATAGTGTCGACAAAACTCTGACGAAGCCCATATGCAATTTTTTTAAAAATCGGACAGCGGTAAGTGGCTTAATTGATGGTTTTGTACTTTTAATGCAACATTATGGAGTGAGCCACTAAAATGGCTCACTTTCTCTTCCTATTCGCTCTCTTTTCTATTACTGCACTGTAGATTGTAGCTTTGGTAATTAGGTTAGCTCCACAAGTGATATTAGGAGAATAGGGCACTGATTGCGGTCTGTTTAAACTGTACAGACAGTTCATACTTTCATACGACAATGTTTATGCGTGTAATGTTTTCAAATATAAGGCGGGTGTGGTGCGGAGTTAATAAGGGTTAATTTCTAAAACGATTTGAATCGGTTTAAGACGGGAGTGATGAGGTGAAATAGTCGTGGTACAGATACTATTGGATACGTGAGGGAACTCTAAATAGAATTGCTCGCCTAATGCGGGTTTTGACTCAGCGGGTAATTACTCCTACCCTTTTTAACTGCGGCAGTGAAATCCCGGCCGAAGGCCGGGTTACACTAGTACTTGAATAATTTAACTTAACTTGCTTGACTCCTCTGTAAACTGTAAAGCACGCCCACCAATGTTGACATTTAAAAAGACATAAGATTATATTATAATTTTAGCCACTTCTACCTTTCGTATCAGTTTCACAATTTCTCGTGTGCCATGTACTATTATAATGAGTAATTCCATTAACCACAAGCCAACTACACCACAATACAAGCTTTCAGGCTTCTCAGCAGTATGCATGCTAAAGTTAGCTCCACATATGAATTATCCAAGCTTCCTGCATGCGTAGAATATCAATGTTGCAGTGTGTACTCGTACACTTTCGTAAACAGCAAGCTTCGAATTTTATTTAACACTTTTGACGTTTTGGTTTTGTTTATTACGTATTTACTGAGGACTGTACTGGGGCACTTTGCGTTATCACTTTGAAATTGGAATTGAATTAAGCAACTCCACGGCCGTGATATATGTGTGTCAGCGTGTATACTGGATGTAATTATCTGACAACTCATTTTGCTTTATGTTTCTTTAACTTCGTTCTTAATTTTAAGAATTTGCTCTGTCATCTCGTGGAAAATCCTAAATTTTTGTGAAAAGATGAGATTCCGATCCAAAGGCACAAAGGTGAGTTAACTGATTATTGGCTCTAATACTGAGAGTGAGAAACCTACAACTGTCATTATATAGGAACTTAATCTAAAATGTGTCAAGTTAAATATTCTTCAGAAAATCTTGTCTCACCCGTAGTGGCGGCCTAAGATTTTGGGGCCAGTGAATGTTAAAGTCGAATTAAAGTTAAACAATTTTTAAGACAATAAATTAATTTAAATAACTGCAATTATACTCAATAGGAGCACGTACAGTCATACTTTTCTAATGATGGAAATAAGAATGCGGCGACATAAGTTTAGGTGCCCGTAGCGCCATTTCAATTGTTCCTGTTATAATTTTGTCACGAAAGTCGGACTTCCATCGAAAACCCGTTTATCGTACTTTATAACCAATTTTATTAGTACGTACGGTACAGCCATTTTTAAAAGTACGTACCGTACGAACTTCTCGTCATAGCTGGTGGTGCTGGTATGGCTGGTAAATGATATTCATATTTGATGGGCTTCTCATGTTTATTCTGACGTTTTATTCTCATACTGTGTTCACCAAAATGGTAATGACCGTGTTGTTGTTAAACACTGGATTACGTTACACACTTTACCCCTCGTTCACTGTTCACTTGTTTTGTCCCGATTGCCTCAAAATATTCTGGGTATACAAGATAGATAAATATTAAATCATCGAATACTAAATGGATCGTTTACAGGTCAGATTTTGACCCCTTTAGATTTTGACCCCCTGGCCCCTCTCGCAACCCGTAATTACTTTTACACATAATAAAAATTACACTAATATATTCAAACCTCTGTGCTGCTGTGGTGTTATGTGCACAATACCTTGTACAAAATAAAAATCATTGCTCAATGTATACTTGTATAGTCGTAGTAAATGTAAAAATTCTTTTTAATCTAATTTCCAAGACAGTGTTAACTCCTGAGATTATAAGCTGTGCTCCTCTACACTCTACAGCCTTCCCTTGAGAATGCAACATTTCCCTTTTTCCGATATTCGTTACTCTGAGTTCAATTTGAAACAATTCATTGTTGCATGAGTTGTCTTAAGTTTAGTTGTCTTGAGTTGTCTTGAGTTGTCTTGAGTTGTCTTGAGTTTCAAGACACAATGATGTTCTCTAATCGCAATTGACATGATAGTTTCTCATAGCAAAAATGGGGCGAATATCCGTTTTCGTAAGATCGAAAGTTTAGTCTGTATTTTTGGATGGCATACTCTTCGTTTCTTTTGTTTCAGTAGGTTCTAGACTCAGCTTGCAGCTTTATCTTCTTTTGGTTTTGTAGCTTTCCTTCTTAGTAGGCTTCTGAACTCAGATAAGCTTAAATTACCATCTCCGTTACGATCAACCTGGACAGGAATAATTGATTAGGGGAACTGATTTGAACTGATTTGAAATGACATAGTTGGCATTTACATTTAAATGGGCAGTTTTGTACCTTTCTGAACATGTAATCCATCTCTGTTTTAGTTATGCCTACGTCAGCGTCTTTCATTGCATCTCTCAGTTCTTCGAGTGATATCTCCCCTCCCTGATCAACGTCCATCAGGTTAAACGCCTCAACTATTTCTTCCGACCTTGTAAAATATCCCGTTAAATTGGTGTTTAAGGTGAGATACGCCAAAAAAGTTTTTGCTCCGAACATCGATTTTATTTTATATCATGGTTAAATAAACAAAAAGAATAAGATTGCACACCTTCAAAATTTTCTAAAAATATTCCCTCATTGAAAAAAAAAAATTTTTCTTTTTCGAAAAATTTTAAAATTTGGAGAAGTCTGTCACTGTAATACCGATAGTTCGGCCATTTTAAAAGTAGTTTGGCTGATTTTTTTACTGAACATTACTTACAGTTACAATCCGTACAAAAAGCCATTGAAAGGATTATATAATTAAACGATAAATGACGAAGTTACAGACCAAACAAGGTCGAAAAAATAAAAATTGAAATTTTTCCCACTTCTAAAGTTGTACATTTCACCAATCACCCGGGTCAGCAGATATCGCTTCAAAAATTCTTGTGAGTGTAGCTGATGATCATATCAAACTTTTTGGAGTAGGATTTCTCTCAAATTTGAGTTTTAAGCTATGCAATGTGGCCTCAAACGACTTAGTAAAATTCATCGTAAAAAAGGGCAAAAAAGGCAGATTTAAGGCTTAAAATGCCTATAACTCAAAAAGTGTCAGTTTTTTTTGAAATAATTTTTACAGGATCGTAATCAGCTTGGTAAGACGAATCTTGTAGTACCAAATAGGTGCTTTTAGAAGACAAATTGTCTTAAATAATTTTCTAACTCGAACACAAGGGTCCCCCCTTGTATAAATTTTGTACAAATTGTACACATTTTTTTACAAATTTTGTGTCTTTAAATATTATAAATGTCGTACTAAAAGATTCGTCTTACCAAGCTGATTACAATCCTGTAAAAATTATTTCAAAAAAAACTGACACTTTTTGAGTTATAATAGGCATTTTAAGCCTTAAATCTGCCTTTTTTGCCCTTTTTTACGATGAATTTTACTAAGTCGTTTGAGGCCACATTGCATAGCTTAAAACTCAAATCTGAGAGAAATCCTACTCCAAAAAGTTTGATATGATCATCAGCTACACTCACAAGAATTTTTGAAGCGATATCTGCTGACCCGGGTGATTAGTGAAATGTACAACTTTAGAAGTGGGAAAAATTTCAAATTTTATTTTTTCGACCTTGTTTGGTCTGTAACTTCGTCATTTATCGTTCAATTACATAATCCTTTCAATGGCTTCTTGTACGGATTGTAAGTAATGTTCAGTAAAAAAATCAGCCAAAAAACTTTTATTACAGTGACAGACTTCTCCAAATTTTAAAAATTTTCGAAAAAGAAAAATATTTTTTTCTCGATGAGGGAATATTTTAAGAAAATTTTGAAGGTGTGCAATCTTATTCTGTTTGTCTATTTAACCATAATATAAAATAAAATCGATGTTCGGAGCAAAAACGTTTTTGGTGTATCTCCCCTTAACTGCATCAACAAAGTATCGAATATTTTTTATTAACTATGGTTTTTTAAAGGACTTTTATAGTGCAACATTTTACTCACGTAAAATCGTCGGCCATTATTTTGTCGATATAGTTCACTAACTCCCAGCAGTCTATCGTGCCGCTCAAATTGTCGTCAATTGCGTCCACTAGGTTCTTTAAATCCTGTTACAGAGATGATGCTTTACGGATTTAAAACATTTTGGACTAATGTATAAGTGTACTACCGAAATATCAAGTCTGGGTTTTATAACGATTAGCTTCAAACCTTTAAAACCAAACCGAATTAAAACATCCAATAATATTACAAATTATTGCAATAACACGGCTGATAAAATGTAATAATGAATTATGATACCTCATCTCTAGCTATGACCCCGAGATTGCTAATCAGTTTGGTAAGTTCCCCTACATCGAGTTCACCGTTACCGTTGTCATCGAACCTGCAACACATCCTCTCGTATTATTCATTATAAAATTAAGGATATATTAGATTTATCAGATAGGATCCCGTGTATCGCTGTCGAGTATCAACCTTCATTGCTAGTTGTTTTTAGAAACATAGGGTGTTTTATAATTCTGGGTTTACTTGAATGAAGGTTCGAAAATATTTTTAGTTTGGAGCAATTTCATTTTGTTGCTATTCCATCTTAAGGGGGCCGGGGGGATCTTCATCCTAATTCTCTCGAAATTTATTTTATAGTTGTTTCTGATAGAGGGGAATATTATCTATCAGCTGCATTTGGTAGATATCACTCCCCTCTATCGGAAACAACTATAAAGTCAATTTCGAGAGAATTATGATAAAGACCCCCTTAAATAAGTATTGTTGCTACAAATTCCAATTACTTTTTGTTCATTTTGAGGAAGCCTTTCTAATTTTTCTTGTGACTTCAAGGCATATTTTTACCATAATCGAGTAGTTAAAATAGCTTATGCTAACTTGTCAAAAAGAGCGTTGAGTTCGTCGACTTCATCCTTGTCTAATGAAGGTACTAGGGGTTCAGATGCAGACATTGCTTCTTCAATATGCTTACTTATTAAGTTATTATACAATATAATCAATAAACAGTTAACCTCTCAATGATCAGATTAACCAACAATTCAATCCGGCCGTTCAACGAAACCAAAAACAAAATGCAAAATTCAAATTCAATAAATTCTTTATTTATGTCGTTAATTACGATTATGAAATTAGAGGGATATAGGCACGCAATTGAAGGGTCAACTTCTTGTACAAAACGATTAGTTTCCCGGTCCTTGCTCTGTAATATTTCAGCGAAATTAGACGAGCACATTATTGTTCTACAGAAAGTAGACAAATAATGAAACGGCCCGACGGTGTAGGTAGACGCAAGACGAGTTATACGGCCAGTTATAGTTGGGAACTTGAACTTGAATTAGACTTGTAGTTGTCCTGGACAGGCCGACTAGATTGAATAAATTGTGACATTTTATGTGAAGTGTTTGAAGTATTTATCTGGAGAAAATGTGCTGAGCAATCCATTTTGTGTAAAAAATAATAAAAAGATCGTCAGATATTACAAAATGTTGAATCCAAAGTGTGTGATCTATTATACAATTATCTTACTTTGTGACGAAACAATGAGGTAGATTAAACAAAAGGAGAACGCATGAGTCCTGTAAATATGCTGATAATTTAAAAAGTTATGAAGAAACCTTCTTTATTTCGAAGGCGTGACGAAACAATGAGGTAGATTAAACAAAAGGAGAACGCATGAGTCCTGTAAATATGCTGATAATTTAAAAAGTTATGAAGAAACCTTCTTTATCTCGAAGGCGTGACGAAACAATGAGGTAGACTAAACAAAAGGAGAACGCATGAGTCCTGTAAATATGCTGATAATTTAAAGTTATGAAGAAACCGTCTTTATCTCGAAGGCGCGAAAATACGGTTCATGCTTAATTCAAAAATTCAACGTCTACAACCTTCATCTGGAGCTCTGTCTCCGCTTTAATATGTTTAGATCATTTAAACGTTTAAGTGGCAGTGGTAGCTAAAAAGACACGGAAACTACTTAAGAAAAAGTCATGAAAAGTAGGAGTAGTCTAACTGCAATGAGTTGTCTCCTAAACGTTCCATCTCCGTAAATATTTGCGGTTTCTAGATCAAAGTTAACTGAGGTAAGACCTGGCCACCTTACATTATGCTGACTTCAATGGGAAACAATACATATCATCAAAATGAGTATTAACTTGAACTGCAGCCAAATAAAACAAGTAAAAGTTCTTTTTCTTTCAAATTGACCTGCGACCATGTTATCCATTCTAATCACCCACTTGAATAGGTTGTGCATACTGTATAATTATGATTAGACGTAAGAATCTGAGACTTTAACACATTTGTGGCAAAATATGTAGTTTACAAAGCACAATTAGTGACAAATAATTTGTAGTCATGATGCTGGGCGCGTCAAGTACTTGGTGGGAAATTCATACGGTGAAATTTGTGGTGTTCAGTTTGTCCTTTTTGAAGAATAATCGCCAACATAAGTTTGGATTTTTATCCACAACGCCCATCACAAAATATTTTCAGTTGAAGGAAGAAAAGAAGAAGAACCTCTCGGGTACAGACCAAACAGAGCAGAAGAGAAAGAACAGAATCTCAGTACTATACAACAGCATGAGGGGCAGCAAGCGACGGGAAGTCAAGGAATCCAACGGTACGGATTTATAGTCGGATGATTCTGTCTGTGGATTACTTAATTGCTCGTTTAGTTGAATGATTAATAAGTTTACTGTGGAATCATGCCCGAAGAATATTTAGCCGCTCTAATTCAGTGTCTGCTCTGATAAATTTCCCGATTTTCCTATCCTATGGCATTGAAATTCTTTGCAAATTGATTAGGATTGGAGGAACTGTAGTGGAAATGCGTCATGCTCATTTGTGTCTGTGTTAGTGCTCGTACAATAGTCATTGATCTGAGTTAAACTGTCTTGGAACATAGTGATTCTTTTGAACTTTCAATTATTTTTTAAAGCTCTGAGCAATTAGAACTAATAATTTGCTGCTTGTTATCTGGTGATAGTTCACTGTAAAAGTAGAAGTATTACATAATCTTCTATAACGGACTAATGATTTAGACTCAAATGGCACGTGGTAATCGTAACCCAGGAAGTGCCCAAAAAAGTTGACATCAACCCTAGGCCTTAATATCCCAATATCTGTAGAGTAGCTGATTTCATCCTTGTTTATAATTGAAATTCCTCAGAGACGGAGCCAGGCAAATTATCCTCAACATCAGAAGCTCCGGACGCTAAAACTCTCCGTCTCCTGGAAGAGAAGATGTGTCAAGACCCTAAAAAGCTTCTAGCGGACCGGGTGAGAGAGCTTCGTAAGGTTAAAGATCCGGACAGTCCTCAAACTCCCACCGATGTAAGGGAAGATTTCCCGCTCTTTGAGTTCGTGTGTGAAGTGTCCTTGAGGAGGAAGAGTGAGAACTTTTGTCCGTACATCAGCTGGAGCCATCCTCCTCTGAGGGTACTGGAGGATGACAAAACTGCTTCCAGTAAGTCGGCTATTATATTAAATTTTATGACAGTTATTTTATTCGTTCTTTCATATCACCTAAATTTTGTTGATACTTTTGCAATTGTTAAAACTGAGAACTAGCATTTATATCACTTCAGTTACCTTGAGCATTCCTCAATTTTGTTTTCCTGACATGGACATTGTGGAACCTGTTAAGAAAATGAAAACAGAGACTTACTGTTTTGTCTTCACTGATCTTCAGGCGCAGGTATGAGAAAGAAATATTATACCCTATTAAACACAGTACGATCTTCGCAGTGGGTAATCAAAATCACTACAGAGTTCTTGTAGTTGTCATTTAGGTAAACCATCTCCTTTTCAGAATAAGTTTGGTTACTGTAGAAGATTTCTGCCGGCTGCAAAGAGCAACCCTCCTGAGAAGAGATTCCCAGTGGTTTACTGCATGGTCACTAAACTGAGAAGTTTTGAAACATTCTCGAAAATATTCGACCATGTAAGATCACTAGCCAGCTTATTTTTCTAATTTCTTTGTCTATTTTTCTTTGAACTCCTTTGAAAGTCGACCAACCAAAACCTAATTCAATAAATTAAGACCCTAATGGTGGATGGTATTTTATTTCATTTAAGCCAGCTATGTTATGTAGAAGCACGATAATGAACTCTATATCCCATCAGGTTGTACATCTGAGAGACTTTAGCAGCGCAGGAGCTTATTCCTTCCTCAAGGCACTCATCGAACAGAATGCTCCCAAGCCGGGCAAGAGTGTCACTGTCAAATACATCAACCCTAAAATCGGAAACTTGGTCGATATTCACATAGAACGAGTTACTGCTGGTAAGTTTGAACTTTGAATTGACCTGAGTAGAACAAGATGGTTGGTGAATATGTGGAGTAATGAGCATACTGTAATTTTTTAGTAGCCAACCTCTTCGTTATAGGCTAAAACAGTTTTCCAATTCCCAGGGAAGAGGTTCGAGCATGTTGATCTAGCCTACGTCCTTGTTAAACTGGGATCAAAACTTCTGGTCGAAATATTTATCAATCTTCTCGCCGAACGAAAGGTATTTACATTATAACAATTTCTGTGAATCAATCTCAAAATTGCTTTCATTCCCTTTCTTACTCTATAACATTAAATTTTAAATTTTCATTCTATCGTCAAGTTGTACCCTTTATCAACAGTTATATTCCGAGTACAAGGAAATCTTTTTAGTTGCTGTTCATTGCGGAGAACCTAAGTGACCTTACGACTATCATTCACTCGATAATGCAACTGTTGTACCCTCTACAATGGCAAGGTATCTACATCCCAGTTTTGCCCCAGGAGATTCTTGATGCTACCTCTTCTCCCGTTCCCTTCGTTATCGGCATCCTCAAGCAGGTCAGTACATTTGTGGTTCCCTTATCAAAATACACATTATAGATTAAACATTATACAATATACATTATGCATTGACATAATACATTATCATAATACACATTACACAGTGTTGAGAGTTCGTAGAGCTGCTTTTCTTAAACTAATTTTAATAAATTGTAAATAAGATTAAGGAAAATTCTAACCCACTGTTCTTAAACAGCACGCTAAGGAACTGGACGAGGATGCACTAGATGAAGAATGTCTTATGGTGTATATCTCTGAGAAACGGTATGAGAAACGCCCCAACTTCACCGACATTCCCTTCAACAAGAAGTTCCGAAAAAAACTCACTCTGGACCTCAAACTTTACAAAGCGAAGATAGCGAAAGCAGAGCGGACTTCAGATCAGACGGTTGAAATTGGGGACATGTTTTACGAATTCATGAGGACTTGCATTGGTCACTACGCTGACCACGTGACTTTTGATGAAAATGGGGAGTCGGATATTGACTTGACCTCGTTTAGTGATTCAGCTGGAGTGCACTCCGAGTTTGTTTGGCAACTCTCCAAAACTCAAGTGTTTAGCAGTTTTGTTCAGGGTCTTACCCCAGAATCTAAGAATATTTTTGATGAGACCTCTGACAACGGATGACGAATTTGATGCCTTCATGGCGTTTTTTTTTAGAGTTCTAAATGATGTACAGGCCTGATTTTGGCGATGGAGTTAATTAATTAATACGGAGATTCGCCCGAGGATTTGATCAATATGTAAGGAGCCGACACGATTTCAAAATGCCCAGTCTGGCGTTGTGTTTGTTTGATATGGTAAGACTTGATACCTTTTGAGTTGTGTTAAAGATTTTTCGATGATCGTCAAAGTAAAATCTAAAATATGTACAAAGTCTGCATATCAATACAGAATCAGAATTTAACTATTTACTTTGATTTTAATGTAAATTGTGCTATGTTGCGCTCGGATTCAATTTCAAGTTTTATTGGACCGTATCCAGCTAGTAAATTTTAATAATGAATTGCGTACTCGACGAAATGTTAATAATGGTCGATATAATGTTGGTTTTAAATCATGTTACTGTATTTTGTTAAGGAAAGCGTTTTACTTAGTAGTGTACTATTCCACATTTCCATCTCGAATTAAACTGTTATCCGTTTACAGCTGCTGATAAGGTAAAGTGTTGGACACTAAACATGACGTAGCACACTTTTAATAGCCAAACTACATAGTTTGCGGACCTTTCGTGTTGAGGTAATATTTCAGCTATCAGTGTGTTTAACTCACACCCTACCCGCGGTAAGCTCTCTAGTTTCTTTGCTTGTCCTTATATGCCCTGTACAGCTAGTACTAGTACCATGCCACTGTTCTTCATTACCCCTTATATAAAGTGATGTCTTACCGTTTTCTCTGTCTCTTTATTTCCATTTCCTGCTAGGTTTGTGTAGATTTGCAGTGTTGTATAACAGTGTACACTTTATTAGACTGATGATGATTGTAATATTAGACTAATATGCTGTTAGTGCATCATGAGTAGCCCTGACAGTTGCTAACTTGTTTACATGTTTTACTCATGACGTTCTCATTCCTCTATACCAGGAGGTGTACAGGAGGTGTACACTGTACAGGAGGTGTACACTGTACAGGAGGTGTACACTGTACAGGAGGTGTACACTGTACAGGAGGTGTACACTGTACAGGAGGTGTACAGGAGGTGTACACTGTACAGGAGGTGTACAGGAAGAGCTCTATAAAATTATTGCATGCAGATCCCCAGTCTGACAACTACCACACTACTTCAGAGTAATGTTTCTGCAGTGTTACAGATCAGAGTCCTTTACACACTGCACCATGTGTTGCACCTGTCCTAGCCTCATGATGCGTGAACCTATGACTAATTGTTCTATTACACACACAATATTACCACTAATATGTTATGATCCAGATACCTTGTGAGAGCAGGGCTGCAGACAGCTTTCTAATGAAGTAATGAGCTTGCTTGTAGTTGTACAGTGTACACCCTCTCTCTCTCCCTCTCTCTCCCCTTTTCTTAGGCTCCAGGCTCATTGTACTATTGTACTTGTATTTTAAGGTTGCATTGTACATTGATACATCTAGGACTCGTTAGAGTAAGCTACTCAGACCTCAGTGTTGTTGTTAGTAGCCAGATTAGTTGGTAAATTGTTAGTAACAGTGGCCACATTAAGAATTCGCCAATAATTTCCCTGAAACTCGTTTGTCGTGAAAATGCACGCTGCAGGCTGCAGCAGCAGCGTACACACACAAGAGTAACTATTCGGGAGTTATATTGCTCAAATATGGCATAAGAACATAATCAGCCTTGACGGTAATCAGGTCGAGCGCATGCAACACGAATGTGCTCTTTAAGCTTCATTTTTACTGGACTCTGGCTCGAATTTAATGCACAGTCCTGCTTATTTTAGTAGCGCCTAACTTGGTTTATGTGTGTATTTGGTTCCTCTGGTGTACCTGTCTAGTAGTAGTGTGTAGGTAGTGTGCTACAGGCTACTCATTGGATAGTGCTCTTTATATCATTCCGTTCTAAAGAATGTGTTCTGTTTAAATGTAATTGTTCATTCTGCACGCCCCCTCATTTTGGGGTGGGGCTCGACTCTTGCAAGACATTATTATCAAAATGCTCCTACTTCTTGATTTTGTAAAGGTAGTGTTAAGTCGGGGGGGGGGGGGGGGGTACGCGCAACGACCATTAATTTCAGCATTTTTTTGCCAATACTGACATTGTCATTAATGGTCATTAAATTTAATGGTCGTTGCGTTCCCAATCCCCCCGTTGAGTCGGAACATAATCGATATCGTCAATTGTTCATATCATTTTACTCATATCATAGCAGTAGCACTAACAGTAAACAGACCCTTCAAAGTTATCAGTGTCTGCTCGCATTAAGCTTAATTTTTGAAACTGGCCTTCTCCAAGTCCAATATAAGTATAACGGGGGTTCTATTTATAATTTATATCCGACAGATATAGAATATAGATATGATATGCCTGAATCTTTTTCTCTTTGTGCTATAGGATTAGGGGCGGGTACCCTATTGACTATATATAGGCTTTAGTTAGTAATTAGTCATCTCCTCATAGACTGAACCCTATTTTTATTCCTCAGAGCACTAGCCCTGCAGATCAACAAACTCCTTTATTCGTGCGTTCAGGATCCTGAAGCGTGTAGAGTCTTGCTAAGAATACACAGTAGCCCCCCCCCCCCCCCCCACAGTATTCGTAGCTAACCTTTCATTGGGGATGAATTGGAAATTAGTGTCTGTAATTCGGCTACTTCCCACATAGATAACAGTAAACATACGTTCTGTTATCTATACTAATTTATGTTTCATTTCGAAAATCGCCCACAGTAATCAGTGACTAATCAGGACGGTCCTTCTATTCTCAAACATTAGGTCCAAAGATTTAAGTTCAACTGATCGACATCAATCGTAAATTATATCATTCAAACGAATCTGGAATGCACGCTCACATCTTTTAAAGTTCAATTTAATGGTCACGTGATTTATCTAAATATTTCAGTAATACTGAATACTGATAGCTGTGAATATAAACGAAACCACTCTATTTGCGTAAGTGTGTCATTCCTAGCTTATACTTATAGATGAATTTAGTCAATGGATTTATAATAGGTAGTTAAAGCCTGTGCAGACTAGACAACAGCCAATTATAGTTGGCAGACTGCCGTATAGTCGCGCTCTAACTCTATAATCAATGTTATTGTCTGCACTCTGCTGCATATTATCAGCTGCAGAGTGCACCACGTACCGAGGGAAGTGAAGCAGAGCAAGCTGTCCCTAGTAATGATTGAGCCCGTCCCGAGAAGAAGAAAAATCCGCGGCTTCCCATAAAATTTACAATTTTCCTTACTTCTGGTGCTGATGTAAATTGTAACATCATCAAGACTGTGGATCCTATTATAACACGTAGGAGTGTGTCTCAGCACTTAGCTACTCACTAGTGGTCACCACTCATGTCATTCACCATGCACATTAACGTGGATTAGGAATTGGGAATGCGATATTATTAGAAGTTATATTGATCATTCGTAATCTTGTACACTGGGAATTGGAATACATTTACTCTCAGTTGCAGCCTACAGTCACAATATGCTCATATATTAGATCTAGATAGGATTGCTCTTATACTATATAAGTAGGTTTCGACTTTTGGATAGCATTGACGATAGCATTTATATTTCCTTACGAATAAATTAACTAAAACTACGCCCCTGTCCCCAATTGCCTCTATAAGATCATGACAGCACTGCTTACATAATATTAATATGATTCAGCATAATATAAATGTGGTTAATTTTCACGCAAGCCTAGCTTTGCTCCTGCTTTACAAGTCCTCATATTTAGTACCTAGATTTAAAATTTTAGTTCCTAGCGGAAATATTCTGATACATTTCCATGTTAGTGTTGCTGCAGACCTCTGTTGTACTCAGGCCTTAACATTGACCTCATTCGTGTAAATATTCCTTGGAATCCCTAGTCACTAGTCATCCGGCCATGCATTTATCTGTACGTCAGTTGTGCGATTATTATCACTCTATAAGTATAACCATGTACCTACTATACTTCATTGTATCCTATTACTTAATAGTTCCTATCTGAAGCTGTTGAAATTCAGATTGAGTTATATAATTTGAATAATAATACAATAGATTTATAATATAATCGTTGCCTAATTTGTCTTAAATTTCTCTTTGTCGTAATCGATAACTGACAAAATGGCCATCACTAATATAATTTTAATGACCTGATGAAACCTCGAGCTGATATCAAAATTAGAAACCTATATATTTTTAATTTGTCGAGGGTTGTTTTAGGCTGTGTACCATCTCTTGTTTTAGTTTATTATTGACGTGTAAATGAGTTTCAAGAAACGGACGGTGGTGTCATGTTACGCACACTCACGTTCCATTCAGATATTTTGAATCGGAAAGTGCGAGTGCCACCAACCGGTAATTATTTCACGGCAGTACGGCCTGTGTACCCTTACATTTCTCTTGCAGCTTACTTCAATTTTGTTGAACAATTTTAAAAGCTTCGTCAAGTCAATTTCTGTGTCTTGTACCTGTTTACTTTTCTTCAATCAGTCTACTACGAGGAATCACAATTTTTGTTGTTAAATAAAACGTCTATATATAACCAGCCGGCCTCTCAGGAGAAAAAAAAGTGCACGGTATAGAAAAAATCCGGTAGACTTAGAGAGGTTCACGTGATTACAATCCCCAGTTTCTGTTGCCTCTCAAATAACCTGTCAAGCGTATCTTATGCAGCTCCATTAGGGCCTTATATACATGTATTATTGTATTATGTCGTATTGAGATGTAATACAGCTTGATATGTGCTACGGTATTATTAATCACATTTCCTGCACAACACGAGCTAATTAACTACAAGTTTTATGGAAAGAACAAAGAAGAAGCCCGGTATATCGAGGTACCCGGTACAAAGACAAACTGTATATTGATATTCTACTGTATATTGTTCCAATTCTCTTTATCAAATCCAAGCAGTCACTTAGTGTATTAAGTTTTGTAACTGGTTTTCGTATTTGTTATACAAAATCTTCTTGGCTCGGCCTGCAAGTTTGATGAAATTGAATTATTATTGAATTATTATGTATCGAAATGCACCATGATGCGTTATCGCCCATTTATCTTGAAGCCTTGAAAAGGAAATCAATTTCTGAAGTGACAACATAGTTGCACACACATTTCATCAGTTGAATTATTTAAAAAATTTATAACAGTTTTAAAATGGTTCGAAATAATTCCCCACTAATTACAGGTATGACCCAGTCTAATGAGGAGGAGGAGTTCAAGGTCATCAATGATCAGCTAGCTTACCTCACTGAGGAGATCGTAAGTTATTGCTATTCCTTTCATAACTATAAATCCTTCTGCTACTACTGTTGTACACTTATAGCACCCAGAAAGCTTGACATAACATATGCTTGTTGATATATTTTCCTTCGCTATTTAATACTTATTCGTCAGTTTTGTCCGCAGCTCGCACAATATATCTAAAAACCAATTTGATCACATTTCGAAAGCCACCCCTCAAGAATTGAGGGGTGGTATAAATGGTGCTATCTGAAATTGGTTCTAGTGGAACCAGTGGCGTGAACGTTTGTAATCACCATTTCTTGGATCTACTGTATGGTATTATTATTATTATTGGTAACCTGCCAAAGAAGCCAGTAGCATCTCCCATGGGCCATGCCCAAGAAACCTTAACCGTTACTTAGTAGTTATATCTTCCGTACCACATTCCACAACTGTATTATGGTTAACAGCACCATACCAGCGCCATGCAGAAAAGCATTGCACCATGCCTTCAACTTAGCATGATAGACTGAAGCGATAATTCGATGTAATCAGTGACACCAATAACGATCACAGTTGCTGATAGGAATCGGATTTGCTCCAACATTTTTACCAAAACTTCAGTAGGACTATGTTTCTGAAACTTAGTCTAAATTTCCACTTTCAGGCATATCTAAAAGGGGAGGACATAGCACTGATAAAGAGGCTTATCCAGCTTCACATAATGACATCTCGACAAAAAAGAGAAGACGCCAGGATCGCGGTACTAATTGAAGAAGAAGAAGAGGACGAGGCGGACGGAGACGATAGTGTGGATAATATGAGAACAAGCTTCTCAAGTGACCCTGGCTTGTACAAGTATGAGGAACCCAACGTGGATGATGTGGAACGCGAGGTGATTATAAGATTGCGACGAAATTCTCAAGCAGCCTCTAGGACACTTCACTATGAGCACATTAATTGATATGCAAAATTTAACATGCAAAAATTGCTGATCGCTGAAGTAAAACTACAAGCACATACACATGGCTAATATGTTTTTATTCCATGAGAAATATCAGCATCAATATTAAAGTGATTGAACTTGAATAAATTGTTATTGAACTGGTTTTTCCTTTAAAAACCAAAAATGACAGTTGACAGACTACTTACACGTCCGAATGAGGCGAGCTTGCAAAGAAGAAAGACGAGACATACTGGAGGTATTAAACGACATAAAAACAGCTAGAGCTGTGACCAGGAAAATAAGACGACAGATCAGTGACAACGTGACAACCAAACAGACAAGCATTGAGAATGACAACTTGCCAAGTTTAAGCAGGATTGTCAGATCTCATAGCTTTGCTAACAGCAGACTGGGTAAAGTTATCCTTTGTCTCCCAATATTTTTGGTATTTTGCCCTAGTATGCATGACGACTTGATAACATTTTATGGATCAGACAAGAACGACTAACTACCACAATTCAAATTGAACTATCAACATTTCAACAATTCAACATTTCAACAATTCAACATTTCAACATTTCAACAATTCAACATTTCAACATTTCAACAATTCAACATTTCAACAATTCAACATTTCAACATTTCAACATTTCAACATTGACCCCACTGAACTTATTTAAATAATCATAGCGGAATAGCGGAGTTTAAAATCATGACAATAATTCTACACCATTTCTATTAAATGTTTATTTTCAGGCACAAGTGATGACCTCCACGCTGGTTAACATCATTACCAGATCAGGCCCTCATCCAGTTACTGTCAGGAAAACTCCTAAACAAACTACCCTTTAGTCCCTGGTACTAGATACTGTGGTATCAGAGTTCCACTGTCAACCAAAATCGAATAGAATGTTTAAAATGGTGATATTTTACTCAAGTTGGGTATTATCTCCTTCATTATAATTAATGGAAAAGTCGAAGAGCATGGTGAATAGATAAAATGGAAATGAAATGGCAGGTACTGGTGCAGTGATTATGATCAGATTCAAAGGAGCAGAAAACTTTAAAGTGATGAATACCCTCCATTAAATCGGCCTGTACCAATCTCACTTAATTGATCGGTCTTTCTCTATTCTGTATTCCAAAGAGCACTGGTTTATACATTATTAGGTAGGTACAAATTCGTTTTCCCAAATGAAAATATTTTGTAATATATTGATACAGATACTCAATAGTACAAACTATGTGAGTAATCAATTGTCAATGGAATGGGTTTTTAATTTCGTAATTTGCAAATACATGTAATTATCAATATTATTTTGTTTACAATTCTAAATCTTTTGTTAACAATTATGAATAATTTGTTCCCATTGTATCATAATTTTGTGTCCTTGATTTTTGTGACTGAATTACAGTTTAACTTACGATGAACTAAAGAGTTTAAACTTTAAATTACTATGATATGAACTATGAGCGATGGTTCAACTCTATTGCTGATAATGGTATAAAAAGCTTCATTGTATTTAGTGGTCTCATGTCAGCACGATCACCGGGCAGTGATAAATTAACCTGGGCACGTGACCCTCAGAACACAATCTGCAGCTTTGTAGTTGTTTGTACCTGTAGGATTACAGCTTACCACTACCAGTTGCAAGTGTGCACATCAGTCGAAATGCACGTACTGGCCGAATGATCAGTAGAAGTAGAACAATCGGTCAAATCAATCATGTTCAGTGTTCACACATACAGAAGACTCTCAGCTCCGCTTTATAATTATTTCAAATCATGGTCAAAGGACAGCCTAAAACGTTAGATTTAAACGAATAAACTTTCAAAAAGAATAAAACGAACATATTTCAAATCTAATTTGATAAATAAAACGCTTCTGATTTACGTAGTACCCCAAACCTAGGCCTCGATCAGGCACTGCACATAATTCTTACAACTGTAACTGCAAGTGCAACTTACAGTAGCCAAATATGAAAAAGAAGGACTAGGGGTATCTTCGGTATTCTTCGGTACTGTACTATTACTGAGGAACCATTCACATATTATTATTACAGACTCCTATTCTTCCCAGAAATTTTTCAAATCGCTATTATGTGGAAATTATATTTATAATAAATTTATCGTCATGTCAGCATTTTGAACTCTCCACCCCCCCCCCCCCCCCCCCCTAAACCCCCTTAGGACGTACTATGTGAATCCTCCCTAAGTCAGAGTATAGTCAACCACAGAACTAGAATTAATTGATACAGTCTCCGGATGAATTTGTCTCCACTTGCACTGAGTTCTCACCTCAGCATGAAGCCATTTCTCATTTTGTTTTGAAGTAGATGGTGAATCGCTCTCACAGATTTTGGACGCATCTCACTCGATGGTCGTATTGTTGTTTGGTTTTGAGACCACCGAAGCCGTATAAGCTTGCAGTACCAACGCCGCTTTTTCCTTCTCCTCAATTATGTTTTTATAACACATCACTAGTAGCAATGCAACCTGAAGCAGAATACATAATTAAATTCATCCAAGTCTCAAATTATGAATGAAGGGGGCCGGTGGGGGGGGGGGTCTTCATCAAAATTTTTTAACGATTTTTTGAGGTCTAAGATTTTCAAAATTGAATAAAAATTTTTTAAAGGCCTATCTCAAAATTTTGTATGACTGATCTCTTCTAAATGGTCCCTAGAACATATCCTAAAAGTTTCAGGGTGATCACTCAAAAAATGTGGGAGAAGATAGAGTTTTAGACTCGATTTTCAGAATTTGCGATTGAAAATCGTTCGCGCAATACCTTGTAGCGCGATGCACTACTGGGTCGCGCGCGCATCAAATAATGCTTCTCGTATGCAGATCGGCGAGATGTGAAGGATTGACATCGTGAATCAACGCAATACCATACAATTACAGTTACACATATAGTCAGTGTAATAAGCGCCAAGCGCGAGCACATAACTTTTTTTCTCCGATTTCGATAAATTTGGTACCAAAAGTTGTCTAAAAATGTGAACAAAATAAATCCACCGTGTAGCAATTTTCGCTAAAAATGCTACACGGCGCTTGTTCGCCGCGCGTGCTTTTTTCGCGCAAATTTTTAGTTTTTGGCCTATAACTTTCACATTTTCATTTGTTATCACATAATTATTATGGCATCGTAATCAGCTCATCCAGACGAAACTTTTAATACTAATCTTTTAAGATTTAAAGGAAAATTATTTTCAAAAATTTTTATTATTTCAAAATATTCAATATGTTAGGAGTTATAGGCATTTTAAGCAATAAATTAGCCATTTTTCGTCCTTTGTACACTCTTGCGATGCAATGCACAAAAGGCCCACATACAGCTCGACGTTATCGTGCTACACGGTGAATTTTCATTATTCACACTTAGAGGCACCTTTTGGTACCAAATTTATCAAAATCAGAGACAAAAAATTCTGTGCCAGCTCATGGCGCTTATTACATAGAGTTAGACTAATAAGCGCTTACTGGGCCGCGCTCAGCCTGTCATTCCGCAAAATCTCTTATCTATTCGGATCTCTATTATGTTTATGAACATAATTAAATAGCCTGAGTGCTGAGGTCCCCAGGTAAATAAGCGCTGACCTTAGACCGGCGATAATTTCGGCTAGGAACAATATTTTTCATAGTGATAGAACCAAAAGCAGCTGATAGATATCACTCCCCTCTATCAGAAACAACTATAAAGTCGATTTCGAGATAATTTTGATGAAGACCCCCCCCCGGCCCCCTTAAGCCTGAACATGAACATAAGAGCTATCTAGTATCTCGATTCTCGACAGGGTATTTTTATGTTTTCACACTAATTGTCTACCACACAATTCAAGGCTCACAAAATATAAACATTTCGACAATTAAAGTGGCACCTATATAGTTCCATGTAAAACTATTACTAAATACCTGGACGATAAAAAGGAGCAAGGGAAGTATCAATGAAGGTCCTCCTCCAAAGCTCGGATACGCAGTCTTGTTGAACAGTTCAAAACCTGGGTCAACTTCAACATCACCAGGCATACTTAATATCAGCTCTGCTAACTAGATCAATCTAAAACATCGTTAATAAAAACCATTGTGACTGTAAATATAAGGTCAACTCTTAAATCAATTTGAAGGCGCAGGCATGGAGCAGCACTTAAATTTTAACCTAATAAAATAGTTTCGATGCACGATGCGAGAAACCCTACATAATCCTAAATCCGGAAGCGATTTTGAATATCAATTGTCAGCTTAGTAAAAACCATACTAACGAAACTAACACATCAACAGCTATAAGACTCTTTCAGCAAGTTATCAAGAAGAGACTAGCGTCAAACTAAACCATGTAGTGCACTGCTTCTCAAAACATATCATGCTTACTATAACTGTACAAGACTTTGATGAGCATAACGTCGTTTTCAATTTCTGTACACGCAATGTTTGGGATCACGTATAAAGATGTTTAGTATCTTTTGATGTTGCACATGGGTAGCAGTAACACTGTGGACAGTCAAACTGTGAAGGCGCGCGAACAGGATAGAATCGGGTCGAACAATACCTCCTACAATCATATCTAATTTATGATACTGCCTCTTACAAATCGAATCAGTACGGCTGATAAAAGAATGGTAATAATGACCTGTGAGTGTGACCATACGGCCTCAGTGCATAGGCATGTCACAAGATCTCCTACTGTTAGATACTTAGATAACAATTAGCTTGACAATCTAGATGGAAAGATTGGCACAATAGAGTTTGATCGACAAAGAGCAATTTTTACCGAATAATATATTGTTCAAGAACTAAGAAATCGACTTATCATAAAAAAGAAATTGATAGGTACATTGTTTATTGTTGTAGATTTGAGTCTTATAGTTATACATTATAACTTTAAGCCAAGTTGCTTCGCAATATTTCAAATAAAATATTATACGGCATACGCGGGTATCATCTTTGATCTTTCATAAATTAAAAGCATTAATTCTTACCGAATATTATAATTATATTTCTCAAGTTTGTAGATTAAAACCATAATCTTCGAAACATTCCTGTAGAGAAACAGACTATGCTATTCTTTCTCTAACTATTCAAACAGTACTGACGTGGCCTCGCTTAGAATTATATTGTAAATACACCTAATAGTATTAGTAATATGTGCAGGTTTATAATAGACTCAAAAATGTTTCTATGGGAAGTGTTTAGGAAAATCTCGTAGTCACAAGATTTTCCCTAAAGCCTAAACAATTTGAATTATAATTATATTGTTTTGTCATGAGCCCAGACATATTCATTATTCATGAAATCCTGATAATTGTTCTATGAATTTACGTCTAATAGTAATAATAACGAATGTGTGCTACATATTATAGGACAACCGGCAACTCTAAAATAAGCAGTCTTCGTCAGGATGGTATAATATTTACATTATTTTGAGTTTGGACCTCCCAAGTTTGCGTGATCCAGAAGAGGACCATCAAAATATTGATTAATGAACAATATACATTTTAACGTGTCGGTATTGTCCAAAGAGTCAGTGTTAATGTGGCTGCCCATACTCAATCACATGACACAGTTTCAGGAGAAGTCAACATAATCTGACTCGAAATCAGGCTCATTTTGGACTTGGAGAGGCGCCAGAAGCAGCAGTGCAGCATGTGCAGACATCACGGTTAAACTGTGGGACGAGAATATTGCTGTTTTTATTTTTCCAGTGACGTCACTAGATTCAATAGCATGAGTTTATATTGTGTATTGCTTAGTTTACGTGTCTTTATCTTTATTCTTTATGCTTAATATAACACGAAAAACTGGTCGCTATATAAGCTCAAAATTACGATAGATTTAAAGTAAAAGCTCGAAATTAATAAGCCAGCTTTTCGCAGCTGTGGTATAATTTTTTCCCATCGGCCCTATGGCTTAGTTTAGCCAAATTCGGCTCCTGTTTGCTGTTGCCATACTTAGGACCGGACGGCGGACACACTTATTTATATTAGTCTGACAAATTAGTGCCAACTATACGCTAGATAAGATACCATTTCTCAATTGATTTTCCCCTCGAAAATCCAGTATCCCGACTAAACGTACAACTCAGTACCTACTAGTACTACAGGGTGGGCCAAAAGTCAGTGTGCAAACGTTGGCCTTAATAGCTCAGTCACTGAGTGCCCAATTGAAATACTTCCTTCTGGTATGACTTAGTACCACCACTGGTTCGAGGAATTTGTCAACTCGAAAAATATTCGCGTTCATTTTTTCCAAATGGAGGTTCATTTTCACATTTATTTGATTGTTAGGATAGTCGGATCAAGCTAAGCCTAAATGTTATTGAATTGTGTTTGGCCATTCGAATTACGTTTGTCCTGAAAGAATTAGAACTGTAGCTTCTCAGATGACCGAGATATGAAGCATAACGAGTTTATTCATTACGTGTGATCAGGTGATTGGTTTACCTAATCACGTGATAAGGTGACCCCGTTAACTACCCCGTTAAACATTATGGGAATTGTTAAGGGTGCCCAATTAAGGTGTCGTGTCACGGTGTCACATAATCACCCAGTCAATTTTGTTAACGAGATACACAAAATGCTTGATAACTTCGTCATTTCTAATCCGTTTTGCCTCATGTTTTCAGATCATATGCAACATTTGATAATCTACCGTCTCTGAAAAAATTAGGCGTTCAGCATGTTCAGAGAAAACAATATAGGTGTTTTAATATTGAATGGGCGTGGTCTAAAATATTCGAATTTTCAAATTTTGACGACGGAATCCTCGAACCAGTAAGTACAGTATGCCATCTGCAAAGCAACAGCTCTCAAATATAAAACACGGCGGAGGTATAAGACCCAACGTTTGCACACTGACTTTTGGCCCACCCTGTATTTAAAGAGAAATACCCCAAAACTCAGTTCTTAAATTTTATCAAAACACGCACACAACCAGTCAACCAATCCTGACTCCCATCGTACGATTATCGAATATTGCACCACGTCTCCAACTTCTTCCCATTCCCACGTGCTGCCGCATCGTGGCCGCACGTGGGGGCAGCACTTGGGGGCAGCATGTGGGACGGTCGCCACGACGTTATCTAATTACAAATTTGGTCTTGTGACTTTGTGACATGAGACAAAATATGTATCAAATATGGACAGGTTCGATTAATTAATTTATCCTCATTTTTAATTATTTATTTTAATTTTTATATCATTATATTTGCTTTTTCAACCATGTAAACGATCATATACATTTGCAATAATAAATTAGTTTGGAGATAAAATATAAAAACAGAAGATCAATATAAAACATAGATCTCAAACTTTAAATAACGATTGGGACGAATGAACTAGCGAAGGGAAGTTTTTGAGAACTAACAAATTATCACCAGTGAAACCGACAAAATAAAAACGACAATACAGTTCATTGAAAGCCGTTAGATGAGCACAATGTAGAAGTATTGGGACATCTGGAGTTTAGGTATCGGAGGAGAATGAGACTTTCTTGACTGCGCCACCCTGAAATACAAATTGTACTGAATGATTTTGGGATGATTTTCATTATACCTACCAAATAAAACCGCAATATTTATCCAGAGCTATATATGATATGGGGGATATGTATATAATATTTATATGATATTCTGAATGTTTAGCAAGTTTACCGAAACGATGTCGAATAATACTCCCATCACATACAACATATTATTATTAAGTATCATTTAAAGTTGTTCACAAAATTAGTATTAATCTGGTTACGTCATTAAAAATTTCCCGAATATAAAGAGACCATGTACCTATGTATTGCACTTTTATTGATATCAATCGAAAAGTTATGTTGTTCAGTTTAGCCTTGCCTCCCAGAAACTGTACATGGTAAGAGAGTAGAATGTAGAATGGTAAGAATGTAGAGACTCAGAAAGTCTCAGATAAACCATGATACAAGCTAAAGGTATGAGTTGTAAGTCTAAGGAATGCACCACTACAAGAATAGCAGAAGCTGGTATGGTGCAGAGTGTTACGGTGAGTAGTACCTTTGTGGTCCCCACCAGTAGAGTTCACCTACTCCTCTATCGGTAAGTTTCTTTACTAGCGAGGTAATTGTTACCACGCCGACTTGGGTACTAAAACTACCAAGAACATCGTACACCATAAAGAATAATGTACAAAGTACATGACCTCATTCTACATCAATCCTACGAGTTACTGTTATGATCTAAAGCTCATATTGCCATCCTTACTGTAAATACGAGCTCAGCTAACATTTCATACGATTTTGTGGGTATAGAGCCACAAAATCGTAATTCTAACCCAACTTTCTATAACTTTGTATAAGTTACCCGGAACTTTTTTTTAGTTCCGGGAACTCTCTCAAATTCCTTATTCACGATTCTGTTTTAGCTAACACTTCATACGATTTTGTGGGTATAGAGCCACAAAATCGTAATTCTAAACCCAACTTTCTATAACTTTGTATAAGTTACTATAAGTTACCAGGAACTTTTTTTTAGTTCCGGGAACTCTCTCAAATTCCTTATTCACGATTCTGTTTTAGCAAACATTTCATACGATTTTGTGGGTATAGAGCCACATAATCGTAATTATAAACCCAACTTGCTATAACTTTGTATAAGTTACTATAAGTTACCAGGAACTTTTTTTTAGTTCCGGGAACTCAAATTCCTTATTCACGATTCTATTTTAGCACAAAACCTCAATCAAAATTCGTGAATTTATCGTTAACATTTCGAATTCGTGTTCGAGTTGGTGATTGTTTAACTCTAAGTTCTATCATAAGATTCCAGTGTAGAGATGAAGTCATTAAGTACGACAACTACACAAAGTATGGAAATTTCACAACGAATCTGAAAGACAGGTTCTCACAGCATACAGCTCCCTCCTCGTTGTATCCTCCCTGATTGAAGACACGCTCATTCTGATAGGGTCCTTAAAATACAACGCCGTGAGGCTCCACAAGATCATGGTGGTATTTATCCAGTATATTGCTATGGCTGATTTGCTGATCTCCATATTTAGAATCCTACCTGGTGCAGTTTCGTTGAGGACATTGGGAACATTCTTGGGAACTTTCTCTGTTCATTAGGATACTTCGCTACGTGCAGCTTTGGAGGAGCAGCTAATCTGCTTCTAAGCGCACTAGCTTTGTCCAAACTGCTGATTGTAATGTTTCCATTCAGGGAGCTCCACTTTTCAAGAAAAGATGCTCATCTGGTATCATTCGCTATTCTAATGTTCTGCATGAGCTTCCCAACGATGGCACTTATAAAGGATAAAGATGGGGTTTACTTCAGCTTCCTGGTTTACAACTTCGACTATTTCTGCTCTGAGCTGCTTTGGACATCATTTGAGTACGCTGCCTTCTGCATCACTATTGGAGTGGTTGGAATCATCGCTTCAGCAATAACGATTGTGAGCAGTATTATGCTGTATTGATTCTAGCAAAGAGAATAACTGAAAGAGACCCGGGTGGACTCCAGTGGCCGGGGGTTATGGTAGTGCTGCTCACTGCAACCTTCTACTGTCTGACTGTCCTTCCAACTGCGATCTACTACATGTCACATGTGCGACAAGTTTGTAAGTCAAAGTGAGAACCTATCAGGAGGGTTCCACGTCCACTTTTACAGGTATGTATGGTATGTAGTCCTCCTGAACACAGTCTCCAACTTCTACATCTACATTCTCACTCTTCCTAGTTTCCGGGAGTTCCTTACGTCCAGGATCAGGGTCAGGGACAAAAGGATTTCGCGGCATGTACGAAACCGCGAAATTTCCCATTCTCCGCGACAAATCGCGATTTTTTACGTTTTCCGCGACAGATCGCGAAATTTCCCATTCTCCGCGACAAATCGCGATTTTTTCAGTCCTCCGCGAAAAATCGCGCATTTTCCTTTAAATCTGAAGACCAAATTTGTGCATTTTCCTTTAAATCTGAGGACCAAGTTTGCGTATTTTCCATAAAATCTGCGGGCCAAATGTCACGTTTTCTACAAGTATTAAGTATAATATGAAACTAATCACATTTGCAGCCGTCCGTGAGTTCCGATTGTAGGTACATTCTCGATACGTACCTCTTAAGGCGGAGCTTCCGAGCTTCCGGAGCTTCCGAGCTCGTATTGCGAAGGGAAGGCCTGCCTTCCGAGATCGCATTACAAGGGGAGCCCTCGAGTCCAAAATCGTGTATCGAAGCGTATGTGACCTTTGAAAACCGAAAAAAATATTTTCAGCTCATAATGATCAGGGTAGCATGAAACATGAACAAAAGTAGTTTCCAGAAAAACTTTGAAAAATTTTGACTTAGAAAATTTTCTGTCCGAGTCATTCTCGATACGTACCTCTGAAGGCGGAGCTCCCGCTTCCGAGCTCGTATTGCGAAGGGGAGGCCTGCCTTCCGAGATCGCATTACAAGGGGAGCCCTCGAGTCCAAAATCGTGTATCGAAGGGTATGTGTGAACTTTGAAAACCGAAAAAATATTTTCGGCTCAAAATGATCAGGGTAGCATGAAACATGAACAAAAGTAGTTTCCAGAAAAACTTTGAAAAATTTTGACTTAGAAAATTTTCTGTCCGAGTCATTCTCGATACGTACCTCTGAAGGCGGAGCTCCCGCTTCCGAGCTCGTATAACGAAGGGGAGGCCTGCCTTCCGAGATCACATTACAAGGGGAGCCCTCGAGTCCAAAATCGTGTATCGAAGGGTATGTGTGACCTTTGAAAACCGAAAAAATATTTTCGGCTCATAATGATCAGGGTAGCATGAAACATGAACAAAAGTAGTTTCCAGAAAAACTTTGAAAAATTTTGACTTAGAAAATTTTCTGTCCGAGTCATTCTCGATACGTACCTCTGAAGGCGGAGCTCCCGCTTCCGAGCTCGTATTGCGAAGGGGAGGCCTGCCTTCCGAGATCGCATTACAAGGGGAGCCCTCGAGTCCAAAATCGTGTATCGAAGGGTATGTGTGAACTTTGAAAACCGAAAAAATATTTTCGGCTCAAAATGATCAGGGTAGCATGAAACATGAACAAAAGTAGTTTCCAGAAAAACTTTTGACTTAGAAAATTTTCTGTCCGAGTCATTCTCGATACGTACCTCTGAAGGCGGAGCTCCCGCTTCCGAGCTCGTATAACGAAGGGGAGGCCTGCCTTCCGAGATCACATTACAAGGGGAGCCCTCGAGTCCAAAATCGTGTATCGAAGGGTATGTGTGACCTTTGAAAACCGAAAAAATATTTTCGGCTCATAATGATCAGGGTAGCATGAAACATGAACAAAAGTAGTTTCCAGAAAAACTTTGAAAAATTTTGACTTAGAAAATTTTCTGTCCGAGTCATTCTCGATACGTACCTCTGAAGGCGGAGCTCCCGCTTCCGAGCTCGTATTGCGAAGGGGGGGTCTGCCTTCCGAGATCGTATTACAAGGGGAGCCCTCGAGTCCAAAATCGTGTATCGAAGGGTATGTGTGAACTTTGAAAACCGAAAAAATATTTTCGGCTCAAAATGATCAGGGTAGCATGAAACATGAACAAAAGTAGTTTCCAGAAAAACTTTGAAAAATTTTGACTTAGAAAATTTTCTGTCCGAGTCATTCTCGATACGTACCTCTGAAGGCGGAGCTCCCGCTTCCGAGCTCGTATAACGAAGGGGAGGCCTGCCTTCCGAGATCACATTACAAGGGGAGCCCTCGAGTCCAAAATCGTGTATCGAAGGGTATGTGTGACCTTTGAAAACCGAAAAAATATTTTCGGCTCATAATGATCAGGGTAGCATGAAACATGAACAAAAGTAGTTTCCAGAAAAACTTTGAAAAATTTTGACTTAGAAAATTTTCTGTCCGAGTCATTCTCGATACGTACCTCTGAAGGCGGAGCTCCCGCTTCCGAGCTCGTATTGCGAAGGGGAGGTCTGCCTTCCGAGATCGTATTACAAGGGGAGCCCTCGAGTCCAAAATCGTGTATCGAAGGGTATGTGTGAACTTTGAAAACCGAAAAAATATTTTCGGCTCAAAATGATCAGGGTAGCATGAAACATGAACAAAAGTAGTTTCCAGAAAAACTTTGAAAAATTTTGACTTAGAAAATTTTCTGTCCGAGTCATTCTCGATACGTACCTCTGAAGGCGGAGCTCCCGCTTCCGAGCTCGTATAACGAAGGGGAGGCCTGCCTTCCGAGATCACATTACAAGGGGAGCCCTCGAGTCCAAAATCGTGTATCGAAGGGTATGTGTGACCTTTGAAAACCGAAAAAATATTTTCGGCTCATAATGATCAGGGTAGCATGAAACATGAACAAAAGTAGTTTCCAGAAAAACTTTGAAAAATTTTGACTTAGAAAATTTTCTGTCCGAGTCATTCTCGATACGTACCTCTGAAGGCGGAGCTCCCGCTTCCGAGCTCGTATTGCGAAGGGGAGGTCTGCCTTCCGAGATCGTATATGGAAGTTGACCAGTAGACATATAAAACTTGACCAGACGACATAAAGTTGACCAGTAGACATATAAAACTTGACCAGACGACATAAAGTTGACCAAACGACATATAAAACTTGACCAAACGACATAAAGTTGACCAGACGACATAAAGTTGACCAGTAGACATAAAAAACTTGACCAAACGACATAAAGTTGACCAGAAGACATACAATGGATTAAGAAATCGAACAGTATGTTAAATCAGTGTTGTTATTGAATCGTCACTCGTCAGATATTTCGTCATCGTTATTCGCTTGGTATTGTATTCGCTTGTTATAATGGACCGCTTTGTCAAACGGCCTGCCGACAAACCGGCTGGTCCTTCGTCTAGCAAACGCTCGAAACAGGGCAATGTAACAGCTTCCACGAGAGTGGCTGAATTTGGCAAATCATCGTTTTATGCTGACAATGGGAAGCTATTTTGTAGAGCATGTAATCTCGTCGTAGACCACATAAGGAACAATCATGGGCTTCCCTCGGGATGTGGTTAGAACTTCTAGAAGGTTCGTGCAGGGGGCCGGGGTAAGGATGTCGTCCAGGTTGATGTAAGCTTCAAGGGGTAGAGGTTGGATACTAGATGGGGATAGACTAGGTAGGGATATGGGAATTGGGTTGAAAAGTTCGTAGTATTCTATTGCTATAGTTGTGAAGTGTAGATGGTCGTTCATGATGATGTCTCCTGTCGTCTGTTGAAAGTTATATAGTATCGATAACGAGATATGTCATACAGTACGTATGACATTGCAACATTTGAGATCATTTCAAAAGTTATGGCAGCTCTTGTTGTTATGGACCCCCATCAGCCTGTATCACATCATATAATGAGATCACATCCTCATGGGACATGAGCCGATCAAATAGAATAGTCAAAGAATATGTGAACTCTAACTAAGCACTGTAAATACATTATTTTTTGCCGCGAATTCGCCGCGATTTTTAGATTTTTTGCCGCGAATATGCCGCGATTTTCGAAATTCCCGCCGCGAATTAGCCGCGAATTAGCCTAGTTTGGCTTGTCGCGGTGCCGCGATTTTTGGCCAAAATAACCGCGAAATCCTTTTGTCCCTGATCAGGGTGGTATCTGGTATGCTAGTGAGAATTGAGATGGTCTGTTCCCAATGATGATCAGCTCGGTACTAACAGGACGGAGAGACAGAGACTCCTGTCAAGGGTAAACTAGAAAACTGACTTCACATCACTGCTGAGGAAGATAGCAAGTTCAAAACTTTCCGATTTGTTTTGATACAAATACATACATCGACACGTTTCCTTTATTATTTTCTTTGTTATTTCCCCGCTTTCTTTTCGTAGGGCATTAAACCCAATTAATAATTCTGGACGAAACCTTAAATTAAATTATGATTGATAAAGTTAAGTAAAATAGAGATTTAAATTTTCGCGTTTTTTTATTATTATCAGATTATCCTGTTACATCCTATTGAATCAGTAATGATCATAAATCTAATAAACGTGTTCATTGTTTATTATGTTTGACTTAATTATTTATCAAAAATTGTAATCAGAATCACAGTTTTACTTAAATCCGGCGTTTGGCAGGTTCGTAAAAATTATATATTTTATTTTTTAAACATCTCATCCGGTAAATTTAATTATATAGAGGGTGCGATGTTGGCTCGACGATAAGAACACAGTTGACTTGATTTGAGACTAACATTTTATACCTTCCGCTCAGCATGCAGTTGACTAAGCTTAGTCCTCTCTTTCTCCAACTCCTCTAGAAGCTCTTCTATCTGAAAGTGAACAATAAGTTGCAAAGAAATTTTAATAATTCCCTATCGGTTATCAAAAGAAAAAACCATAGGAGTACAGTTCTTTAGATAGGACGTACAAAATTAAAAGCAAAATGAGACATAACTTATTTCACATTTTGGGAGCAGAGAAATAGAGACGGGTGGGAGGGGAGGGGAGGGAACTTAATTATTGGTCCAAGATACCTTCATATCGGGAAAAATGAATCATTTTAGCGGGGTCAAAAACTTTTGCTTGTTAATTAATCATCATAAATGTTAATTTAAAAATAAATTCAAACAGCACTGAAAGTATTCATTTCATCATAGAACCGGTTTAAAGGACTGTAAACGATAAAAAGTACCCCTCCCCCACCCCCCCCCCCCCCCCCCTTCGTAAACTAAAAATACAGTTCTGACAATTCAATTTAGCCGACATCCAGAATGTTAAACTCATTTTCTGAAGTAAATAAGTCTGAAAGAATGTAAAACAAAAGCAGTCGAGTCTTCAAACCTGCTTTGTCATGATCTGCTCAGTCTCTTCGTGTTGTAGTATTGTTTTTACCAGATCAGACTTCTTAGCCGCTGCAAAGTTATTTATTTTATCAACCACACGAGGGCATTTTATCAGTTAATAAAATAATTCAAGTGGGGAAATTTTAAACAACAAGTTTAACGGTAGTGCTGATGATATAATTGTTAATTGTTATTTTATTGTTATTTTGGTGATATACCATATAACGAAGATGAGTTTGAAATTAAATGTTAATGTAAGTTATCCGTGATGGGTAAACTCAGTAAGTAAACTTACATTCGCATCTGGACACAACTTTGCCAAGTAGTTTGCTCTTGTCCTTTTCTTTCTGGTATTTCCTCTGAGAATATTATACGTTATCATTATATAACGTACTTATATAACGTATAATAACGTATTTATATAACGTATAATAATACGAAATATCACGTTTACACTAAGTTTCCGCATGTTTTTCAAATTTAGAACAGTTGTAATCGCTATTTCAAGCTATAACATATACGTGTTACAATGCATTTAGTCCGTCAGGCGTCAGCTATGAAATCTGATCATAAAATCGAACGTTCATCAAGTTTCTGGGTCAGGGACCATGTGGCGTGACAAAATTGTAGTTCATAACTAAATCTTGTGTTATTCGAGGTTTTCTGTAGCCCCGTATAGTATTTCATATTCGGAATAATTACCTTGTACTTGTAGCCTACTCGTAGTAGAGAGTTAAGCTTCAGTTTAAACTCTGAATTTATTTCTTGCAGCTCGATGGCGCGCTTTCGTAGCAGCTGGCTGTTCTGAAATGGGATTTTAATATTTAATTGATATTTTTAGTTAGTATTTAGTAACTAAACTGAAACACGTTTTGTATAAAGTAGTTGAGTGGTTTCGATCATAATATCTCACGTTCGATACGCATTATTCATAATTCATATTTTACAACAATGCCACTCTCACACTCTGATAAATTGTCATCTAGTTGACTGTTGTACAATTGGGTATTGTTTATCAGCCGCATAGAATATTATAAACAGTTATTGCTGCATCTTCCAGAATGTTTAGTGTTGAACGTTAACGTTTTAATAGGATGGAATAATGCATTATTGTCACTAGTCCAACAGTTTAGCTGCTAGAGCATGTAGTAAACGTCTGTGAAAATGTTTTAAAATCCAAATGTTTGAATATTAGAGCCACTTACTAATTACTATAGACTATATTTGGCGTATTCTCCAGAGTAATTAGCAGTCCTATATTAACTGTAAAATGCTTTGTTCTAGCGCACGAATCCCAGTAAGCCAACACGATATGATATCCCTGTATTCAGTGTTAATTTGTTGAGACCGCCTACTTTGGAGCCTGGCCGAGACAATAGTGGTACCAACACCATTGTGGGTACATTCGATACTATTCAACTGCATTCTTTGTTCCCTTTGAAATACATACCACAGAGCAATATGGGACGTGCACAATACAAGCTGTAGGGACATAACGAATAGTTCACCATATCGCCCATTCTCCTCGCTTGTCAAGTTGTTTTTGTGTGCAAGTTGTTGTTGAGGGTACCACAGATACTCTCATGGTCACGATCAAGAATCTGATAACATCTACTTTACTCTTTCTGTTATACAACGGAGGTAAATACAAATAAAATACAAATAAAATGCACATAGATACTTTGCAATCAGTAGCCTAATGTATCTGTCACCATCTTCAAGTAACTCAATAAAATGTGAACTATTCTCCGTGCCCTTATCATACGAGCATTGCGATGTAACAAGGCACATTTGAATCCCCTCTGAAGAAAACCAAACTGTACCCACAGGAGAGTTACACCAGCTGTACAGTGTGAAAAGGACCGGGTGCTCTGTAGGTCTCCTCCCAGCCAGATTCGGGGCACTATGTTTCAGCCACCTAGTTGCAGCTGCTACAAACCATAATCCATTTGACCGGTAATCTTAGGGAAACTATTGTAGAATTTAGGGCTTTGATTCGAATGACTATTAAACCGAATATCAACAAAAACACCCAAATGATGTTTTAAGAAAACTCCTAAGTTCAAACATTAACCTGACGCAGAGAGTCGCTGGGGCTAGTGCTAGCATCATTACAACACGGTTACCTACTGATTCTAACTCTAGAAGCAACCTCACCTCTACTACTGGTGCTGTTGTACCTGGTGGTCGGTGCTGGGTTGAGATGGTACAGGTCTCTTGGTTACTTCCTTTATAATCTTACTCCTATCTATACTACTGCTGCCAAGGTTACTATAAAGTAATATTATTATATTATAGTGTCTTGAATATTATATTACCTGACCTTTACATAACTTGAACTTTATGTCTTTTCTCTGATCAGTTTCTGGTAACCATAGTACTACTTTTACTACTACTACTACGTCTTCTAAGTACTATTTAGTATTTAACCATACGATATAATGCTCAGTGTAATATACATTTGATGACAAAGTTCGACAACAGTGCTGGGATACGAATAAAATACTTTTAAAACAGGACTAGATTTAACTAAGATACAATAATAATTAACACTGAATAACACTAGGTACTACAGTTGTACGAGAACCAAAAGTCCGGACACACGGGAATGCTCTCTCCGATCTCCACCCTTCACATCCTACTACTCAGTATACATTACCTGCTGAAACTACCCTCCGATAATATCAAGATACGTATCATCTTGGTAGTGTGCTTTGTGACGAACTTGGTACAGTTAGGACAGTGTTGGGTATTTTGGGAAGAGACAAGCGGGGTGGTGGAGAGAGAGTGCGGGATAGGGGAAGGGAGGGTGTTTGTCTTATCAGATTGAGAGTGTGGGACAGGGGAAGGGAGGGTGTTTGTCTTATCAGATTGAGAGTGTGGGACAGGGGAAGGGAGGGTGTTTGTCTTATCAGATTGAGAGTGTGGGACAGGGGAAGGGAGGGTGTTTGTCTTATCAGATTGAGAGTGTGGGACAGGAGAAGGGAGGGTGTTTGTCTTACCAGATTGAGAGTGTGGGACAGGGGAAGGGAGGGTGTTTGTCATATCAGATTGAGAGTGTGGGACAGGGGAAGGGAGGGTGTTTGTCTTATCAGATTGAGAGTGTGGGACAGGGGAAGGGAGGGTGTTTGTCTTATCAGATTGAGAGTGTGGGACAGGGGAAGGGAGGGTGTTTGTCATATCAGATTGAGAGTGTGGGACAGGGGAAGGGAGGGTGTTTGTCATATCAGATTGAGAGTGTGGGACAGGGGAAGGGAGGGTGTTTGTCATATCAGATTGAGAGTGTGAAACAGGAGAAGGGAGGGTGTTTGTCTTATCAGATTGAGAGTGTGGGACAGGGGAAGGGAGGGTGTTTGTCTTGATTGATGTTTCGCTATCAATAATTCTTTAAACGTCGTTTATTTCATTTTAAAAACGTAGTTCGATTTAAAGCATAGATGTGCTACTTTTCAACAATTTTAGCTTTATTCTTTGACCAGATTTAATAATATAATAGCCTTTGCTTTAGCTGATATAAATTAATTTACGACAGTTATATGTTGTGGTATTGCTAATGGTATAGGTTATCTATTTTAATTTATTGTCTGTTTCTTATACGGTACGGTTCACTTGTTTTAAAACTGGTTTTCATCATCTGAACTATGTGTTACATAGAACATATACTACTCACATCAATAGGTATATCAGTGATGGGTATCTCATCCTCTTTAGATATCCTCTTGATAACATCCTTGATATCATCTATCACTGGCACGAACAAGTCTTCCTCCTCTTCTTCTTCCTCTTCTTCTTCCTCTTCTACCACCTCTTTTACTTCTGGCTCCACCTGCCCAAAACACGAATAACAGATATTGCGAACAGTATCAAAGCATAACATACTCGAACTAGAGTACCATTAATTTACTGTCATGCGAAATTATGGAACGAACTTCCATTCTTAGTATGATCGTTATCGAATGTCGAAACTTTTAAATTATCTCTTAAATAATATTGACATGAAGCTTTAAAAGGTATCGAATGTGCACTGTTATAGTAGTACTACCTGACTCCTGAGCATTTAGTACTACATTTATAAGGTTCATCTTCGGATTGGATTTATAAGGTTCATAGTTATGGGCATGTCACAGTCAATCTTATCTCATTGTAAACAGCGATACCAAGTTGAAGTACACAAATCTAATAGAACAAAAACGGCCGATGGTGTAAAAAAAGTGTGGTGTAAGAACAATCGTAAGATTCCGCACCCATCGCTCTTATATTATGTTGCCTCTGTTTCCAAGAGCAGTTATTTAAATGTCCTTGAGGTCATGGCGGCAAGTTAACTCCAGTCCATTTAATTTGCAGATTTAATACCGTCGATTATCGATATCATTGGAGGAATTTAATATACAAAAAATTTAACTCACATTTTCATTATCATTTGGTGCCGGACCCTTTTTCTTCTTTTTCTTGTTAGATTTCGGGGCTGAATCTGAAATGTAAAGCTGTTAAATATCAGACATCAGATGACTCAAAATACCTACAATGACGAGACAATAATCTGCAGTTTTAAATCTAATCCACGACTCATTCGCGAGCTTGTAATTTATAAATGGAATAATAGTTCTATATTCTTCGAGAGGATATAGAACAAGACATTTTCTCACCATGTTGGGATGTCTTCTGAGTGAGCTGCTTTATCTCAGTTTCTACTGACTCAACTTTACTCATACGTATAGCTTGATCCAGCTGGTGTTGGAACATTTCCTCGTCTGTTTGAGCTGGGACAGGGGCTGACGATACGGTGTCTTCTGTCGCATTCTCATTCGCTTCTGCTACGGCCTGATGTTACAGCTTATTAAAAAAGAAACAACTGAAGTTTTTCACGATTTTAGTATATTTGAGTCTCGAGATTAGATGTATATGATCAGTTTGAAATTGTCACAGGACACTGAATAGTTTAAAACAAGATCTGACTTCTTAATCAGATATAAACCTGTTTCTTCTTTCTGGCACGCCGCTTAGCGTTTTTACTGAGACCCTGTTGTGCAGGTTGGTGGGAGATAATGTTCTGTGAAGGAGCACTGTTTAGACCCACAACTGAGCTCGCATTGGAGGGTGTCTGAGGTTTTGAGGATTTTTTCTTGGGGGCGGAATTCGCTGAAATAAATGGGGTTAGATATGGATCCTGTGAATTGGCTCACTCTAGATATGGCTAATTATTGATTTTATCTATTTTATTTAAATTTATGGGCCAATATAGTAACAATAAACACAGATAAACACTAAACAGGTGTCACTGTCATGACGCCCATCATGACCTAGAAATATCAACAATCACCATAATATATTGCTACTTGCAATAATTCTCTTTACCTAGTTTAGCTGATTTAGCTGGTTTTTACCTAGTTTAGCTGGTTTTTTGGGTTTCTGCCAACTTCCGTCATCGTCACTATCGCTGACATTCAGAAAACCAAACTTATTCGAAACATTGAAGGCATTTATGTCATCGTTAGTGATGATTGCTGCCATTCTTCTAAATCGGTGGAAATTAAGGGATTCATGGAGAAAAATATCCGTTTGAAAATTTCAACTGTTAATACGTTACCAATAACATACAGGACAGCTGTTAGTATGATAGAAATTAAATTAACCATACTGGTAATAATTATCTAACTTACTATAAGGTAATCATAAATAAAAGGTGACATAATTTTCAAATGAAATAATATCATAATATGTTCATTTAACACATTTAAAAAGCAAAACCGTGGAATGTTTTAAAGTCTTAACTAAAATTATCGCAGTCACAAATTGTGACTCACAATGAAAATAACCCAAACCTCAGAAATCTGTCGAAAACTGCTCATTCAAAAAATAGTTTATAATGATTAACATATTTCAAATATGATATTTGTTGATGAAATTTATATATTAACTCTTGAATCATGTACTATTTACAACCAACCTTGTAAATAATTAAAAGCGTTTCTTATGAAATACAATAGCTAAGCTCTAGCATGGCATAAGTCAGTGACTTGGCATTAACCGTATATTTCTACAGGTTAAATTGATATTATCAGACTTGATAACAAGAACTGAAAGTTGAAAACCCGTTCACGTCAGTCATTCTTGGCATCGTGGTTGACATACTGTCTCCAGTATATTGCAACAACGCTATAGTACCCAATGGTAACTACTACTTACTACATACTACGTACTACTACTACTAGTACGATCTGTTATCTCACTGAAACCTCTGAACCCTCCTTCTTCTGATCTCATCAAAGTAACCAGGTAACCTTGGAGCTTGCGAAGGATCATGGGCACCCTGGTTACCCTGTTCACCTTGGAACCCTTCATCTTGGTAAAAGTCCTCTGGAGGTGGTGCTGAGGGTGAAGCAGGGAGGTCTGGGTACAGTCTGCCCGGTGTGTAGCCTGTAGGTTCGGAGCGGGGGGCTGGTCTGCGGGAGGGGTTGTTTTCCTCTTCTAGACTCCTTCTTATCACCTCCTGCAGCTCTGCTTCCTCTGCTTCTCTCCTCCTCTCTTCTGCTTCGTGTGCCCTGGTTAAATGGAACTATTTAGTACTTATGAGAAGTGATGCTTGATATTAATTCTATCGACCTGCAAGTTGCAGAGCCTTCTAGTCGGGTCTAATGGTTAACTAACGGTTTGTAACGATTCAGCCATTTTGGCCAATTTATTGAAACGTATCAAGTCGGCTGGTGAGAATAACGCAGCTTACTACTGGGCGCCCTGAACAGAGGGATTATTATTCACTATTATTTTATATTGATGCTTTTCATACAAAGTTAAAACAAATTCTTCATGTCTTTATGTTTTAATCGGTCATTAGAAAAACTTTGAAAAGATTTTGACTTTCGGTCCGAGTCATCCTCGATACGTACCTCTGAAGGCAAGGCTCCCGCTTCCGAGCTCGCACTTCAAAGGGGAGACCTGCCTTCCGAGATCGCATTACAAGGGAGAACCCTCGACAACGGCTATTGCTGGGTCCTCATCATTGGATCACAGGGTTCAATGGCAGATGTGTGGTATGTGGTAGATATTTATATAGCGTACTCTACAATTTACATCTATAAAACGGAGTACGAGTTAGTCTTCTATCTCTCCGCTAAGTCTACAATTCTGCTAACTAACAATTGAGTCTGAGGTCAATTCAATATTCGTGTTATATATGGATTACAGATATTACATTCACACATAGTTGAACAGCATGAGACAAGTGGAAAACAAACAAACGAATTGATCTCAAGCTTGTAAAGGATCGGAGAGTTTATATAATATGACGTAAGCTTTGTTTGACCCTTTTATATTCCACTCTGTTATGACCTTTTTGTATCGCATTTTTTGGATAAAGTTGATTGAATTAAAAGTAAATATTTATACATTAATTTTGCCTCAGATTTATGTTTTTTACGTTTTGAATTTTTGATAGAAATATTTTTAAAACGTTGAATAATTCCTTTCCTGATAAGTTGAATAATTCCTTTCCTGATAAGTGCCTTTTCCTTGTCGCATCAAACGGGATCAATAGAAAATAGAAATTGACCCAAGAAAATATTTCAACTATGCGACTCATAAATAATAATATTCCAATCCGGATTTTACACCTTAAACAAATACAATTGTGCCGAAATTACACTAGCTTAGCTATCTGAATCTCAAACCCCTCCCCCTATGCTGGCTCACGTTATATTTGAACTATCTCTAAGTCTCTTTCTATCTTACTTCAGAAATAGAATTATGAGAAGATCTAAGTTGTTTCAAATAAGGAAACTTAAACATCATATTATATACGCACTGACTTCTCAATAACAGAATATCTTTTTCTAATTCAACAAAATAGCTTGCTTCAAACTTGAACCTCTCTGTAAACTTTGCATAAGATCTCAGTCTCATCATGAGTCTGCGTCATGAGGCTTCTCGTAAAACTCAGCGGTTGAATTACTTTGAAAACTTTTGCCCACACCTCCCTCACCAAATTTGGGAACAAAGGACTACGTGACACAACATTTCCTCATAGAATCCAATCAAAGTCTGTGACTCTGTTGAGTAGCAACATTCATTCGAAACATTTCGCAAGGTTAAGTTGTTATTAACATTATTTTGTATTATTATATTCATAGTTTTAAGTTAGCTTTACAAAAAATTTGTTAACCTCATACAATAGTGCTTTTTCTAATTTGTTCAATTTTAAATTTCTGCCAACCATATATATGTATAAGCCTTTTTGCAATATTTTGGTTTGATTCCATTTTAGGCTATTGACGTGTTGGGTTGAGTTCATACTAAACATGAACCATATACTGTGCAGTGCCCTGAACAGAGGGATTATTATTCACTATTATTTTATATATGTTTTAATTGGTCATTAGAACCGCCTGGCACCGTCAAGCTTTCAATCAATCAAAAACAAGCAGACTGATCTTTACTATATATCTTTTGCGATAGATATTTTATGGACCCTCATCTCCCAGATGATGATGATGACAACACTGACCAGCTTGATCCTGATGGTGGTCTGTTTCTCAGTAAACCCAGCTGGGGCATGTGAAGATGGTGAGAGTCTGTGTGGTGATGGGGAAACGTGCGTCTACACCATGTACATGTGTGATGGCTTCAAGGACGATTGCCCAGATAACTTCGATGAAGACGCTGATTTCTGCAAGAAATATAAATGTCCAAAAGGAAATTCCAAATGTACGGATGGTGCCACATGCGTAGAGGATGGTAAGCCTGAATTATGTCCTAATGAATGCACTGCTCTAGAAAAAGTTAAGTGCCCTAATGGCACTTGTGATTGGCATCTGGACTTTTGTTTTTTTAGTGACAATGATTTGGATGATTCAGAAAGTTATGACTCATTCCAATAATCAATTCTGATACTAATGATGTTGGGAAGTGAAATGACTTAATATACACCTGACTCCTCCTGACTCCTCCTGACTCCTCCTGACTTCTCCTGACTCCTCATGACTTCTCCTGACTCCTCCTGACTCCTCCTGACTCCTCCTGACTTCTCCTGACTCCTCCTGACTCTCCTGACTCCTCCTGACTCCTCCTGACTCCTCCTGACTCCTCCTGACTCCTCCTGACTTCTCCTGACTCCAGCCGTTTCTCGCCACTCTGTCGAACATGGACCTTGGATCGAGAATCCGGATATGGAAGATGTAACAATTGGAAATTATGCTCTATTATTATCATTATTTATATTCTGACGTAAATATCTGAATGGCATGATAAAAATAAATGGACTCAAATGGTTAAATTAGAGCATCAAAGCTTTTAAACTTTATCTTTACTTAGACTTAACTATGAATCCATGTAGTATACTATATCACGTGATTATTCTTTTATGATCAAGCATGCAATGGCTCAGTTTTTTTACTTCGTCGAAAGAGATCAATTTTGTAGTAAAATTCCTTTTCGACGATGATTTTTTGCTGGGCTAGTAGTAGTAGACTGAACATAAATACCGTGACACTGCTCAATAATTATTATTGTATCAGTATCGATATGGATTTAAACAAAATCTGTGAATATAAATTATTAATTTGACCAAAGATGCGGTTGTTTTTTGTCAACTTATTGCCAAATCCTAGTCAGATATAGACTCGAGTTGAAATCTTCAAGTCTTACAATCTTGAATCCTTGAAAGATACAATTTAGAAAATTTGCAATTATAAATTACGACGAGTATGACAGATTACTCAGTGGGGTATAGGACACAAGCTCACAAGGGCGGTACTTTCCTAAAAGAGTGGACACGAGGGCGGATCTCGTGATACTCACTAACTCACTTTAACACGAGGGAGTTGTTGGTTATTGTGGGGTGTAATAAACAATAGGCTGAGAATGATGGTGTAAACTGATTTTAGGTCCGAGTCATCCTCGATACGTACCTCTGAAGGCAGGGCTCCCGCTTCCGAGCTCGCATTACAAGGGGGAACCCTCGAGTCCTACTGGTGGAACTGTCAATAAACTCGAGTCTATCCCAGGTTTCAGCATAGCCCTAAGTTCTGACAGTAGAAGACATGAAGAGAACGCTTGAAGATGTAGGGTGTTACATGACAAGTACTGAGGTCGAGAACATTGCAGATAAAACACTCTACTCCATCCGAGACATCACCTCTACCGTCTGCTACCCATCATTGGTCTGCTCCAGTATAACGAGTAAGAAGCTTTCGGAGGCAATAAAGATTCTAGTCCTGGATGTGAAGTCGAGGATAGGGTCGGTGACGGACAGTCAGGCTGAAAGTCTGGCAAGGATGATGGACCATCATTGATGGTGGATATAGGAAACAGCATGGGAGTGAACACTACGGCAGTGCTCACCGATATAAACACCCCTATACTCTATAGGCTATACTATCGGCAACTCACTTGAGATGGTCAAGTCTCTGGAGTGCATCAGGGGAAATGGACCGGCGGATCTCGAGAAGATTGTGTCAGTTCAGGGAGCCATTCTCCTATGTGAAGCAGGCATCGCGTCGACGCTGCTGCAGGGAGAGAACATGATCCTGAAAACGTTTAAAGGCGGCACAGCTCTTGAAAAGTTCCAACAGATTCTAGGAAACCAAGGAGTGGGGGAACAAACTTTAGAACTGCTAAAAATAGGAAAGTACGATAAAGTGTTTGCAAAGCCACAAATCGTCGAAGCGATCAATGCGCAACAGTCAGGGTTTATAGAGGAAGTGGATGCGTTGGCACTAGGTACTGCTAGGGGGAGGGAGACAACTACCCGGAGACAAGATAGATCCTGCTGTGGGAGTAAACTTATCCGGACTAAAGGAGATGAGGTTCAAAACGGAGAGATTCTAGCAGAGGTTATCTGAAATATTGAGAACAAGGATTGAAGAGGCTTTTCTCATCGGTAAAAACAGGACTTCTATCAGGAGAGTGTTATCCATTGTGAAGCCAAATGTTCCAACAATGGATTATGAGAGGTTTACAGATGCCTTATAAACTAAATCGGGCGAATAAAAATGATGAAATCGGATGCAAAGGATGCTAAATTTTGGAATTAAGAAAAGTTGAAAATATAATCAATATAATAATAAGTTAAAAATACGAATCAGCAAGAACACATAACCAATAAAGCTGTACGAATATGTGAACTTACTCGTTATTATAGCTGGCTGTATTATCTTGACGAGTCGATCTGCCTCCACTGCCACCACTTCTGCCTCCACTGCCACCACTAGAAACACCACTGCCCCACGTCTGCTGATTTCTTACTCCGCCCTCGAAAAAGGAGGGTGTCTCGCCAGAAAGGACAAAATTGAGTGGACCTTTAGTCATCAATAAACCGGTTATAATCCCTGTAAAGTATATCAGTTTTAGAACTATTAGCTGACTTTGATTCAGACTTCATAGTGGTAGATTTAACATGGAAATCAGACTTAAGACAATGTATTGTAAGCTATGCACCTCCAGACAGGTCTTGAAGTTTATTCAGTGACCTCAGACCTGATCAGTATCAGTCTGAGGTGAAGATAGCATGGCGAGCTCTCCTTCACCCTGGATGACGTATGCTGTTACAGCATACACCATAGTCTACAGGTGATATCCATGTCTCTGGAATCCTTCGAGTGCATGATTATATGCATGACCCCGCGGAGTTTGGGAGAAAGGAAAAAGCCGCGGTAAATCGGCGTTTGCAGTAAATCGGGGTGCGGTAAATCGGGGTCTTACTGTAACCAGGAAAAATTCTGTACAATCACAAATTGGTAAACTGGTGTACACGAAAAAAATTTGAGGGGGCATAAATTTCTTATTCGTAGTCTGCTAATTTCAAGATAGGAATGTAATCAAACTATGGAAACAATGAAGTTAAAATATCGAAGACAGAAAATACCAGGAAATAGTGGGCAGTTTAAACAAATTGAGGAATTAACAGTTAAACAGAACCACGAACCTGCAAGATGGCCCACGAAGGAGACATTGGGTGATATAAGTGAGATCCAGACGAGCTCGCTCCAGTACGCCATATGTATGGGGATCCCAAACAGTCTGTGGGATGGAGGTGAAGTGCTCTGCATTATAACTTTCAGCCCGAAAAGAACACAGGAGAACCCTGCAGCACAACTGTGGATGTGAGCTGGTCCTAGAAGCTGCGCAGCGAGAAACTGGATAGCACAGTACACAGAACTGGAACCAACAAGAAGTGATCCAATAACAGCTGCAAATCTTCCTGTACCTAGACGGGGCTCCAGCTGGGGGGAGGATTAATAATCCTCAGGATTTTGTTAATTACTGTAAAACGGATTCGGACCGTTAGGGATTCGGTCTGCTTACCGTTAGAAATCGAATATTCAATAGAAATCGAATTATCAATCGACCACATTTCAGAAGAATACAGTATGTTTGAAGATACCTGAGTGCCTTTGTAGAGGAATGAAGCCATGTTGAAGTACAGGTGCATGTCGCTTAGATGGTAAAATCCTGAAACACGTAGACTTATTGAGATAAAAGAACTGTGAGAGATATAACGCACCCAATAGACAAGATCGCTTGAATTGGGCATGTACCAGGTAACTTAAAGCTTACCTGATAGAACAAGTCTGTGATATTCTCTGTAGACCACCACCCCCTGGTAGCTTATGCAGATGTCGTGTACTTTGGGGAGTGGAATGTCAAATAACTCTGGAAGACGAAGGTAAACGCCTGAAATGATTTGAATCTAAAAATTAAAACAGATTTGACTTATAACAGTTTTTAGGATTAATAGATGGTCAGCCGTCGAATTTTGAACCCATAAGATGACATAATAACGACGTTATTTTGGAATGATCCGGTACGTAGAGTTACAAAGGCCATGAAATTGAAAGAATATTGCGCGCGTTCTATCGGTTCGTGTAAAGTGCTCAACAATATGAAAATATCGTTTGGCGCCCGCGGGTGATCACTATTCAAAAACGCTTTTCGTCTTTCAGGGGCGAGCCCGATCAACTGTTTTTCATCGGGCCATGTCGAAGAATAACAAAAATAAAAGTAATATACAACTCTTACCTATGTTTGTAATGAGTGTGACTAATGTGATAATTGGGATTCTGTCAATCCCAAACTGGAATATTTGAAATGCCAACAACATTACTCCTAAATTCTGCCGGCCCCCTCTGTTTCCACGCCCTCTGAGCATTCTGTTAAATCCTCTAAACATTGCTACCTGCAGTATAGGGGGGTCACGTGCTAGCTTCAATCTTTAGGTTAAATTATGCTGCCTAAAAAGTTACAGGTATTTTGTTAATATCAAAAAACTATTTACATGCATCGATAAGTTTTCACTGCCAATCACTTCTCGTCTATTATCATTGAATAGACAGTAAACGTTAATTATGAGATAAGCAAAATATCAGGGATGGAGTCAGAGACTCCCTGTCTCTCTCATATGGACAAATTAAATCAAGTTTTGATAGTAAGTATCTTTTATTAACACAAAGTAAAAACTGACTGGTAAATAAATTTACATTCTGCATATAAATAAAAGTTTGTTCTTCATCAGGGTCTCGGAAATTAACAATCTCCATGCAAAATAGACATTAAATGCTAACCCTTTTTTAAAGAATTTCTAAACATAAAACAGATAAAAAACGACGAACTGGTTACAAAACTATTCTAAGATTCTTTATATTTCTATTTTGAATACTGATGGGAGAATTATTGAGGTTTTACAGCAATTCCATACAGTTTGTCAATACTAAATACAAATATATCAGTTAAATAAATATGAGATAAAATATCATGCAATTTACAGTTTGATTACAATCTTATCTATGGTATGTGCGGAGAAACACAGACAAAAACTTGGAGGAAATGCACAAGAAAATAAAGTTATATGCAAACGACATGTTGGTATTAGATGGGCGAGAGAAGGGCAAAGGTACTGCAGATAAACCGAATAGGGGTTAAATTAAATTAAAGTTAGTTAGGTATGGGACTCGATCAAATAGAACTCGAGATATCGCAAGTAATTAAATTTCCTTCTTCGAAAAAAGGGTCCTAATAGTAATTCAAACTCAAGGCTATAATATATTTGGTTCACAGTAACTATTATTATTACAGGTACTAATTAAAACACAACATTGAGCGACTTGTCAAACGTTTATTGTTAGTCAGGTGACATAATAAATCTAACTAAATTAATTCTATATTTTACTTGGTCTCCTGGATAGTCCGAAAAGTTAAGTTCAACCGAGGTTTTCTGTCGTGATATTCTCTTGGAACAGTGTGTAGCCATCTTTCTTGAACATCGCCCTTCATCAACAATCCTGAACCATGAACAAGGTGGAAACCGTAAACTGGTTTCCGCTCCTTATCATCTTTCCGACAAAACTCAAATCGCCTCGTTTCCCCTAAACTGAGAGATGCTATGGTAGGGTTGTCTCCCAGAGACTTCTCATCGTCAGCATGCCATCCAACTCCGTCTTTATTATCCCGGTACAAATTAACCAGACACGAGTTAAAAGTAACCCCAAATTTTTCCTCCACATCAGCTTTAATCCTATACATGATGCTATTGGAGCTGAATTCACGAGCTTGAAGAGTGACGTAGGAATAACTGTAAGGCGTATCTTTAGGTCCGTACCAAACGGAGAGCCGCGGTTGTTCAATGGTCTCTCCTCCACGTTTCCTTGAAGGAGCCTCGAAATTTAGGGTTCCCAGCAACATGTGCATAAGTTTATCAGCTTTATTTTTGGGATAGAATTCCGAAATGTAGTCCACTTGGCCGTCATACCCCTTCTCTAAGATGTGTTTTCCATCGCCTAAACTTTGTATTGCTAGTTCTACAGGTGGTGTAGAATGGGTAACATCCGGTTCTTTATATGAAAAGTTGAAACATTTCTCACCTCCTAACGGTCGATTTGATTTGTAATTCGTTGTCCCAGCATTACCCACAGCTTGGTTGAGCGGTCTCATGGCAGGAGCAGTAAATTTGGTGCGACCGAGAACTCTGTTTTTAGGGTTTGTTGAAGATCTATCATCGTGTGAATATCTACTGTGACTATTATTTGAAGGATAATCACTGTTTTGTGATCTATCATCGTGCTGTGAATATCTACTATGACCATTATTTGCAGAAAGACCACTGTTTTGCGATCTATCATCATGCTGTGAATACGTGTTACGCGCATTAGATATGTATTCATCAACTGAGAGGGAAGACAATGCTAGCTGATCAACGTGAGTTCCATTACCTACGGGGGAAGTAGACAGTGGTGTACTTTCATCAGAATTAGTATTGGAGCTGGTATGATGAGAGTCCGTATAGGTGTTTGCTCTGGCAATATCTTCTTGGACCAAAGGTGTGCTATTTTCATTGACAGTATTTGTAGTTTTTAATGGTTTGGCTCGTCCTCTGCCTTTACGTGTTAATGCAGTAAGATTCCGTTCACTAGGCTGATTAATATGAGCTTCATTAGTGGTGCAACTTGCGAGAGAAGGGGCCAGTGGGGTAGCTTCTACTTTTCTTACAATCCCTCTTCCACGCCCACGCCCAAAACCTCGACCGGTCGCTGGTTTACTCATTACCTGTAAATTAGGGGAATTTATTGGGAAAATGTCAAAATTTAACAATGAAATTACTGACCAATTTCTGAATACATCTATCAAAATATCATCAAGAGTAAAAAGTATAAACATTGCATTGGGTGCACTTTCACAGTGAAGGTTTTAATTTAATCTTTGTAGGCAATTTATAATTATACACAATAAATTCATCTCAATATAACTATTGAAATTTATAGTTTCGTACCAATTAACTTGGAAAATGGAAACCCTTAGCCCTCAATGTACTATTCCTGATATATGGATGGGTTCATTCCGAATAAATTTACGTTTATGAGGCCTTTGACATGTCTATCTCTAACCATTACTCCAGATATAAACAATCCCGCAATGCAATGACAGTCAGAACACCATGATTCCTTTGTCCAATAACCATGTTCCTTATGCTCGTTCCTGATATTAATTTTGTTAACAATAAAGGTGTATAATATCATATGATGCAGTACATATCACCTGATTGCACCTAAGTATTATGTGTAATGTCAGCTAAGAGAGAAGGACTGGCCGGTGAGACTGTAAACTCTGCCAGTCTACAATGGGGGGGGGGGGGGGGGCGGTAGCAGACAACCTACCTTCATAACTAGACTGCAAATACTTAAGTGGTTGTTTCGCAGTGAGTAAGTAAGATAGCTGGTCAGTGAGAGATGTGTAGGTTGTAAAATGTATTATTTACTGTGTACTGTCATGTCGCACACACTGTACACAAGTAGTACACACTTTAAACAACTGTATGTGAAGGTTAATGAAGATAAACTGCATGTCAATCTATCAAACCTCTCCCACCCCTATACAATTCCTTTCCAAAACCTCAGTTATTCAGAAAGTCAGTTTTCCTAACACAGATTTCTTTATTCCCTGTCCTTACTTAAAACAGGTTAACTGATTGTGAATATTATGAGGGGTGCAGGTGGAAGTTAAAACTGCATCAGAACACGGACACTTCTCTGAAATTTGTATAGATTATCATTTTATTCATTACATATTTTTTCCAAACAAATAATAGAAAATCTGAAGCCTAAATCTAAAATTTCAGTTATTTAAGTTGAAGGCAATATAGAAAGATATAAGCAAATTTCGAGATCAACACGACTACATCGAAGCTCTGGTCGAAGTTGGGTCAGTTCTGCGCTATGGGTACTTTCATCTTATTGGCAAGCTACTAAGGTAATCATTATTGTTCTTATTTGTGGTAATAATAATAATAATATCCACTTTTGTAGATACACACAGTCTCTACGTCTTTATCCTCTGGTCCCTAGGGTCAGCTGACTCCGGGCCAGAGGAAAATTACCGATTGCCAAGGTTTGATGCCTAGGCAGTCGAGACCTCTTATTGAGACCCGATATAATAATATTGTAGCGTAGGATTGTTTGGATTTCTATTTGCTAATTCATATAATTTACACTTTATAATTGTTTTTCCCATTTTTCTTCCCTTGCATTGCAAGCCCTGTCTCTTGTAAAAACAACCACTTTCGTAGATACACACAGTCTCTACGTTTTTATCCTCTGGTCCCTAGAGTCAACTGACTCCGGGCCAGAGGAAAATTACCGATTGCCAAGGTTTGATGCCTAGGCAGTCGAGACCTCTTAATATATTGAGACCCGATATAATAATAAATTGAAATTTAATAAAACCGCTTTTAAGATACAACTTATACTCAGCAGTGTTTGAACTAGTCATCCCATAAAATATCATGAATACTGAGCTAAAAGATAACTTATGCTTGAAAATATATCGTAAATACTAAAACCAAAAAATTGTACTTATATATATTATGCAAAGTAACGTGCAACAGGCTCAAAAGTTTATGTTGAGTAGTGAATATTTGATACTTGATGGAGACACAGAATGGAACAATTGATATATACACTCTTTGCTTCTCTTTCAGCTGTACAATTGTGATCTGATAGCAGTATAAACACTCCTTTGCCCCGTCAACCTATATCTAATCTATTTAAAGAGTGAGAACCATACTACACATTGAATTAGGATTCCTTTTAATATCAAATTGATTTATTGTAAACTTGTTTACTCTGTAATAAATGGCATAAAATTGAATTTTTGTTTAACTGAAAATTGACAGTTACAGTTAGTTGCACCAATTTCAGCCATAACATTAAATATCTAAACTTAGGAGTATTACTGATTGTTTAGAACTTTTTATTTAATAATAACTTAGGAGTGACCTGTCATCGGGATCCGGATGTATGACCAAACTTTCGTGTGTTATTAGTTACTAATTACTATAGTAACCAATTTATTTATATATCTACTTTATCCATATCAATATTTGTTTGACATCATCACTTGGTTAAACACGAATAAAACAGTGATCCAGAACCTGTATTACAGGTACCAATACAGGTACAGAAATTAATAAATTAACAAATGTATAGTCCGATCAGAAAATGCCCGATGAATCAGAGGAGTCGGTAGCCGAAGTTAGAGGAATAACTAGGGACGGCACAGCAGCCGAATTATATGAGGCTGCAGTCAAAGTTAGAGGAATAACTAGGGACGGGACAGCAGCCGAATTAGATGAGGCTGCAGCCGAATTTAGAGGAATGACTAGGGACGGCACAGCAGCCGAAGCTATGAATGAGGAAGAAGCCATGAAACAGCAAGAAACAACTTGGGGTGGGACATCAAAAAATCAAGGTTAATTGCGGTGCAAATTGTACAAAAAATAGATATTATAGACATTCGACTGAATCATGATTATAATATTGTGCTCATTATAATATGAAATGTTTATCATCATTTTGGATCCTCGTATTTAGAATAGTCCACAATTTCCCCCAGAATTTGAAACTTCCCTGCCTTTCCCCAACTGAGTTGCTTACAATTTTCATGAAAATTCTTTATACATTCGTAATCCCATACTCGTTGTTTCTTTATTTCACTCTCCATAATAAGAGCATCTCGCCTAGCTAATTGAGATTTACTAAATGTTTCCTGATTTTTTGAAAGATTTTGATGCAACTGAAGTTTATAGTCCACACATTTTTGCATTGCTGCAACACGGCGCTCTTTCATTTCTTGCAATTCCTTCTGTTGTCCCAGGCAGTAAGCTTTAGATATCTCAGGTGACTGAAGATAAGATCGTATCAAAATTACTTAAATGATTTTGTATAAGAATATAAAACATGTACACCCAAATATTTTACAATTCCAACACATTTTGTTGTTACAATTTTTTGTCACCCAAAATTTTCTGGTTTTACAGTAGATTATAGCTCACTCAATGACTCAAGTTTATAATAAACGAATCCAAGTCAAGCTTACCGAATTATTTCCTGTGTAATTAGCGTTGAGGTCCCATTGAAATCTTGAAATGGGTTTAAAAACTGCAAAAACTCTCTCATATGTTTGAGTTTCACGTCTATTCCATTCAACAAGTGATTCTCTGAAGGTTTCTAGTGTGTCACAGTTGATAAATTCTGCCTCTTCCGGAAATCGAAATGACATGACTATGGGGAATTGTATGAATATTTGGTTCATAAGAATGGCATGTTTTTGAAAATGTCCACAGTAAATATCTGAAATTTTATCATAAAGTTATTGCTATTCTGAACATTTGGTAACAAGATTAGTGAATCAATTGAATTTAAACACTAACAATCAAACATTTAAACAGTAAGATACAAATTTAATGAAAGAATGAAAATATAATCTCCAAAATGTCTTGAAGGTTTAATTATGAAGTCATTGAGGCCATTTGGCCCAGTCCCCATTTGGCACAGTCCCCAGTACCTGTGCAAACCAAGATGTCTCAAGTCTACCTCCCAATAGATATTTAGATATCACTCCTCCTTTTTTAAATGAATTGGGCTGTGCTGTCCTGGCTTTTCTCAAGAGGGCTTTTTCAATTTGATACAGAGTGAGAGACTTCTTTTTTGATCCTTCTAAAGAAGTAATTTGATCGAAATTGTGCAATAATTGTTCACATAAAAGTTGAATATGATCCTCAACCTTTGAATTCAGAATCAGGGTCCAGGTCCAATGTTAAAAGATTCTCATTCGATTCTTTGACTTGTGATTGGTTTTCAAGCTGATTTTCAGCTAGTGATATTTTTTGTCTGATTGCAACCTCTTCTATTTTCAACCGATTTAACTGATGCTTAAGGGCATCTCTCATCTTTAACAAACATATTTCTTCTTTTCCCCACTCTTCCATTCTGAAATTATGAAAAAATGTAAACTATGAATACATCACACATTAATTGAAATCTGAGTTTGCTCATGTACATTTAGCTGATAATTAAGAGCTAACTCCTGGTAGATAAAATATTATAAAGGAAAACCTGAAAAACATGGATTGCTCTTTAGTGAAGAAGACATTCAGCAACATAGTAATCTTGAAAATGCTGCCTCAACAAATTTGAGAAATGTTGGTTGCAAGGTCCCAAGATACTCCTTCATGCAAAAATCAAGTTGTATGATCATTAAGGCTGGAACAGCTAAATCATAGACATTACTGACAGGAAACATCTACAACGAATTCTTAAGATGCATTGCCCGCCATTGTAATAATTAATTCAGCAACCTCGGACATTATAGTTCGAGGTTGCTGATCATTATATTCACCGACCTCACTGATTGGTCACTGGATAAAATGTCAGTTATAACTGTGAAATTTCGGTCAAGGGGACGGCAGAAAAGCTCCTCTTCAAAAATCTTCCAAAACACTGTCACTCTCACCGACCTCACTGATTGGTCACTAGTCAAAATTTCAGTCAAAACCGCGAAATTTCAGTCAAGGGGATGGCAGAAAAGCTCCTCTTCAAAAATCTTCCAAATATCTTGATTTTCTGTTTATCAAAATTTTCTTTGGGAATAGAACTTTTCTGGGTAACCAAGAATCTCCCTCAAAATTTTAGTGTCATCTGCATAAAGGTCGATATTGGTGCCTTCAGAAACACAGGAGAACATGTCATTTATAAATATAACAAACAATAGAGGGCCAAGTATAGAACCTTGAGGGACACCAGACCGAACTGGTAGAGAGGAAGACGTTTGGCCTCCTATCACTACTTGTTGTTGTCGCCCTTCAAGATAGGACTTGATAAATTTAAGCATTAGTCCATTGACATTAAAAATATTCTTTAATTTACTTAAAATGAGGTCACGCGAAACGCTATCAAAAGCTTTCACAAAATCAAAATATATTATTTTGATAATATCATTTGGGTTGTGCATTCAGAACGTTCATTAACAAAACCGTGTTGTCGGTCATCCAACAGATCAGAACATGCAGCGTATAATGCAGTCTTTATGAGTTTATGCACCTTTCAAAGACTTTCATTACAAGAGATGTGAACGAGATAGGCCTGTAGTTCTCAAATCAAATCAAATCAAATCAAAATATAATGACACAAACATCATCACACATCATCAAAAATATATCTACTAAAGTTTTAAAATTATCTTAAATCTATTGGCCTAAACAACCAAGATAAAATGAGTCTAATTTACATACTTTCCACTACTATATAAGTTGATAAAGCGTTTTTTAGCAACATGAGGATTACACACAAGATATTCATTGTGCTTCTCTTTATTAGTAGCATAATTTAATCCCTCAATCTTTCCTAATACTTCGTCCGAAACATACCAAAAATGACTATCATTTACAGATCCGTTTAAAATAGTCTCCTTTTTGAAAGCCTCTAATCTTATTTTAAAACTTAACACTGTCCCACAATTCTTGACATCCGAGGGGAGTTTGTTCCAATATGGTCTCACCCTCTCCGGAAGAAAAGAACTGTGGACTTTCTTAATTTTACTGCTACTTTTACTGCATCTACTGTTTGATACCACATTAAGACCAGATCTGCTCATACTGAACAAACCAGCTCCGTAATTGGCCAAACCACTTATCTCAACCGAAGACTTATCGCCCTTTTGTGCACTGGTATTACAAGTGCCAGCTTCCAATCCGCTTGAGAAAGAGAGGTTAAATAAAACACTAAGTGGGTATGCAAGGCTTTGGGCACAGTTTTTGAGGACTTTCCCATGAATCCCATCAGGGCCAGGGGCCTTGTTAGGATTTAACTTTTTAAGAATCAACAGAACATCTTCTCTACTAAACACAAGACTGGAAAAACAATCATCACGAAAATCTATGTCAATGCCATATAATCGCTCTCTTGAGAAAACTGCTCATAAAAATATTCGTTAAAAAGGGCAGCTTGATCAGATGGATTGTTTCGAAAGCGATTATGATATTTAACAGTTTCAGGGATCCTGGTTGACTTTGATTTAGATTTAACGTAGGTCCAGAATTTCTTGGAGATAAGAGCATCATTGGAGTCATCCTCAACACTGAGTCTCATTCTTTCGTCCATCATATTTTGAAATTTTGTTCGAAATGCACGAAACTTTTGTTTATGAGACTCAGAGTTGCTCCCCTTATGCCTTATTCTCCATTTCTCCTTATTTCGTAGGAGACGATCACATTCGGAGTCATACCATGGGGGCTGGAACTGAGACTTAATGGTCTTTAAAGGGATCCATCGGTCACTGGCTGCATGAAGAACTCCTCTGAATCGACTCCAGGCAAGATAAGGATCATTACACTCAAATATACTATCCCAATCGATGCTAAATAACTCAGAATTCAGGCCCCTAAAATTACCTTTACTATAATTAAAGATCTTTCTTTTAGACTTCTTAATATCAGTCTGACTATTTGGGAATTTAAACTCTTGAGACTTCTTAATATACTTGGTCTTAACATCAATGTCAAATGTTGATTGAAATAAATTTTCGTGCACATACAGAATGAATGGTTAATAATTTAATATATATGTAGACCAAGCTCAGCTCTGTGCATACAAAAGTGGTCGGACATACACATTTCGTTTTGATCTAAAACTTTAACATTCTTAATAAGGTTCTGAATGTTAGTGAACACAAGATCTAAGGTGTTGCCTGACTTGTGAGTAGGGGAGCTAATAAGTTGTGTATGTCCGAGGTCATCAGTGAGAAAATTTACAAAGATAGAATGTAGCTGGCAAGATGACTGACCATCTGGCCAGGAAATCGAAGCTAAATTAAAGTCCCCTACCAGAATGTGCCTTTGCAACTTTCTGGCGGATTCTGAAGTAACAAAATGTTTCTTGAAAGATTCAAAATTATCTAAGCCAAGCGTTCCTACTCTATAGAATGTAGATATACAAAAGTTTCTTCCGCACTTAATTATGACGGATAATAATTCAGCTTGAACACTAACCTTTGAGAACTTGAGACTCGAGATATCAATGTCTGTTCTATGGGCAATCAGAACACCACCACCGTTTTTTCTGAATTTCTTGGGCTGGGTTGCATCCACTGGATGCGATCTTAAAGGATCGATCAAGCCCAAATACTTTGTATTTGTCAGGGAGCACCTCATTACTGAGAATGGAATTTTTCAGCCATGTCTCGTTTAGAATAATAGTAAATTAGATAGTAAAATTATTCAAACAATATACACATAATTGTCACAATGACCCTATATAAAAACAACCCTTCAAAAATCAATATTATATCCCTATCTCAAATATTGGGAGAAAAATTTGAATATCAACCTTTGCCTTGTGGCTCCAAATTCAAATCTAAACTGTTTATATCAAAAAAGTTCTTTCTCGCACCTCTGTCCCCCCGTAGAGAAATCACTGTTGTTCTTAGGATTTCGAAACGAAGGCGCTTTCTTATGTATCCAACAGCATCTGAATACCTCGTTTAGAATACAAAATTTAAAAAATAAAAAAAAGGGGGGACCCCCAACCCATGTAGCTGATACACCTCACAGCAAGTAGACCAAAGTGGCTCTTGCTTGTGAAGGGTGTATCAACTACCCGCCGAGGCGGTGGGTTGGGAGTCCCCCCTGGGATCATTTCGTCCGTAAAATTTTACACATTATAAAAGCTACAATAAATTATCTATAAAATTTACATAAACAAACTTAAGAGAGCTCAAAGCTCGTCTTCTGAGGAATGAGATTGAAGGATACGTCATCCAGTCCAAGGTGCTGGGCTTTTTGTCTTCCTCTGATTCCCCTGAGTGCTATGAGTGTGCTTCGTAGCAGATCAAACCTGAATCGTGTTCTAGTAAAACAAAATTTTTAGTAAAACAAAATTTGTATTTACCACAAAACAATCAATACATATTTAATATTATTATACATTTACAAATAAATCTAAATTTAAATTCAGCTATATACACAATACACAGCCCGCCGCGCAGACAGCCACACATTGCTGAGAGATTCTCAGGTGCAGAATTTTAGAAGCAAAATAATAATTGCATATTGGGAAAATTTCAGTCGTTAACGCAGTACAGGGCGTGGACACTGCAATGCTGATAATGGAAAATTTTGAGGCACGAGTTTCATTCAGCTACCCAATTTATATGTGACATGTACTTGTATTAAATTCAAATAGATGTTAGTAACAATCGACGTCAACATTGTGCAACTGTAAACTGCAAAATGTTAACGTCGATTGTTATTAAATCACATCTAGCAAGTTACTAACATCTAGCAAGTTACAATTTCTTTGCACTATATATGTTACGTCACTATAGCATATGTCATTCATATTGTACGTTATATAAGATAAAAATAAACATTTTATAATTGTTTCAATGTTCAACACTGCTAAAAAACAAATACCTACTTGCCCATCGATTAAGCAGTCGCCAAAACAAGGCTCAAAGTTAATTTACCTTCACACCTCGTTTTGGAGACTGAGGGATGCCAATAAATAAATAATGGATAACATTAATACTGAATATGATGGATAATCAGTAATATCAATAAAATCCACAATCACTAATCATGTTTTCGATGGGCAAGCACTCGCAACTGGATGCTGAAACAAACGGCGCAAGTCTTGCACCGTTCATGCAGCATACGCTGCGAGATATCATGAGCTCCGCTAACTCTGCGATTCTAACGGATGAATTAGGCTACCCCGACAGAAACACAGGTAACAGGGGGTTGTGGAAGGACACGAACACTGTTCGTTAACTCGTACCCCGGGTACCCCCTATATAGATCTATGTCCCGCCGAAGAGAGCCCACCACCAGTCATATCGAAAGCAGCTTTTAATTCTGCATTATAAATATCGCGTCGTCATAATAAATAATATACATTACCACTACACACTTGTCACTACACACTTTTATGCACAGTACAACTAAAATATTAACAAGAGACAGAAGAGAAAAGACAATTTTTTTTTTGAGAAAAGACAATTTTATTATTTATCACCAATTCAATACATAATCAATAAATATATATCCGAATAAATTTGATTTAAAATTAAATGAAACAAGTATGCTAGCAGCTAGCGCGCTTGTATTTAATAAATATTCACGCTGTTAAAAATGAGTCTTACCACACCGCCACTCACATTAGCACAGTTGGTGAACGGACCCAGGCGCTGTTAAGCTTTTATGAGCCCTGGTTGACTGCTGAGAGTGGCGACGGGTCTGACATTAATTTTATTTTAGTTTTCCCTATATTCCAATAAAATTTTAGTTTTGAGTTAAATGATTTTTATGCGATATTTAAGTTGAAGCTGCTTGCAATACATTATTGCTTGAAAATTGTTTAAATATGCTCGCTATACGCTTAATTTTTAGATACCGTATGTATATGTACACATCAGCTCATAATACTAAATAACAATAATAAATAAATTAAAAGCATGAAGAGGTCCAAAACCAGTTCAAGCATGCGACACCAGGATGAATACATTGACATCGGAAGCTGCAAGCTTATTAACGTTTGATTCCACGATGATCCGTTATTATGCAGTCACCTTCAGGCGGTGTCGACGGATCATCCGAAAAGGGTTTTTGACAGGCTGTGCCCTTACCATAATTAAACTGAACCATTGCCTGGTACGATGTAAACATGAGTGGTGGATAAGAGAGCCGCGCAAGCGCTCGCGCCGCGAGCATTTGTGTCGCTCTGACAAATAGCACTTGAATAATTTAGCTACCAAGACGTAAATCGCGCGTTACGTAAAGTATCATTTTTCCCTTCGGATAAAGCGAACGGTACACCCGCGTGTAACCTTCTTCAATGGGTTGTGTGCGTGTTTGGTGGAGTGAGTGTATAATGTAATGATTGAATGAATCTTTTTCTTTTGTGGTGTATATATGATGTGAGTGACAGGTGTAAAATGTAAAAGATATAAATATAAATGGGGGTCTTTTCATAGGAAAGTGTTGAAGTTTAAGTCCTGCCAGTTAATATTGTTAGGTTGGTGTTGAGCCTTCATGATAGAATACTTCAATTGGGATTTAATTGAGCCTAGAGAACCTATTTTACCACGTGCATTTGACTGTTCAAGAAACGTATTCCATAGATTTGCCCCTTTATATGCGAAATTGTGAGATGAGTGTGGTGTCACAAATCTGTCATCTCTGAGCTGAGACTTCTTAAATAGAGAATACATGGATATGGGCTGATGACTCTTCACTATCTTCATTGTTTCAGTAATGCATCTGTATCTATATATGTTATGTACTGTCATTAGTTCCTTAGATTGGAAAATCGGTTTTGTTGATTCTCTAGAGTGGAATTCTGCCCCAAGTATTTGGCAGCGATGTGGCCTTACTTGTCTATCACCAGTCTTCCTCAAGCTGATACATATAGAACACGGTTTAATGTGAGGTATAGTTGATTCATTGGATATTTGACCTTTCTTGTATATACTGCACTGGATTGGCCTGCTACGAGAACAAGTTTTAAACTTGTCGCTAAATGCTTCCGAGTCCCCAAATAAGATTCGGACACATTTCTTCTGTGCAAGGAATAGCGGTGAAAGCTTATTAATTGATACACCACCCCATACAGTTATACCGTATCCTAGATGAGATTCAAAAAGAGTGTGGTATATCTGTTTGTACAGCTGGCTGGGGAGGGAGTTTTTTATTCGATAAATACGGCCACATATACTGTTTAATTTCTTAGTTAGTTTCTCGATATGAGGTGTCCAACTCAGTTTGTCATCTATAATAACACCTAGAAATTTCGTTTCAGTAACCTGTTTGATCGGGATTCCATCAATTTCTAGATTCAAGTCATTTTCAGTATTATCAATGGTCTTACGTTTAGTAGGCGAGAAGTACATGTAACAAGATTTTTTAACATTAATGTGCAGTAGATTATGGCGCATATATTGGCACACAGAGTCAAGAATTTCATTCGCTATTTTGTATGCTAGTTCCTTAGTTTCAGCAGCTACAAAGATGTTTGTGTCATCTGCAAATAGTACAAACTTTCCTAATGTACTACATCTATAGATGTCATTTATATAGATAAGAAAGAGCAAGGGGCCCAAAACGGATCCTTGTGGTACGCCTAGTTTAACTGGGAGAGGCTCTGATTCTTCACCAAGTACACTAACATACTGGTGAGCACCGCAAGGACGTTGGCTATACACGTGGTTCATAAATTAGTTTGATTTGGGTACGGTTCGACCGGGAAAGTGGTCGGGATTAGTTCTCATAATGAGTGATCACTGTCGTCAGAAATATTAGAGCGGGAACTCCCCCAGGTTCCGGACGAAACGCGCAGAGTATTTCTGATGTGATTTTTGACCTGGCTCTTAGCTTCTTTATTGTGGTCAGCTATCCTTTCAGAAATACGATCTATAAACACAGTGCAGAGTGGGCCCATACCTCCGGATGTTGTAAAGACTAGTGGGACAAAGGACCCTTTCTCTGACTGAAGTACTCTCTCCTCATATAGATCTTTCTTCTCTTTCTCATGCGCACTGTAGATTTTATCTAGTGGCTTAAATGTATTGGAGTCGCAATTAGGATGAGTGACCCTGATGTCAAATTAGAATATTGATGTGAGGCTTATGTTTGTAGATATAACCATGGAATTCACGTATCTTGGTCATATTTAGTGGTGGTGTTCCTGATGCTAGATCGCGGGTATTTAGGAAACCATGGACATAATTGTAAACAACGGATAAATTTGGTCCAGGGTTCAGTAAGGAACAATTACAAATTATTATCAGGGAAATATTAATATAAGGAGAGATAGAAAAATCAGACCACACCTAGACATGACCCCAAGCCAGCTGCTGGTAATACCGAAAAGTAACTTGACAGTCTGTTTCGGTGACATGGTAGGTAACAATGGTCAAGGCTTTTTATAACACTTTGCAGTAAACTGCAAACCAGATTCCTGGTTTATGGCTTGCTTCTCTCATAATAAAAGAGTGGAATTTATAATTGAGAATGCAGTTAAGTTGATATGAAGAAAATAGGGTGTCGCGGTCGGGTAAATGGTTGATTCACGATGTCAATCCTTCCCAGCTCGGCGAGGCCCAGTGGTGGTTGCAAGACGAATTATTTAATCATGATGCGCGGCGCGGCCTAGTAATGTATCGCGCTACAAGGTAAGTGGTAAAAACGATTTCGCGACTAAACGTGAAATGAAAAACAAAATTTTGTTTGTTTTTTTCCTCCAAATTTACCAAAATTGTTTAACCTTAATTCAAAGTTCACATAGCCATGTGTATATGCGTACTGCGTGACGCGCTTGTTTCACTCCGGTGGTCGCACGCTACTGCAGGCGAGAGGGCTCTGGTTAGAGCAAAATTCAAAGCTGTAAAGCACTGTTAGTAAAAATGATGCATGGTGCAGTGTTTGGACTTTGGTTGCCTTGCTATGCAGGTTGATAACATTCAAACGTCAGCCCGGCCCATCGCCCCGAGTTCAGAAATGCTTTGCAACTCATATCATTAAATTGATTGACAATGTCAACCCTTTCGAGTCGTTGTTTTGCGAATTAACAAAGATACGAAGTATAAAAGTGATAGTGAAACAAATTTAGTGAAACAAATTTAAAAGGTAATATTATAATTTATTTTAAAAACCACGGATAATTTTAAATTTAATTTGTTGTATAACTAAAAACAAGTTAATCCTGTTTTCATAAACGCGCGGCTTTGACAGCCAGTTATTGATTGTAGCGCGATGCACTACTGGGTCGCGCCGCGCATCAAATAATTCTTCTCGGTAGATCGGCGAGATGCACCACTGCATGCCTTACCTTACCTGGGGACCTCAGGCTATCATGTTCATTAACATATAGAATAGAGATTCGGCGGAATGACAGGCTGAGCGCGGCCCAGTAAGCCTTACCGAGCTGCAAAGGATTGACATCGTGAATCAAGTTATTGACTTATACATCAAATTGAACTTTAAATAGAAATGCGGATATATTGAAATTTAAAACTTTCAAAACGGAAGCTTATAAGTATTATTATATTCAATATTTCACCTAACCATGTGCTTTCGCGCCACTTCGGGCGCGCTTGTTTCACAAGTCAAGAAAAGCACCTATCCACGAACCCCGATGGGAAGGTTCGTGCGCGCGTGCGCAGTGCTGACAACAGCGTCTATGTAGCGCAGGTTGTCCTGGCACTTCTCCCTCCAGTATGCAGTAATCACTTTTCAGGTTTCTATAGTGCATAGTGACCGTGTATAGGGGTTAATTAGGTATAAACTACAATACAGCTGTACTTACACCTACATTCACAAGCATGCAAGCTCACCTGGTCCAATCAGCGGGAAACGGAGGCCAAGGTCTGTTGACGTCATAGTCACGTGACCTCATAGGCTCATAATCACGTGACCTCAGACCCAATCAATAATCAATTAGGTTCGGGCATGGTCAGCTCCCTGTCACCCGATCTGGAGGTGACGTACGACACCTCGTTTACGCGATCAATGTCTGAAAGGCTACACACGTCGCATATGAGGACAAAAGCGCGGGAAATTTTGGCACCACTGTACAGTGGTGCCAAAATCGTTGGGTGGGTTCATGGCTAGAGCCCTTTTTACCGCCGTGAGGCGGGCGCGCGCTACTGCAAGCGCAAGGGCTCTGGATAGAGCTATTCAATATTATGATTGTAAAATAAAGGATTAAATTTTAAATTTCACTAAAATTTGTTTGCGCGGCGCATTTAAAAATGTTTTGTTAATTTTAAATTAACAAAACATTAAAAGGCCTTAATACTCAAAAGTATGAATTGCTAGTTCCCAATTCAAAAAGTTATATGATACGTTAGTAAAACAAGCAACAAGCGTGCTTAATCACTTTTACAATTTAAAATTTTTCTTAAATTGAAAAGGGCCGGCGAGTATTGCATTATTGGATGCACGGCGTGTCCCAGTATTCAGTAATGCATTGCGATACAAAGGTTTTATTTTGCTGCAAAACCATAAAAGTCAAACTCACGTGATAATTCTAGGGAGGGAAAAATAATATGAGCCGAAAATATTTATTTCGAATATGAAATACTTACGGCAACGATTAACGAAACGCGGATTGATAGATTTTCTAAATTAACAACACGTAAAAGGATTTGTTGTCGTGTCAACAGTATTGATTTAATAATATATAAAGTTAGCGTTGGATTACAATTACAATTTGTAAAAATGTTCATGTTGCTCTAACTAAACCAAAGCCTACGCAATCGCAGTATGCAGTAGCGAAGGGCGAAGGCCCATTTTTCGGTCAAGTTAAAATGTTCTCGATCCTCTTAAAATTTTAAATTCTTGACTTGGTTTGCAGTATTTATAAAAATTTCTAAAACTGTATGTCGATCTTACTAATTTCATGGAACAAAAATAAATAGAAAGTAACATAAATGAATAAATTTTGAAAGCATTTGGTCTGATAGTAGATAGAAACAATGTAAAAATCAAACTGGTATCAATTCATTCAAAATTGTTGTTTTCCTTTTGTAAATGAAATTTAGCTCCAGGAGAGGATAAAGTGATTTTATTTATCCAATTGGCAAATGGCTATAACCCATACTTTTTTAAAATTATCCAAATGTCAAAATCGATATATACAGTAAAATACAATTTTTAAGTAAAATACAATTTTTATTTTCCACAGAAGAATCAATACATATTGAATTATAAATATCCGATAATTCCATTAATAATCATTAAAAGTTGCTTTGTCATTTGTAAAATCAAAAACGAAAAGCCCCACGCTGAACGCGCGCGGCATTTTTTCTGCAGCTGCCTGGCTTCAGGCTTGTAGCCGCTATCATCAAAGCCGCCGCGCGCGCCCAGCGCTGGGGTGCATTCTCATTAACAATTAAACTTGGTCAAAGATATTTATATACAATTCCTAAATTAAATCAATAATCATGTTAATATGAGTATTCAACACTACTCGACAACAAATATTTGCCGGCTCATCGACGATTCAGTCGCCGAAACAAAAATCAAATGTTTGCTTTTTCGTTTCGGGGACTGTTTGAACTCAGTACTATATCCGACTAATCACACTTTATAATGGTTAAAATAGAAAGTAAAAAGATTTTCCTCGATGGGCCGGCATTCGCAACCGCGAAACGTTTTGAGTACGACAAACGATGACACCACCACCAGCCGTTAATTGATAAGTCCATGGGTGACGGGATAAAGTTAAAGTAAGATGTGTAATTTCATATTGCCTATCACCTATCACCTAAGTTACTTTGCATATACTGCTTCTAGTTACACGATAGCGATCTCAGTTCCCAATAACTAATAACTACTGAGGGGCACTAACATTTGTAATTATATGGTTTCAAACGTATGGTTTCAAACGTACAGTGTTCATTTTCTATGAATTTCTTTTTGAGATGCCCAGAGAGGCATTATTTATAATGTTATGTTATGTTATGTTAACATGAGACACTACAAAGTCATCATGAGGATAGCAATACTACTGGTACAATCCTTAATTGACTTAATCATTTTGTATTTACATATTTGATAATGCTTTGTGAAAGAATTAAGACATTAAGGATTATTACCCTTAATCGTTCACTATAGTCACTATGGTGTGGCACAAAATGGCTATTTTCAGACTTTTGCCGGTTTCGTGACGTTTTTAAATTATTGCAGGCCTCTGAAAAAGAGGCCCGGTATAGAGAGGTGCCGGGTATAGATAGGTCTGACCGTACTATACATATTTATCTACACTAAATATGGCAAATTTTGGATTATCTCAACAAAACTCATTCGAAAATGCATTTGTATGATTAAATTGGGTGATCTGTGTTTGGGATATCTAGACTACAGTTCAGGAAACTGTTTAGAAGGGACATTGTCGCACAGTCAGGTTCTTGTTAGGTATTCAAAAGCAGTTCTGTGTAGGCTTGTGATCCCCTCAATGATAAGCTTCAAATCGTGCCGATTGTTCGCTCACTGAGTGTCTAGAAGCATTTAGCTATGAACTAATATTGAATACGCCATGAAAATTATTCCATCAAGAATATTCAAGTATTAAGAAGGGACTGTTTAGGCCTAATCAACTTCATTATTCATCTCTCAAAACTAGTGATGATGTTTATGTCATTATTCTTAATCTAATCTAATCTAATCTATCTCAAAGTGTCGCCGAAGGATCAGGCCAGAGGAGTTACTTGATCCTTGAGTTGCAGACTGAAATTACAGCTTTAATTTGATACAGTTCAATGGATTAATGATGTTTATCACAGGAAAACTTAACTGGTTAACTTTACTGAGAAAAGGTGTGCCCATCCCATTATAGGACAGAAACATACATCTCACTATATATGAAGGGATACAATGCAATCCGAGTAGAGGAGAAAGGTAGGAAATTATACTCCCATTCGTTAAATCAGGATGGTTGCAGTTACCATCTGATCCTGTGCTTTTCCCTGTAGCTAGGTGACCCCAATTGCAATCACTACTGTCATTTTCAGAGGAACATTTACAGTTGAATTAATAGATTTTGAATTTCCTACTGGATCTTCGTGTAAACCATTTTACATGAACTCAAACACATCCAAGAGAAGTGTCTGCCTTTCAGCTTGTTTTAATCACAATAATTACTTAACTGACCTTGGTTTTAGAATAATATTCACATAGGGGTTTTAACATGTTCTGTAATTGATCTTAGGGTTTTATTCAAAATGGCCAAGATTCAGGTTATGTGCTCAAAATGGGCACCAATTAGTCGTTAGTACCCATTTTTGTTCTAAGTGTACCCTAACTTTGTGGTTGTTCAAAAATTTACAGAAAAAAAACTTCTAGAAAATATTGCATATTCTTCCACATGCCTTTAAATTTAATTTCCCTAATTTAGACATTGGCCATTGGTCACTGGACCACTTCCAATCCATTCTGCTGGAGACAGAAAATTATGGTTAAATAAATCGAGATTTTAGATTAAGGTTTTACTAATATAAATCCTTTTATAACATCTCAAAACTGTAGCATTCTCACTGTAAATGTCTCAGCATCTTGTAGTTTGAGATTATTCTGAAGAAGCCCTGTAATCTGTAACAATTAATTTTCAGTCTAGTCATAAGTAATTACCAAACTGGATGGGTATTGACTATTGATGTTAAAAGCTTGTGCTCGTAATTAGTGTTAAACAGTGGTCATGGTTGGAAAGATGTGTTGCTTGATGACTCGTATATGTTTCCTTTGTAAACTTACTTTAGTCAAAGGACTGTAGCACAATACTGCTAATTGTCTTGTTGTTAATGTTAACATGTTACTTTACTCATGATCTCAACTATATCTTATTTTAAAACAATTATTGTAAAACACTACATATTACATTATATAATAATGATAAGACAGGGAGACCTCAGTTTTGCTGTATAATTTCACCTTTTCACACAGACAGCCAAGACGTTTAGCAGCATACAATTATGAAGTAATAATTGTACTGTCATACCATGCCCTGAATTGCATCATGTGCATAAACAGTGAACTGTCAATTGTTTATGTTAAAGGTGATGTTTATAAGGCAAAGGATGTGCCTCCTGGCTTACTGCAGAAGAGCTATGTTGTTTTTAAGTATCTTTGATAACATGTTAACATACGGTGTGTCACAAAAATACACACAAAATAGCAGGTTGGTGTAATGTAAGCACGTGTCTAGCAGTTTTCTGGTAGCTGCTTTGTTTTCCAAGAATTATTAGATCACTGCCCCTTCCCAGATACTACACTGTTAGCCGAACTGACTTTGTTGGCTCTTGCAGTTGTAACGCTATATCTCTGATTTTCTAATTCATTAAGGCCACCTGTTTGTATACCACCTGCCCCCCATCTTCGACATTAAATTGTAGTAAATTGTAAACTGATGCAAACAGTCCCAACAACTCTAGAGAGCCCTGAGTTTACAACGCAGTACATATTTAGCATGTAATATTTAAGTCTGATATTTACCCTCATTTAATACGAATAGTCCGAGACGAAACGGAATCTCGTTAGCTTTTCGTGTTAAAAGCGATTTCTCGACGGTTATCACCTCTCTAGATGATTCTTAAAACATTTGGACTTCATGGCAAGGTTGAAATACATGCAATGAGGGCGTTTTCGGCCACACCCTTTTTCAGGGTTTCGCGGTCACTCGAATTATTGTATTTCAGCCCAGGAAGGTCTTAAAGACTATTCCGATACACCAAAATGTGCCTAATAGCCACATTTATATACAACTTATGAAGCAACATATACCTTAAAATGCTTTGTTTCGGAAATATGGCCGAAAAACGGTTTTTGGCTTGACGCAGTTCATAATTTCCGTGATTTTTGGCATTTCCGCCTAGGAAGGTCGTAGAGACTATTCTGATACACCAAAATGTGCCTAATAGCCACATTTATATACAACTTATGAAGCAACATATACCCTAAAAGGCTTATTTTCGGAAATGTGGCTGAAAAACGGATTTTTGTCGAGCAAACAATGACAATATTCACAAATGGGCTATTGGACTGTTAACTAGAAAGGTCTTAAAGACTCATGAGCAACACAGCATTTGTCACAAGATGTAAGATGCCTCACTTTGTGTCCAGAAACACCTACAAAAATTGGAGAATGATCTACTTTATTGGGCATCTCTTTTAATGGGCCAGGCCAGCAGCATATTTGTGTCTTACGAAATGGCAATTTTTCAAAATTACGGTTTCTTTAGTAAAGGTCAATGGGTCAGTTGCAAACAGCAAATTGTTCGCAATTGCCGACTTATGCACATCATATACTCAAAAACGCTCACTTTAGGAGTCATTAGTAAATAACTAATACATGATTTGTGAAAACTCCAACAATTTTTCCTTGGTACCAATTTAAATAAAATGTGTGACGTGCCAGACCAAAATTCAACTTCAAACTTTTTATTTATTCATGCCATGAAACCATGATATAATATGTTCCATGAATACCGGACCTAAAATAAATCGGCACTGGATCCGGGCCAGATTGACGCTTGACCACTGACCAGTATAAGTACCCCACTTTATAATCATAATTGACTTCACTGCCTCGACCAATATTGGTCTGTAATCCCTGGATTGAGATCTATTGGCTGCAGTTTAATTTAGCTCATTTACCATAATAGTAATACCGCAGTGGTTTGGTTCGCATAGATTTTCCCATCGTATGATAATGTGTGTCATTCCCTCGTTTTTTAATCAAGTGGCTAGCTCTTTTTTATTACAGCTGCCTCGAGATCTTATCTAGGGCACTAATACATTAGTACTAGACCATTAGAACTGTAATTCTAGAACTTCAGATTAAGATTACTTGGCCGAATGGCAGGGTTCGAGATTCGACTCTAAAACGCTCAGTTTAGGAGTGATTAGTAGATAACTACTGCATGATATGCGAAAACTCCAACTAGACAAGGATCATGCTTAATCAAAGTGTTCCTCGAATTGAACTTAAGTCTTGTAACCTACTGGAGTTTGGGCCACTGAATTGATCTAGGTAAACTATAGGTAAAAATATAATATTATTCATAAGCTAAAATGTACTAATCTTTGTATTCTAAATGGGGAAAAGAAGAAACATTGTCAGTCAGTCGAGAAAATTGTCAGTCAGGCTATATATATATATGAATACGAACTGATATTAATTTTAGAATGTCGGGAAATTCATTAAGATTTTTATTCTTTGGTTTTTTAATTGTGCTACGAATCCGAGTTTGAGTTGATAACCCCGAATTTCCTGTTTGACTCTCAAAGAAAGGAACCAAGGCTTACGTTCCTCTTTTTGGCTCTGAGATCCAACTTTAAGATCGGACTTCGGAGATCTCAGATCCTCGCGTCGGAGATCATGTAAGTGTAACATCAGTACATGACATCAGACTTTTTTGCTTGATATTGGACCTATAAATGTAATTATATATTCGAAACAGCACGAGATGTAACCAAGGTTAATTTAGATAAGATATACCAGCTTTAGGGGTTACAAGACCCCACGAAAGGCAGGCAGAGCATCCTAAATCCTCATGCTATCCTCACGTTGACCATCTAGGTCCAAACTCCAGCCTCTCATTAAAAAACAGCTATTAGGCCGGAGATCCGTCCCTTGTCCCGTAGTGTCCCGTAAGTAAGAGATCGTTCAGATTTTGGTCATTTAGACCCCCTCCCCGCTCTAAAATCCACTTTACCCAAAGCTGGAAAAATGTCACATGTGAAACCTAAATAGCTAAATCAGCATCTCGAGACCTTCTATTATAAAAACCCCGTGATCCTACTATAAGATTATAACTTATAAGGCATAAAGGCATTGCAAATTAAGATTCACTTCAACTGGTGATGTGAACCTGGTATGTTACCTGAATTCCCTCAGTCAAATCTCGAACCCTGCTAATGCTATTCTGCCAAGTAACCTTAATCTGAAGTTCTAGAATTACAGTTATAATCTTCTAATGTTCTAGTATTTGTGCCCATGCCTCAGATAAGATCTCGAGGCAGCTCACAGCTGTAATAACAGAAGAAATAGCCAGTCACCACTTGATTAAAAAACGAGGGAATGACAGTTGACACACATTATCAAACGATGGGAAAATCTATGCAACTGAAAAAAAGAATATGGGGTCATTCTGAAGTGGGAACCAGACCACTGCGGTATTATAAGAAATTAGCTAAATTAAACTGCGGCCAACAAATCTCAATCCAGGGATTACAGACCAACATTGGTCGAAGCAGCGAAATCAATCATAATTAAAAAGTGGGGTACTGGTCAGCGGTCAAGCAACAATCTGATCCGGATCCAGTGCCGATTTATTTTAGGTCTGGTATTCTTGGTACATATATTAAAGTCACTATTGTGACGGTACATTAGAACTAGACAGAAACAAAGTGTGAAGGGCCTAAACGGAACCCCTCGGTTTCAATTCCTTGTTTAACACTGCCGTACAGCAAGGACATTCGCCGGGTTCTCCAAGGATGGGCACATAACCCATTATTATTTCATGGCATGAATAAATAAAAAGTTTGAAGTTGAATTTTGGTCTGGCACGTCACACATTTTATTTAAATTGGTACCAAGGAAAAATTGTTGGAGTTTTCACAAATCATGTATTAGTTATTTACTAATGACTCCTAAAGTGAGCGTTTTTGAGTATATGATGTGCATAAGTCGGCAATTGCGAACAATTTGCTGTTTGCAACTGACCCATTGACCTTTACTAAAGAAACCGTAATTTTGAAAAATTGCCATTTCGTAAGACACAAATATGCTGCTGGCCTGGCCCATTAAAAGAGATGCCCAATAAAGTAGATCATTCTCCAATTTTTGTAGGTGTTTCTGGACACAAAGTGAGTCATCTTACATCTTGTGACAAATGCTGTGTTGCTCATGAGTCTTTAAGACCTTTCTAGTTAACAGTCCAATAGCCCATTTGTGAATATTGTCATTGTTTGCTCGACAAAAATCCGTTTTTCAGCCACATTTCCGAAAATAAGCCTTTTAGGGTATATGTTGCTTCATAAGTTGTATATAAATGTGGCTATTAGGCACATTTTGGTGTATCAGAATAGTCTCTACGACCTTCCTAGGCGGAAATGCCAAAAATCACGGAAATTATGAACTGCGTCAAGCCAAAAACCGTTTTTCGGCCATATTTCCGAAACAAAGCATTTTAAGGTATATGTTGCTTCATAAGTTGTATATAAATGTGGCTATTAGGCACATTTTGGTGTATCGGAATAGTCTTTAAGACCTTCCTGGGCTGAAATACAATAATTCGAGTGACCGCGAAACCCTGAAAAAGGGTGTGGCCGAAAACGCCCTCATTGCATGTATTTCAACCTTGCCATGAAGTCCAAATGTTTTAAGAATCATCTAGAGAGGTGATAACCGTTGAGAAATCGCTTTTAACACGAAAAGCTAACGAGATAGCCTTTTAGAACGGTTGGGATCCGACTAGAATGTGGCACACGGAGAGCAATACACTTTATTGTTTTATAAATTGCCAGCCGCTGCTGCTGCCTTCTGCCCAACGGACCATTTATTACTACTCCTGCATATTAACCTTGCTAATGTGTTATTTTTGTGCTGGCGCCGGAGCCATGAAATACATATGCCTCTCTAATATGATTACTACAAGTTATAACACCAATTATACTGTAAGCCTTACAAGAGTGTCTGTTTTACAATAGTAGATGTGCTATTGAAGATGCCCTATTGAGTGTGTGTGTGTGTGTGTGTGTGTTTTGTAGCTCTCATGTGTCGAGCCCCTTCCAGTTCGTCTGTGATAGATCATTGTCCTGTCAGCAGCCTTGTCTCAGTACTAATACATACTTAATCTGGTGTGTGTGCGTGATCTGCACGACTGAGCTGATATTATGTTGTATATTACGCCCTCATATTAAACGTAATATTTACACTGTTTTGTCGTGTTGTATTTCCTGATTGCTCGACTTGAGTTGTGTTGAAATTCGTGCTAATAAACTGTAAATTTCAAAGTTCTCTTCGAGGGAAGTCCCCGAAATAGAACAGTTGTGGAATGAAGCTGCATACCACACACGCTAACATTAAAAGCCGCCTGATGCATGCGGCACTCCTGCTCAGCTGCCGCTCTCCACTGAGCACGTGACCCCTAATTGTTCAGTGACACCCTGTTACTCGCACCCTCCCTAATCTAACAGTAGGTTTCTGACCACCCTATTGACTTGCTACATCAGTACATGAAACTTCCCCCGAACTTTTGTGGAGTGAACTGTGAAGGGGGGCACTTATCGGTATTCAGTTACTGGCCTAATTCCTTTTATCAGTAACAGTATGCTATCATAAATTATAACACGCAATAGACTTAACACGATGTTTCGTTAGCAATGTCACATGAGGGAAAGTCAGGTAAGCGGAAGTTAACACAGAATAAGACAAAGAAGAACGCATCACCAGCCCTACCAGGCCCGATGCCAGAACCGGCCGAAAACGAAGCCTCCACCATGGCTGGGACTAATGTCAACCTCGAGGCTTACATTTGGCAAGAAAATGTTGAAGGTGAGTGTTCACTGTTTTGTTAACCAATTTTTGCATAACGATTGTTTTCTAAAAGCCAGGAGGCTCAGTTGCTCACTAACGATTTGACAAGGAGGAGTGTTTGTTCTATTGTGATTTAGGGGGACAATGGTGTAGGGACTCGCAACTCATCAGTCCCCTTGTCCTGATATATCTTATTTGTACACCGGGAAAGCCGCCATGCTATGATCTTATGATAATTACGTTATTCACTTTGGAAATAGCAATGAAACCTCCTGTTCTGCTTAATTTGACTCTTGCTGTAACCCTCCTTTATCTGAGAATAATTCCAAAGTTATGATTTCCTTTAACAAAGTCCGACTGTAAATATGGTATTGGAAAGCCTTCATCAGAGTGGCACACTAGCACTGTTCACTGTGTCTAGTGGCACACTGGCACTGTTCACTGTATCTAGTGGCACACTGGCACTGTTCACTGTATCTACTGGCACACTGGCACTGTTCACTGTATATACTGGCACACTGGCACTGTTCACTGTATATACCAGCACACTGGCACTGTTCACTGTATCTACTGGCACTTTTCACTGTGTCTAGTGGCACACTGGCACTGTTCACTGTATCTAGTGGCACACTGGCACTGTTCACTGTGTCTACTGGCACTGTTCACTGTGTCTACTGGCACTGTTCACTGTATCTACTGGCACACTGGCACTGTTCACTGTGTCTAGTGGCACACTGGCACTGTTCACTGTATCTAGTGGCACTGTTCACTGTATCTAGTGGCACACTGGCACTGTTCACTGTGTCTACTGGCACTGTTCACTGTGTCTAGTGGCACACTGGCACTGTTCACTGTATCTAGTGGCACACTGGCACTGTTCACTGTATCTAGTGGCACTGTTCACTGTATCTAGTGGCACACTGGCACTGTTCACTGTGTCTACTGGCGCACTGTTCACTGTGTCTACTGGCACTGTTCACTGTGTCTAGAGGCACTGTGCTCTAGTTCACTTTGCTTGGTGATTGGTTTAAAACGTTTAGTGGTCAGTTGCTGAGTTGCTATCTTTATAATGTGTGGTTATCCGGCCTCAAACCATAAAGATAACCACCAAAACGTTTAACATTTAAGTGGTTCATTTATCCACGTAACTGCGTAACTGTAATAATCATATATCCATGAACTTAAAACTTAAACACGAAAGCTTTTTATGGAAACCTTAAAGACTTGATGCTTGGATGCTTGAGGTCACAGAATTTATTTTGATGGGCTTCTCTAATCTATGAACTACGCGTCTTTAAATAAATTTAAGAACACCAAACTTAATGATTTGAGGAAGTAAGCACACTGCACATATTTTTATAAGAATTCATTAATAGTAAGGGGAAAAGTGGTCGATTTAAGGGTTCCGTTGGATTTGAATGTTCACAAGGATTTCTCAACGGAATATGGTAGTTAGGACCCCTACGAACATAATTAGACTTGTTGCCAATTTTGTATCTCAACAGAAACACCACTTTTACCACTTTTTACCACCTCTGTACCACCTTTCTGGTTTGCCAAATATCTTTAGTTGTGAACATCGTAGAAGGCTGCAAATTAACCTAGAATGTTTATCTTATCAAGGAGTAAAACTTTTGTATCAAAAATTTTTACATTGGACAATCAGCTAATTGGATAATTACCAATTAGTTAATCACCAAAAAAAGTGAAAATTTTTTATTGGCTCAAAATGATTGAAATCGTTTGAAACACGGAGAAATGTAGTTTTTAGAAAAACTTCAAAAATTTTTCACTTACAAATTTTTTTCGAGACTTGGAAAAAAAGTTTGAAAATTTGAAAATATTTTTTTCCGCCAAAGGTGATCGAATTGCATGAAACGTGAATAAAAATGCTTTGCAGTAAAACTTCGAAGATTTTTAGATTGGGGAATTCTAAAATCATCAATATTTGAAGTTGGAGTTCAGTAAATCTCGACATATTTTAGTAATTAGGAATAGCTTAGCGGAAAGGGCTGAACCTGAAAAAGGTTAACCACACAATATTAGAGTTTCATAACTAATTACAATACAGCTTTATCAAATTCCACATAAAGAAACAGCACAAAAGGACCATTTAAGATCGAACCGATTTTACCTGCTGTTCTATCATTTTTTTTGATTTCAATGATCAAAACCTCTGTACTGTCAATCTTGCCAATCTATACCGGGTATCTGAATGTACCGGACCTTTTTATTTACCTCTATAATTAGACCCAGTTGTGCAAGAAATCCGATTTCTCACAGGGGTTTCTTTTAACTGTGCACTTTTTGTCACTCTCGCAAGAGGCCCGGTATTATAGGGGGGTATAGGAAGCGTAAATATACCTTCCATCATCCACTGTGGCTTTTTTGTATTGTGAATGCGCATGCCGCTTCGTTTGCTATGCCAGATACCTCAAATAACCCCCATATCTCATTACCAGGGTCGGGATAGAGCTGGAGATAGCATCGAGAGGTTGCTAGAAATAGCTAGATTTAGAGTAAACTGGTGGTAGCTGGGTGGTGCTAGCATGGATGTAGCAGAACGTAGCTACACGGGGTTTCATTGGAGTTGGTTATTTTAATGGCCAAAGAGTGCCGGAACTAAAGTTACTTAAGATTGCAGTTGAGGGGCAGTGTAAACCACGGTGTAGTCACGGACACAGAGCTACAGTGCAGGAGTACTGCAAAAGAACAGTGCAAGTGATACAGTCTGCAACAGTAAAACGCCGAAGAAGGAGATAAGATTGTGGCTGCAGAGGAGGAGAGGAGCTGGAACCTGATTGTGTTTGGGTTGAAAGAAGAGGAGGAAGAAGAGTTTCCTGCTCTGGTAACTGCATTTTTGGAAGAGGTGGGGTGAGAACTTATTTTCAAGCGACAAGGGTGGGCTGGAAGCAACCAGGTACAGCTATCCGACCTATTAAGATCACCTTCCTGAGCTTAACAGCTTTTTATCAGAATCTGATGAAAACAGAGAGACTGACCCACCCCTTTTAGATCCAACGAAACCGTTTATATAAATCGACTTTTCCGCATGAATTACTTCATGGTATCTTCTTATCAAGGCTACAGACCTTGCCGTACCTAAGCGAGTCTCTTTAGCCCTTTTCTTCTTTAGAGCTTTAGGTTAATGATCAAACTCTTCGCTACTCGCTCTTCACTGGATCTATCAGGAAAGATTACATCTTTTTAGGTCTCAACCAGCCTTAGTTTTCCTGTTTTCATCATGTAGTACTAGTACGTTCTGCCACCTCCATTTTAGCACCACCCAGCTTTCATCAGTTCACTCTAAGTCTAGCTTTGTCGGCGTTTTACTGTTGCAGACTGTATCACTTGCACTGTTCTTTTGCAGTACTCCTGCACTGTAGCTCTGTGTCCGTGACTACACCGTGGTTTACACTGCCCCTCAACTGCAATCTTAAGTAACTTTAGTTCCGGCACTCTTTGGCCATTAAAATAACCAACTCCAATGAAACCCCGTGTAGCTACGTTCTGCTACATCCATGCTAGCACCACCCAGCTACCACCAGTTTACTCTAAATCTAGCTATTTCTAGCAACCTCTCGATGCTATCTCCAGCTCTATCCCGACCCTGGTAATGAGATATGGGGGTTATTTGAGGTATCTGGCATAGCAAACGAAGCGGCATGCGCATTCACAATACAAAAAAGCCACAGTGGATGATGGAAGGTATATTTACGCTTCCTATACCCCCCTATAATACCGGGCCTCTTGCGAGAGTGACAAAAAGTGCACAGTTAAAAGAAACCCCTGTGAGAAATCGGATTTCTTGCACAACTGGGTCTAATTATAGAGGTAAATAAAAAGGTCCGGTACATTCAGATACCCGGTATAGATTGGCAAGATTGACAGTACAGAGGTTTTGATCATTGAAATCAAAAAAAATGATAGAACAGCAGGTAAAATCGGTTCGATCTTAAATGGTCCTTTTGTGCTGTTTCTTTATGTGGAATTTGATAAAGCTGTATTGTAATTAGTTATGAAACTCTAATATTGTGTGGTTAACCTTTTTCAGGTTCAGCCCTTTCCGCTAAGCTATTCCTAATTACTAAAATATGTCGAGATTTACTGAACTCCAACTTCAAATATTGATGATTTTAGAATTCCCCAATCTAAAAATCTTCGAAGTTTTACTGCAAAGCATTTTTATTCACGTTTCATGCAATTCGATCACCTTTGGCGGAAAAAAATATTTTCAAATTTTCAAACTTTTTTTCCAAGTCTCGAAAAAAATTTGTAAGTGAAAAATTTTTGAAGTTTTTCTAAAAACTACATTTCTCCGTGTTTCAAACGATTTCAATCATTTTGAGCCAATAAAAAATTTTCACTTTTTTTGGTGATTAACTAATTGGTAATTATCCAATTAGCTGATTGTCCAATGTAAAAATTTTTGATACAAAAGTTTTACTCCTTGATAAGATAAACATTCTAGGTTAATTTGCAGCCTTCTACGATGTTCACAACTAAAGATATTTGGCAAACCAGAAAGGTGGTACAGAGGTGGTAAAAAGTGGTAAAAGTGGTGTTTCTGTTGAGATACAAAATTGGCAACAAGTCTAATTATGTTCGTAGGGGTCCTAACTACCATATTCCGTTGAAAAATCCTTGTGAACATTCAAATCCAACGGAATGCCACTTTTCCCCTTACTATAAGTCAGTTAAACCTCGTAAAGATAATTTCCCACAGAATTAAATTTGCTCTCTATTCTCTAAATATCTCCACTAGCACTTAGTTGAATTAATAAAGGATTTAATTAGAATTGTGTAGTAATGTTCCCAATATTATTTTCCGATTAAAGAAGGAAGATACAGAGTTGTGTGGCCAGATAATGAATGACTCCCAGTCAAACAAAGAGTACTTTAAATACTTTAAATGAAGATTCCATGGGAAATCTGGCTGAAAACAAATTAGGCGGTGAACGCTTTGCTTTGATAATGATCAAATGGCTTTTAGAGTCACTCGTAATAACATTATGATCGGTGCTTGGGGGCCTGCTTTTAATGTCCCCTCACACACCTTTACTTGTTACTACATATTCAGATATTATGATCCTCATAAAGTCACCAACTTGAAATAAAGTTATGTGTTCTTGTGTGCCCATAATAGGAGATATATTTACACGTTATCCGATGCAACTCAATAGTATCAACCCTTGAATTTGAAACTAAAACCTCAATCAAATTTGTCTGAATGTATTACTAAATCTTCTATATGGTTGAACAATTAATCGTCGTCTGAACATGTCCTTGATTTCAGCGGGTTTGGTTGTGATGAACGTGAAATGGCGCGGTAAGACGTACTGTGGAGCGTTTATCGACATAGAGAAACACAACTGGCAACCTCCCAGGTAAGCTTAACTTCTTTATCTTTTCACTTTTCTAGCGGTTATGTTATCCAGGCTTGTTTCTAACGCGTCAAAACATATCTCGTGTACATTCTTTGGTCAGTGCTAGCTGAGCTGATACGATGCCACGTGTCACAACAAAGTGCGGCCTCCCCACTGCTAGCCACATATTCCAACAAGACGACCCCACGGCCACTTACCGTTTAGTTTTAACGTTTAAAATGATTGCTTATCAAAAGTATGAAGTAGCATGATTGGAGTTCTATACTAAGTACGAAACCTCTCTCTCCCTGGATCATCAGATCGTTTCAGCCAGTTTAAAATGTGATTACAATTGTCTTTATCTTATTCCCTCATTTGCACAGTGTACACGAATATTGTTTGCGGCTTGATCTAATGGCTGCGGCATACGACTGTGCATATATATCAATATTTGTACATATTATTTACCGTTAGAGAGACGCGAGTATGTGGTTAATAGGTCCGGCACTTTCAAATCATATATAGCGAGAGAGAAAGAGAGAGATATAGCGTCAAGTGTCTCTTTCTGATACCGCTGTATTGCAGGCTTCCGTCCCTCTCCCTCTCTCCATCCCGCAGTAAACCTACACCACTATTTACGGACACACCGATTAGGCAATAATCCCTGTTAACTCATTGCTCAGTTCGCTCAGTTCGCTGTGACTTCATTCACAGTTACTCTGGAGTACCGAGACTGAAACTAATTCCTCTCAACTTGTTAGAGGGTTAATGATGCGCTCCACAGAAGATTGAATTGTAGGAATTCCCGGACGTTTTAACAGTCGGTAGCTCCTCCTAATCAAGATGCCACCTTGAAGCCACACTAAAATAGAGGTACTGTCAGCAGCATAGGCTGAGCAGGGGGAGGCTGGGTATTTAAATGTGTTCTCTCAGGCTGAGATCATTACATATTACATCTAAACCGATAACGGCCCTCTCCTAGGAGAGATATTAAATACTCCGCTTTCTCACATGGATCATATTAAATATGGGAGCTGGCACCACCGAGGGGTGCTAATCAGAGCACATATAATCTCCTGGTAAATGTACCGGCTTCTTCTAATGAGCTCACCCCACTTTCAAACGAATTAATAAAGTGTCACGGCTCTGAATAGGACGTGTCACAATCTAATTTTAGATCCGATCTTGTTCCACTTCCCCTTTTTAAATATCCAAATTATTACCCCGCTCTTGGACATAAGCTCTGATTTCAATTAAAATGTATCGAGATTGTCAGGTGGACATGTCAAAATCTAATTTTAGATCCGTTTGGTTCCACTTCCCCCTTGTAAATATGTAATTCATTATAATATTACGAAATTTGAATCTTCTCAGATTTCAATTAAAATATATGGAGACAAACTGTCACAATCTAATGTTTCCCCGACCTAATTTAAAATCCGCCGCTGTTCCACCTCCCCCTCCTAAATAACCTCCAGTGGAGATTCTCCACATTATCACCCAGTCCTTGGCCTTGGTCCTCTGCCCTGACTCCAATTAAAATGTATCGACAATACACGCTACTAGGCCTAGGTGTGATATGGTCTTATTATAAGGTGACCAAAATTCCTCGCATAACACTGATAAGAGTCATCACCGAGTGGTACGCTAGAGAGGAGTCCGTGTTAAAATATGTATGATGTGGAGCTGTTGGTTGTGGAGGAGAGCAACTCCCAGTAACATCAGACATTTAGACCAGTATTAGTTACTGTTTCCCACAACATTTAAAACACCTGTCATAACCCTCTCGGCCTCTCTCCTCACTACTTTTGATGTAATAACATCCTGCATAGTATGTATCGATACACTGCTGAGTTCTCTTACCTGAGAGAGAGGGAGAGAGAGAGACAGAGAGAGAGAGAGAGAGGTAGTGATGAGTTTTTAATATTATATATATATAGAGAGCCATCTGTACTAGTCTTATTAATAAGTTTTATCTTGTTATTATAATAATATGTGGGACAAAATCACATCCTGGCTTGTTACAACTTCCGGTTTGTAAAGCAGCATATCATGTATAATATAATCACAGGTTAGCTTCCGCCCACCAAGTATTAGTGTTTAGTATTTGACGTGTACCGCCGCCCACCCACCGTTTATTAAATTAGAACATGCGGTAATGATGCATAGCACACGGTCAGTTGTCAGGTGTCAGATAGCACCTATCACTCTTCTAGGGTGTCACAGGTTATCAGGTACAGGGTACAGACCAGTTAAACCAGTGAATATGGCAGTTCTTCGGTAGCGCCCACTCACTTATTAGGTAGCGCCCACTTTTGGGTAGCGTCCACCCACTACTGTCCAGTGTTAATCGCTTGTCGGGTAGCGCCCACCCACCATTCGTGCAGTAAACTGTGACACAAATTAGGATATCCTGGACAACTGAAGCCCATCTTGAACACATTCTCATTTAAACACCCCGCATATACTGCTCTGTCCAATGGCTTACTAATTCAGACAGGATATCTAAAAATGTACATTTACCGAGAAAATTAGCGAGAAAAGGAAAAACTACTTGTACAATTAGTGAAAAAATTATTTGGCAATTGTCTTTCCGTGGTAGCTGTGAGGAGGATGGCACATAGCCGGGGTGGGTGGGAGAGTAGTTGTTATAATACTATTCCGTGGAACGACTACGTGGTATTTGTACAGTTAATGAGGTGACAGAAGTGGGCCGGAAGGGTGGTCAGATCTGCTCCTAGTGCCTATCTATTGACGTGGTGGCTGTAGAGCAGTGCACTGTGTCCATATCTAAAGGTGTTGAGTGTTTGTAGTAGTGAGACCTGGTCTGCGTTGGCATAACGACAGGGTAGGGGTAACAGTGCACTTATCTGGCATGTATTATTATTATTATATGTTCATCAGCCCGGGAAGTCTATCAGGGGGGAGAAATAAGAGCTGTGTTGTGTGGCGCCCACTTTTTAAGAGAGCATATTATATGATAGGGTATATTTGATGGGGGAGCCTTTGTTTAATATTATTTAATGTGTTTACGCTGTTTATATCGGGGTTAAATTCTCCTTAAATGTGATAAAATTCCATGTGATAATAGAACGTGTAACATGTAAGTAATTGTAAGGTATTGTGATATTTGAGTAAGATTTACAAGATGGCACGGGAGCCGCTACAATGTTAGGCCGCTACAATGTTAGGCACCAACAATATACTCCCCCTACTGTAAGCCAGATCAAATTTCCGGTCCTGACCCTCAGACAAGTTCACAGATATAACCTGTTAATTCAGCTCATCTCATGTACTCTAGCTGACTGGCCTGATTTAATGACCTTTAATCGGTTGGGAGGCTGCACTATCTAATCAAGGCTGGATAGTGCGTAGTGCAATGACATCACATAGCAAAACAGGCGATTTGTTGTCATACTCACACACGTGTGTCCGGTATAAACTTGGGAAACTACTCCCTTAATAGGAAATATGTTTATCAGCCGGGCTGTGACCTGTGGCTTCTTATTTCATTTACAGTGACCCCGCAGCTCAGTGACGCAAACCTCCTAAATCTAATAAGGAACCCACTATGCATGGAATTCCAGATATTTTACGGTATGGGTGGAAACTGGAAAGTTGGCGGGTCATCATAATGTTGGCATTGTTTCTCTCACAGAGCAGTGCTTATATGTACAAAGCTAATAACTCGTAATTAAGCAAGAAGGGGGGTGTCTAGTTTATTTGAAATGCAGGCTCCCTCTATGCCGCTCCCATATATCTTGTATATAAAATACTTGTAGGAATTCCCTCCTAAGTAGCAGCCTTATTAAACACGTTCAGTGATCGTTCTAGGCTCTCTCCCTCAGAATTAGCCGGCTGTAAAATTAACGCTCGGTATACAATCAACACCACCACGTAATGACATTTCATGATAACGTGTCCTCAGGCTGGGAGAAGCGGCGCCCGCCGAGGCGGACCACTTCACTCGCGGTCGCAACAAACGCAGTCTCAACAGCGAGAGCGAGAAGGGCGACGAGGAGACGTCCAGTAAGCGTGGTAGGAACAAAGGCAAGAAGAAACGTGGTCCTACCGCTCAGATAAAAAAGGTACGTTTAACAGCCTCCAGGGCCCCATCGTACACTCCCCCCTCTCTGTCTGTTTTGTTTACCTCATCGTACACTCCCCCCTCTCTCATCGTACACTCCCCCCTCATCGTACACTCCCCCTCTCTCTCTCTGTTTTCTTTACTGTGTGTTTTGTTTGTTCCAAGGGAGCTGGTAATTGGGCCGGGTTAAACACAATTACTACGTGGTGTCTCAACCTCCCAATACTATTATTCCTCTCGATATGCTACGTCTTTAGTCATTTTAGTGTCGGTAATGATAAGATTAGGCTCTCTGTTTGAGACAAATGAGTTGCGCTTTCTGCATAATGTGGTGGTAGCTATGCATACATAATACAAATTTTACATGTCTATTGTGCACTGCTAATTGGAGTACAATCAAGCAATTATGCGAGCTGTAATTTTAATCCTGCTTGTTGGATGAAGGCAGTGCAGAGCGAGACGTGGGATAGACTTTACCTTATTATTACGGGAGAAGAAGAGCAGGCGGTCTATGCCTTTCATCCTGTCCAATACCAAGACAAAAGATTTGTCAAAATACTGGCAAATATGAGAGTGGTAGTGAGGAGACGACCGACGATAAGGAGGCGTGCTGCTGGCGTATCACGTGTCGGAGTAATGACCAAGTATAAACAATACAATTAGAGCGTGTTCCAAGGAACGGACCGCGCATCACTTCCCCGCCACTAGCATCACTTCTGATTTGCTGGCGGGGGTACTGCTAAGTGGAGGGAGCTAGTTAACGGTATCAAAGCTAATGATGTTATAAACAGCTCACTCTCTCATGGAATCAGTAGTGCAGTAGTTATATGATATTGTGTTCGAGTAATTGATTATGTATTTGTAATAACAATGGTTGAGTTTCAATAACAATGGTTGAGCTTATAATAACAAGTGATAATGACAATATTCAATAGACAATTGGTCCCGTATTAAGCTTACAAACCATGAACATTCCTGACCTTGATAATTATGTCATGCATTATGTATTGTGCACCCTACAGTTCTCAACTCTCGTAGTAGTGATAGACGTGGCTTTTGAGCGTGTGACGTAGCATGTAAACACCAAATAAGATCATACTGCAGCCGCCAATCACGAATCACGCTGCAACACTTCCCTGTTCTTGATATTTCCCCAATTTGGCTGTTGAGTAATGTGCAATGTTGAGTAAGCAAGCGTAAGACACGGGCTCAGCAGCTCACTTTCGACTGGCGTAAATTGAGACTTGTCTAAATTTACTATATATATATCGTGACTCAACAGCCACTATTAACTTAGCGACAGATATATATATATATAGGGCACACAGGTGGCAGAAGTTTAAAATTGCATATATATATGTTTTAAAATGTTGATACATTATGTATGCTGAAATATGAACGTAAAATGTTTCCACTGACCACTCGGCCAAATTGAATTTTAAACTGTAGTACTCGTAACAGTGCTTTGCCGCTCTGGTTATTTGTTTAACACATACTTGACAAATAGAACCGATTCTTACGAAACAACAACTTCACCTATGTTAACACTTTATCTTCAGGTGAAGAAGGGCGGAAGTGAGCCGTCTGCCAGCGATCAAGTGCCTGCTCCAGTCCCATCTCCCAGTCCCAGTGCAACCTCCAACGATGATAAGACCCCCACCGAAGAAAAAACCGAGACTCAGCCGGTACGTGTCTTGATTGAATTAGCGTCTCCGTATTATCGGATTAGGCCTGCCCTGAAATATATCGGTTTGGCCGCAGTAAATGTGGTATTATCGTACAAAGTTAGCCCATGGTATCTTTCTTTCTTCAGCTACTGTCCATACTAGCCCATATGTCATTCGTGATTTAATTTTGTAGGAATGCTGCCTAAAATTATGTCGAAAATTTATTTGGAACCAATGAGTTGCGTAAAAATATGTGGAGTCTCCAATCCGCTTGTCAGGCTTCATTTCCTTAGCAAATACTTAGTCTACTGGCATCTATCCAGTCCAATACTATTTGTCACTTCACCGGTCAGCGCACTAATCAACACTTCACCCTGTCTTTCTATTTCTAATATCGTAACGATTTTTTGCGTCACGAAACCTAAAAACTCTTACGTCTAAAACACGCATTTTTACTTTCGGACTTTTGCATATCTGGTGATTAAAGAGCTTCTTATCAGCATTTTTGAGAGTGCGCGCTCCGAGCCGCGCAATTTTATACAAAGAAACCGGCTCGATCGAGCACAAAGCACGTTTTTCTTGGATGGTCCCCCCCCAGAAACTGAGTAGAATAGGTGCCCAAATTACATTTGGAATGACTTCATTCTCGATTGTAGCGGTAGGATGCAACACAATAGTCTACTTATGCCAGCACAAAGCCCGCTTTGTCCATCTTTTAACAGTCGTTCTTGACTTTAGTAAGACTGGACAATATTACCATCACACGTGCCATGTGTCGTCACACATTTTATCTCCATTCCGAGTATAATTAGTTTGCACTCTCCGTGACAAAGTGAACCAGCTTCTCTTACTCCCAATAAAGTAGTCAACCTGTGCTACTTTTACTGTAATAGAAGGCCTGACCGAGACAGCTTTCTTTAGATTAATTAATACTTGGACAAATATTATCAGTACCACTACGTGCATATGTTTAACGTGCACCGGCCTTACTCCTGGCTCCATTAGTATCCACTGCATTATTCGCTACATGCAAACACAGAGATTGTAATAGAATTTTCGCAAGAAGAAAAGCTATAAAATCAAATTGCGGTCAAGTAGAAGGGAGCAAGCACTTGTGAAGAGTTATGTGAATATTCAAAGGGTTATAACTGAAGGCAACCTGAGCCGTTCGTGTAGACACAACAAACTTGTTAAAACTTCAGTAATTGAATCAATTGAGATTTGAGTGAGATTAACTGTTAAACAACTATCGAACTTGTTAAAAGTTATCAGCCCATCTAATTCTGGCTATTTGTTGATGTGAAAGGCGGTTGAATTTATTGAGAATATAACGCACAGTAGAATGTGATGCGCCTACTTTTAAACAGCATCCTCTAATAATATATGGCTCTCACTAACTCCGACAATGTCTAAACCTCTACATGGACGTGTTAGTCTATTGGTCGGACGAAGGAAACTGTATCTCCGATATCTTGTCATTAAGTATTCCGTTACATTCTCTACCCCATTCATCACCACTCATAGACTCGCACTTAGGCGGGCACTATCGGCATTTTTCATATGTCTTGTAGGGCTTTAACGTTGGGGTTATCAAGCCGTAATCGTAGTGGCTGGACAGAGCATATATACCGTGTTCTCGCTCTGTTTATCAATGTCTGCTACTAACTGGAGGTGGTGACAGCTCAGGAACTCCTGATTGCATATTATCAGACACTTCTAATGGTTTCTCTAGGGCGATGACAGATTTTTGTTCACGCTTTATAACTTAATTGTCTTAATTTTTGCTATTTTAGCTGTTTAACGGTAGGGCGCGAGGTAGCAGCATGCCATTACGGTGCGGATGGGGAAGACCTGTATATGAACTGCTGAGTAGCGAGCTATCATTAAAATGTCACAAGTTTCCTGGACCAATAAACAGCTGTACAAGTCTCTCAAGTCAGCGTGTCTGATTGCATGGCTCTCAATCTGTCACCCAGAGCTCGCTGATAGGTTTCCTGATGATGTCAGGCGAGTCCTGTGCCCGTATAACCTGGCATTCCTCTCCATTCAGGATCACTGTTTAACTGGAATTACAGAACTTTTAGGTTTCTGAGTATTTGTTGCGTTACAAGGTTTTCTTTCTCGCCAGAAAAAGATAGCTCATAGTCTTTATTTAGATCCGCATTATATAATATAATGTGCGAGAGAGAGAGAGATCTGCAGTAGAATCGTGATCGTCAGCACGCACTCAACTGTCTAGACTGTCTGTATTTAGTGGGATAACTATCTAGAAATATGTGGTCCAGGCCAGGACTTCTTTAAAAAGGACTGGCTGACATGTCCTTCCTGTACAGCTTCATGTGTCCGCTGGTGTACAGCATTTATCCCCAGATTTCTCCCGATAACAACTGGATATGCAATATGTATTTGTAATAGCGCGGCGAGGGCAACTGCAAGCAATAACAGTCACTATTAAGTATTAATTGTTCCTCCCATTTTCTACCGCCAAATTAGATCTTTATTACCGTAATATGTCTGGCCATTTAACCAGCTTAACTTACCACCAAACCAAGTATTTAACTGACCTCCCTGGGTTATAAGTACATACTGTTATATGTATTGGAAATAAAGAATACCTACAAATTACAACATTTTCTTGCCGCTCTGATTGCACTAAATAGACCAGGAAATTTGGTTCTAACATATGATTAACTAGCTGCGCTAACTCATATATTATTAAGTACTAACGAATGGTCACTGTTTCAGGAGAAAGCAGAGGAACCGGTGAAGGTAGAAAAGAAGGAAGAGGAGGACACAGCACAAGTGCCAATACCAGCTGCGCCGAACAGTTCTGTGCCGACACCAACCACACCTGCCAGTACCCCGACTACCCTACCTGCCGCCACCGCCCTCACCCCGACTTCCTTTAGAGAGGAGTCAGATAACAAGGTACCAGAGAAAGAGGAGAACACTACCCAGTCTGTTATCAACAGCTACAGCCCTCATTCAAAGAAAGTTAAGAATGCCAACAAGCTGACGCCCATTCCCAAGGAAATGTACGGGCCGGAATCAGTAATCAGAACCTACACATCTCCCCTAAACATGCCGCCTATTAAACCTTTCATTAACGCCAGTCCCCGAAGTCTAGGAGGTTATGTTGTGTCCAGCCAGGAAATGATGGGTCCCGGTGACATCAGCGCTTCAAAGCCTCAGGTCATTGTCAAGCCAGAGCGCCGTGACTTGCAGTGGAGCAAGCACGCCAACCTCCCAGTTCTCAAGCCACAACCTCACTTCACTTCTCATGAGAATAACCAGACTCAGAACACAATGATACCCCAACATGCCCTGGCAAGTATGAATCAGCAGCTGTTCAAGGAGCAACAGCAACAACTCCAGCAGCAACACCATCAGCAACAACAGCAGCAGCAACAGCAGCAACAACAGCAGCATCATCTTCAGCAGCAATTAAAGAAAAATGAACTTTTTTCATTCAAACCAAACGAACAATTCGGACACGCGTTTAAGAACGCCTCCTTGTTTTCCAAACCAAATATGCCAAATATTTCTAGTGCTAATGCCAACGAATACACGAATGCCTTTGCTGCAAACCTGCAGAGACATTTCTATTCTCAGAATCAGGGCGAGAAGCCTGAAATGCTCGGCCCAGACCATCGGCCCAGCCAAGAAGCGGCACACAGCCTCCTCCAACTTGCTCGACCTTCCTTCAAGGGTGGGAACCCAGCCCTCGACCAGTTACAGTACTACAGCAGAATGAACAATATGCCAGTGATAAGCTCGACTACCGGGGGTCAACCACCCACCTTCCCACCTCCAAGGTTTTCCACTGACAGTAAGGAGGAACTAGCAAAGCTCATGTCCTTTCCTCCAGTAGGCACAAAGTTTCCCATACCTCAAGTCGGCAAGTTTAGATAAAGAGAAATGATTTTTAATTTGTAATAACGGTTTATACGTAAGGGTTTATTTTCATATGACAGGTGAAGAGAGAGAATGTGTTGTTAAGCCCAGGATGTTATTGTCAAAGCAGAGAGCCTGGTTTGAAGTGCTTGTGCTATTTCAAATGAAGGGTCGTATATATGTCCCCTGGTTGGGTTGTTTTGATGTCCTATTTTTGTTATCTGAACGTTAATAAGGGGTATGTTTTTGTGTGAGAATCATGAAACAGACTTTTGTTTAAACAAAGTTTTTTTGTTTGAGCCTATTATTTGTAAGTGCGATATGAATTATGATGAACAATCATAGGAAACTTTTCAATTTAAATATCTTTGTTAGCACTATTTAAGTGCGGTAATTTAACAATTAAATGGTTAATATGCTAATTCCTTTTTGTTAGGAAACTATTCGATTGATCGAGCAATATGTCTGCCAAATTTCTTCTTTGCAATTCACAATATCTTCAATGAGAGAAAAACTTGTTGATTTGCTTATTTCACTCGTGTGGATATAAAGAGTGCACTTAATCTTTTGTTTAAAGTTTTACGCTAAAATGTCTCAAAATGCCGCTTTCACCTTTTGTTTTGTGGTAATAACAGAGTTTCACTTGTTAAATCTAATTTCTTGAGGGCTTTTCGTAACACCCGTATCGAGACATGTCATGAATGTGTCTCACAGTGGCCGGGACTTATCAGAAATATCGTTAAAGCAATTAATTTAGGGATGGTATCCAAGTAAAACGTTGTTATAGCCTGACCAGTGACCTGTCACTTGATGGAGTCAGACGATTACATATTTTCCCTAGACATAGTTAAAACACCATTCTGAAATTTCTCACACTTCGAGACTTTGTCGTTTTATGGTGGGAAATGTAGGCAGAAGTGGGTTCAGAAATTGTAACTGAGGATCTTTCAAATTACGTCAGAAACCGACCCTTCTAGACCCCTCCTGCCTCATGGCAGTAACCCAACCGACTGTAATGTGTGGACTATCCCTAAAGACCCGGCCCTTCTTTATAGAGGGATGGCCGGATGGGTCTTTACTCTTTAGGCCCGCGAAAGGATATCCTCTAGCCGTTTGTCTAGACCCAAAGCTAAGGCAGATAATATTAAACGTTGGCCCTGATGCCTGAGTCCGAAGTAGGTTCATGACAGACATGGTCGTCTTACAGAACTGGACGTTCTCATGGTCTAGGTTCTGGTTTGTAACCTGCTGATTCGTTAAATTTGTACGAGCTCAATGGACCGGTTGATGATGGCAGCGTAACTTTCCTCTGTAAATTTTCACGTTTGTCTCTGAAAGACTTGAGAGGCTTCGATTAATAGAACGTTGGGAAAAATTCCAGAATAACTGCAAATAATATCACCTCGACTTATAACGCGTAGGTCATTGGGCAGTTAACATTCTGAGGGGTAAAGTTCACCTTCTAAAATGTAAAGTTTGCCGTAAACTAACAAAGTCTGCACACGTTGGTGAACGATGGCCCATGTGGGGGGGGGGGGGGGGGGGGGGGGTCGCTACACATTTTTACACCATACATTTTTTTTAAAGGTAAAAGTGTGGCGTAATTACATAGTATAAAATAGCCTTAAAAGTGTAAAAAAGTGATAATGTTTTCCACCAAAGGTATGCTTTACCTTTGGAAATATACTATGTGAAGACTGATTGGAAAATGATAGGGGAAAAAAAGATTTTTTAGAAGATAATTTGGTTAAAAGTGTAATTAAAAGTGTAAAATAGTGTAAAATAGTGTAAAATAGTGTAAAATAGTGTAAAATAGTGTAAAATAGTGTAAAAAAGTGAACCTTTTTTATTACACCATACACAAAAAAAGGCAACAGTGTAGTTTAAAATAGTGTAAAAAAGTGTAGCGACCGCCCCCCCCCCCCGCCCCATGTAGGTCTCACGGATGTTTAGCCGGCCCACAATTTTTGTATACCAAAAGCTATAGCTGTCCGGGATGTGTACTGATAGTGATATTGATACATGTTACGTTTCACAAATATCGGAGATAGTGATATTAATAGACACATTTTTGTTAATTCTTTTGATAGACAATGTATTAACTGATATATATATGTTCTCAAAAACATACCCTATGGTGTGGCGAGGCGAGTGAGGCAGAACAATAGTGAAGACACTAATTTCTTAGAGCAAAGGGAGGTATATACTGGTTACCTTGTAGCCCGTGGTTACCATTCTAGTATTGTAGACGATGCTTTCAACAAATTTAGTGATATAACAAATAGGAAAAACTTGTATGCCCCTAAAAATAAGGATGAGACGACTACTTGTCTAATACCCATGGTGATGGATCAGAATCCAGCACTTCCCAACATGGGGAGCATTATTCACAAGTATAAGCACCTTCTTAATCTCGATCCAGCCTTGAAGAAGCTAGTACGTGCTGACAGTGTATTTGTAAGTCACCGAAAGAATCAAACTATCGGTGGCATGCTTGTACACAATAAGTATCGTGCTAGTGGAACTGTAAGCAGTGATAGAGATGGAGAAGCCACTGCTAGTCAATTTCTTGAACCAGACGCTGCAATATTGCCGGCTGTTCGGGAGGCTGACAACGCAGGGTGCCATGCCTGTGGAAAATGCTATATTTGTAAGCAAAGTTTCCTGTCCCCTTGTTCCAAATTTAGTAGTCACCATTCTAAACAAGTTTTCCCTATTACTAAATATATAACTTGTCAGAGTAATAACCTTATTTATTTAATGGAGTGTAGAACTTGTAAACAGTCGTATGTAGGATATACTACTTCTAATCTCCCTAAGAGATTTTCTAATCATAAGAGCCACATTAAGAAAGGTATCAGAAGTTGTAAGTTAGTAAATCACTTTTTAGATATTGATCATGATTTAGATTTTAGTTCAGTAGCCTTATAATTATATAACTCTTCACTTAGTACGCACCTTTCTGTTATTATAGTGGACGCTCTTGAATTTAAACCTGAAATAAGTCAAGCAGATAGGGAAAAGGCCATGGAAGCTAGAGAGGGGTTCTACCAGACCCAATTGAAAACCCTTGAGCGTTATGGGGGTATGAACACCCTCGATAGTAACCACATCCTTTTTAAATCCGCTGGAGCTTAGTGTTTAGTTTATTTATTTTATTTGACATGATCTCAGCCTAATAACCCGTGTTTAGTTTACAATATTGCTATCAGAGACGTGTTATATTCATTACTATTTATATATTTTTACTGCTTGATTCAGAGAAATCTAGCTTTTTCCGAGAAACTAATCTTTAATAGATTAGATAAAATGTACGCAGCCATTCTTTTCGTTTGATTATTACTCAGTATATTTTAGTTTTGTACCGTTTTAAGTCACATAGTTTTGTACGTCTTCCTAAGACTTGTTTTCCTTTCCTAGTTTGTAAGTTATTTTAAAGATTTGTGAATATTCCAGTTGCTTTTAGAACAATTTTATCTCAGATAACGATGTTTAATAAAATGTTGCAAAGACTTATTTCGAAGATCTAATCAACACCGACTTTTAATGTGTAGGAGTACTCAGTACAGCTACAAAATATATATATATATATGATGACTATGACTATGAGAGCTTAATTGTTATGTTTTGTTAAATTTTCGTGAAGAGGCGATCATTTTGATTAATAAAACAGTTTTACTTTTACTTGAATCAGTGTTTAAAGAACCTGACAAATTTTGCATACTCTGACTAGCGACTCAATACATGTAAAACACTCTATATTATGGAATAGCAAAGCAAGACCGTGCTTGAAGCCATGCTGGAGGGGCTTGTCACCTTTGATGTGAAACAGCAGATAGTCATAGTGTACGCTCATGTTTTAAAATGTTTGTTTTCAAACTTTAAAACATATTGGGGATGAAGTAAACTGGCTTCCAAATGTTGAAAGCATGAAATATCTGGTTCGGGGGTCCCGGGTCTTCTTAGAGTTAGTATTTTGGCTACGTTCCAACCGGAGTGGTATGTATTGTGTACACTCAAGATCTTAGAGTTAGACCATCGACAGAACCATAAGCGAAATAGTTTCTGGTTACACTATACTATAATATACATGTGACCACACTGGACACCATGTATGAGCTTATGAAAAGTGATAGTGATACTTTAAGTGTTGAGTAGCTCTCCGAAATTAATCCTCGGATAGAGTTGTTTTCAAATAAAAGTAGTTCAAGTTGTTAAATATTCTACCATACCCGGTTTAAAAGTACAACAATCAAAACCCTCTGATATACAATCATTAGCAAGCATTTAAAAGGAGTTCCTTCGCTCTTCGCCAAATTTCCTGACATCAGTTTATTGTTAACAATTACCACTGCACCGGTACACTCACCACATGAATCAACGGGGCTATCATCATTTCGTGTACAACTACATTGCTAGTCTCCTATCATTTTACTGCTATTGCATCAGCACATAATATTGTACCACTGCTCTCGTCCTCTCTTTACTAATACGTCTTTGTATATCAGTATTTATATTTGATGTCTAGTGGTTACAGACCCCTTAATCAGGAGTCTGACGACCATGACTTGTTAGGTGATATCCTGAAAGAGTCGACTAGTGTCTTTAACTTTGATCCTGCTTCTTATTTTGACGACTGGTTCGATGAGCCGGCCACTGCCAGTGCTGTGAATGTAGTGGAGTCCAGCTCTTGTGATGAGGAAGCAAAACAGGGCCCCTCGTATCCTAGAAATGGTGGTAAACTAGTCGAGTTTCAGTCTCAAGATGTGGTTATGGGAGAGTTTCAGTCTCAAGATGTGGTTATGGGAGAGAAAGAAGAAATTCCCGAGTACACAAAACCTACCAAAGTTCATTCCACAGACTCCGAAGATAGTGGCAAAAGAAAAGAAAAGAAGAAAAGGCCCCCTCCCATGTACTCCGAAAACCCGCCGTTTCCTGTTCCGTACGGTGACGAGAGTCTGGGCTACAGAGACAGTGCTCCTTATCGCGGCGGGGCGTTGCCCTATGAAGACGAAGGGGACGATTTGTCGTACGATCACTACGAACTGGTCCAGGCTGGTGTGGAACCATCAACCTTCTCTCCCAAACGGTTCCCTAGACAGGTTGACCTGGCGGACTCTGGAGTAGTCATGGACATCATGGAAACTTCACCGTACATGACAAAAATGAGCCACGAGAAGTATATAGACGATAGTAGTACAAGTATGAGCAAACAGAGTTTCGACATTGCCATGTCGGACGATGATACGGCGAAGAAAGCCCGGTGGTGTTTGGTATGCTTGAAAACTTACTGTGTTATCTTCATGTTGACTATAATATCTTTGAGCATCTATGTGGCGGCAGATTTGGGTGATTTTACGACAGATGCGAAGGTAGCCAAGAAAGAGGCGGAGGAAGCACAAACGAGGGGTTATAAAGAGTTACGACTGGGAGGGAGGCGGGTTTTTTATAGGATCAAGGAATCAGAGGGCATGGCTAACCATACCGTTCTTCTCATCCATAGCGAGAATTCAAGTGGTAAGAACTCTTTAGTTATCAGTGATAAAAAGCTTTCTTTAAAATTGACTTAGAGTTAGATTGCTGAAATCTTTAAGTGTACGATTGTTCAGATCATGTACAATATTTGTACAATCCCAGGCGAAATGTTCAACAAGTTGGGAACATTGGACTTCCTTAGTGCCCACGGAGCTAGAGCTGTTGCTATAGACATGATAGGATATGGTAAGAGTGATCCGCCAATCCATATCCCGGAAACTTATGAAGGATTCTTCACTGAGGTTCGGTTCTTTATATATAGCCTTTATATATATAACTTTGGAGAAGTTTTTGTTTTGTTCATGGTTCAATTCAAACATGGTGAGATTACATTTATATTAAGAAACTTATTTCGAACATACAAAACATAAAATCGAAACGTCATTAATACAGCTGAACGAGGTAAGTATCCACAGATTTGCTAGCTAAATTCACTAAAATTTGTCCCCTGTAGATAGTATCCCTGTTCGAGCTGGAATACAACCTGATCCTGGTTTGTGTGGAAACAGGATGTGAGAAACTTCTCCCATACTATCTCCACCACGGGGTGTACCGACAAGACAACAGTTTTATAGAGGGCGCAGTGTTCATCTCCCCACGAGGCACTACCTACAGTAACTTTGTAGAGCCTGCCAAGTCTCACATGAATACCGCTACTAGGACTGTTGTGGTGAGCGGAGCTAAGGATCAGTTTGTTAATATGGAGGTTAACCAGCAGCTTGATCTTATTCCTCGGTGCGAGGTAAGAGGCATCGGTTATTTATATTTTCCTATTTTTAGCACCTCGTATAACTCATTCAAGGCCTGTGATGAATTAAGGTCAATGGTCATGATTGTTGTAAACATTTATTTTCTTATAATTGAAATAAACCTAACTATTGTACAAATATTGTAATCGTTGCTATCATGTACGAGTTTATAAGTTGATATTTACAGATACACGCACTGCCAGACTTGAAGAACAACTTCTACTCTAACAAACACAGTAAGCTCTACTTCCACGCTGCATTACAAGCGTTTATGGAAGGACTGGCATATGAGTACGACAGAGAATTACAAGAGATTAGCCAGCATGAACAAAGCAATGAAGAAGGAAGCGGGACTAATCCTAATCTTGGAAATATGAATAATCAGTACGGGTACAATAATCAGAATCAGCCACAGTACCAAGTACCCCGACCACAGGGCGGGGATGCTTTCAGCAGGTTCCAGGCTAAACAGAACCCTGAGGAGTCCACATTTCAAGACTTGGGATATAACCCTGCTCATAGATTCTCTAGAATAAAGGGAGAAAAGTGATCTAATTTCGGCATTTTCATAAAATGTTTAGAGCGAACGGAATCAGGCCGATGGGCTCCACTGCAAGATTGCTTCTAACTTCTTGTCCCTCGAACAGTATTACAATTTCGTTTCTTGGAGGGCTGGAACTGTTGATATCTTATCAACGATGAATAATAATATGAATTGACAACCGATCCGCTGACAGTATGATATTTATAGAATTAAATATTATAGAATATATTTATAGAATTAAAGCATCGTGATATTCAGCATGAGTCTTATCATGCTTATTGTATTTAACAACTGTTTTAATAATACTAACCGCTTTTTTAGCCACTAACCGACATTTCGCCATCAAGCTTTGATGATTAATTACTTTTTAATTCACAGTTTCAGAGAACTGCAGTGGTTTTGATGTGCACGAATTTTAATATTTGTTGAACAATTTTATTTGATATTTGTGAATTGCGATGCAAGTTTGGCGTAATAATATGCTTGTCAATTGTCAAATATAGTATGCAAATCGAATAATCAAGTTTGCCAATCTCAATATTGTGGACAAGTATTTTTAAAATATCATTTATGATAAAATGAAAACGCAAAAAAGAATCAAGCATTAGTTTTAAGTTCATCAAGTGCACGACAGTAGCTAATAATCAATTATTAGCATTATCATCCACCATGACAAATCATATAAGTATTAATTGTAACAAAAGTTATAACAGTTCGGAGCTTCAACGGTTCTTAGTGTATCAATAACGTGTGACCTGTCTTCAATCGAGATGTTTTTTTTTGTGACGCGAAACTTAAACTAAAATATCTATACTTAACTATGTATAAACTGTAAGTGTACAACTACATAAACAATCACAATCTGCCTGGGTGAGACTGTCTGGTGATAGAGTCTACGAAGGTTATCTTACTGTTTAACGGCCCAGGTGAAACTTGAGTATCATCAAACTCCATACACTGAATCATCTCATTAAAGGAAACACTTCTGTCTATACCCTTACGATAGCTCATCTTATCACTCCACCCTAAACAGATATAGAAAGTGTGCCAGCACCCCTCCTGGACACAGTAAGAGATAACGGTGGACCAGGCTGTACTGAACAGAGTTAGAAAGTAGACCGAGAAGACGGTTCTCTCACCGAGGACCAGAGGCAGGTACAGCACACAGCATACTATAGTTAGGTAAAATGTCAGACTGTCGTAGAGGCCCTCGTTTGAGCTGAGATCTACCAACTTCTTTCTGTTTTCTTCCCGAGCGGTTCTGTCACGTGTTGTCTCTTCGAAGGACCATGACCTTGTTGGTCGTCTGAGGGGTGATGCTTTGAACGAAGGTCGTGGTATCATGGCCTTTTCTGCTGATGTTTCTGCCTTTTTATTGTTGATTAATTTGGTCATGAGGTGTTGTTTGACACTGGTGACGTGTTCTAGTCTCTGGAGGACACTGGAGTGGTGGAAAGTGATGATGTAGTGGAGGGAAAGGTGGGTAAAGTGGTAAAGTACCGGCCACACTGGATTGTCAGGGTTGAAGTAGAGTTGGCAGAGTAAGGTAAGAAGGTCCAGAGTAAGGAACAGTGTTGTACTCAGCATCTTTTTCTTCGAGAAATTATCTGTGTGTTTATATATCAGTTAAAGTAGAACTTTTTTAGTGCAATCTAAACCTCCTTTCACGACAAGAAATCGAAAAAATATTCAGGAATTTTGGCTTCAAGAATGAAACATTAATCTTATAAAAAAGAAACTTTAAAGTTTGACTAACCCTCCACAAGCCTCTGTGTAAGTGAGCTGGTTAAGACTCTGGTTTGGACAACTGTAATAGAAGCTGAAACCAATCCTGTGATGTAAAGTCCCGTGTTCCAGTTGCAGTGAAGCTTGTGGTACGAGGAGGTCAGGTTGCTGATCACTGCTAGCAGTCCAAATCCAATGCAAAAAAACAGGTCTGAATAAAACATCTGAAATTGTGTTGGTTTTTATTTACATGATTACTCTATGTAAAATCCGGATTGGAATATTGTTTATGAGTCGCAATGTCGCATGGTTACACAAGAATACATGATTACTCTAGTTGTAGGAATACTCTAATTTCATATCAGATTTAAATATCGACACCAAATCCCATCGACAAGAAAGTTTAAAATAATTATTTGATTATAACGCTACCCGAATGACTAGAAGAGGGGTGGCATGCATTCTCTTCGACTTGGACTTCCTGATAAGAACTGATACATTGCTGCCGAGAGCAATACATATCGACAATTCTGTTAAAAACTCCAAGATTGCCAGGTTCTCAGAAACAAAGGTGTTTTGCATCTTTACATGTCTGAGATTTGATTGATGTCGTGAGATAGTAGTAAACAATTATCGATTAAAGCGGCACGAATGTTGATTTAACATGAATGTATGCAACTTACCATTTCACAGGGAAGTTGTAATTACATATTATGAAAATATTTGATAAAGCAAACAGTATGATCAGTCCTTTTGGTGATCTACATTCTACATATTATCTGGGTTTTAAATACAACTCGACTGAAGGTTGGTCTGTGCAAACTGCAAGGAACCTCCAGCTTCAATTCATTGTTCATTGCTCAGGTAAGTGTGCCGATACAACAAGGATATCCTCTGTACCAACACAATAGGGAACAATACGAATTACGATAACACAATATCTTGCTAAAATTAAACATATACACTCGACAATGATCTGATAACAGAATATACGCAACACCATCTCACAAATAAAATAGAGAGCAACATCAAACACCGAACAACGTGGTCTTTAGACTGGCATTACACTTACAGGAGGGCATTATCCTGGTCAACTTGTAGACGTGCTGCGAGATAATGGAATAAACACGAACTTCATCATTATTAAAATTATCAAATTCAAAACTGTTAAAGTAGCAAAGCCAAAATAATTAAACTGACTGCTTTTACATTTTCTGCATGCACATTGCACCGTGGAGTTAAGTAGCCAATTGTCCAAAATAAAAATTGTATTAATCTAGGGTACAAGTAATTATGCACTATGCAGCTAACGTAAATAATTATACAGCTAAATTAGGTAATTATACTTCATTAAGGCTTTACTGTGACTAACTAGGAATTTTGTTAATTTAAAGAAAATTAATTTTACATTTTGCTTTGCAACTTTCGAAATTTCGTACTCATCACTGAAGCTTCAGTAAGAATTCTACAATTTAAAATTAAATCGTCCTACCCACGACCTATCATTAATATCAAGAGGTTCCTTAGGTCTTGTTGTGGTGGACAGGGAATATAAATTCGGGTTGAAGTTGAGGTCATGGTTTATACGTCTAGGGCTAAACATTAGTTGTATGAGGTCTTTGGGGGTAAGACGACGGTAAATTTTAGATACATCTTGTAAAAGAAGGTTCAAAGAACTAAGTTAGTAAAACGTTGTGTAAAAGTAGTGATAGTAAACTATTAAACCTTTTAATTGAATTTGCTGCAGGGAAGGAGCGATTCCCATCGGTTATTTCGATTAATAATAATCGACTCAAAATGGTAACCATTAACCAGGTCACATCCCGACATACCGTGCATGCAGAGAGAGCAGACTAATATCAATTGCTTGCACATCCATTATCTTGACAGCTTCTGAGATATAGTTTTAATAGGAAGCTCAAATAAGGCGTCGAATAATTAAAATGATTGCCATCACTAGATCAAGTTTGTATTTATTTATAAATACAAAAAATACAAAATCGTTTATAGTACATTATCGTTTATAAATACAAAATTGTTTATAAATGATTTAAGCAATGTCATGAAATTCAACTAATTCTGCAGTTAATGTGACAAGGCAAGTATAAAGACTAAGATGGTAACTTTTATCACAGTGGTCATGAAGAGCTTTGCTATTATATCTGATGGTCACATGACATGTAAAGTCCTTTCATCTCCCTATGAATCATGTCAATAAGTGATTTTATCGCACCTATACCACTCTCAAATCAATCTCATTATCGATCAATACTTTGGTTATATGGTAGTAAATTCATGATATTATATTCCTATCAAAAATCAATAAATTAAATGATCAGTGAAGGGATCAGCTGTAAAACGTTTATATACTTATACTACACAGACTGTGTAGTATAAGTATACAAAGGTTCGACCGGGACCCCTTTTTCGGCCGGCACCGGGACTGGAAAAAAGTGCCAGGACCAGGATTAAGCCGGGACCGGGAATAAGACCGGGATTAGGACCGGGATCATAGCTAGGAAAAATTATACTTTCAATATTCTTTGATCTTGTAATGTATAATGGCGTTAGGTGCAGTATTTATCAATATTATAATGATTTTGGACACGAAGGGAAACACACAACGTAAGGCTTGAAATCTTCGTAAAACTGCATCATTAGAGCCTGTAAAAACATTTAACTTTAAGATAAGCACTCTATCAAGTAAAATTCATATAATCATCATAGTTTATTAACTCGAACGTAAAAATTGTAACAAAGGCAGAATTTAATCAGTCAAAATTCGTAGCATGTAAGTAATTATGGATGGGGTACAACTACAAGTTCAACTCCACTCGGAAACTTATAGTATAGTATGAAACAAGCTAAACACTTTAGTAAAGCTGATAAGCAGTGACTAGAACTAATTATCAAACAAAAATGCTCTAATCGGTCTTATAACTGCTCACTGTGCCCCATTTAATTACTGAAAATTGATAACGCAGAAATCTCGTTAAAGTAGTGACGATAACACTAAAAGCAAGATATTATCTCTTCTACATACCAGCTTTATTTGTAAACACGACCAAATGTATCAAATGATCCAGGTTGTAAGTATAAATTACACAATTGTTAACATGCACTGTGTGAGATGAATAAAGAAATCTAAAATTGAAAAATTACCGTTTTATCTCCATTATATTATAAGTCCCCAAACGTTAGTGTAGCTCACGTTTATATACTTATACCACTCTGTATATAGTTTGGGTACGGCACAAATCACCACCAGAACAGTTATATGAGCGGGGATATGATTGTATTGGACAAAGAAGACTTATAAAATATATTATGCTGTTAGAGTTTCACGAGAACAACTGCAGATTAAAAACAATATTGTATGTGTAATCATTGTTAACTCACAAAGAAGAGTCTTACTCTTAGGTTAACATTATGTCAAACTTGCAACCTAACCTAACCTAACCTCATCAAAAGTTAGATTTCACTGATCATTCACTAGAAATAGTAAATTATGAGCATATAAGTCACATACTCAAATCATTTTAAAGAGAACATATAAACGGTACGACGCATATCATGCTGGTCCTAAATTAAAGTAGGCAGCAATCAAGAATCATCCAATCAGCCACGTCAAAGAGTCACGTATGTATCTATATTCATCACACACACTATCAAGTTTCAATAAACTAAATTGTCTCTAGTCCAGGTTATATTACGAGTTTCGATTACTATAGCGCAGGTTTCAGGACACGTTAAAATGAACTGATTAACTAAACAGAAGCTGAGTCGTGACAATTCCTAACTGTGTTGGGTTACGAATGATCAAATCTGTCCCAAAATATCTACAATTATCATTCGGAGTAGTATGTGCTGACATCGACCAAAAGCGCAAAGTGGATTGTGTAATAATATATTATATGTCTTTGTAATGTGCCAAAAATAATATTCAGACACAAACTGTCAGAATTCATAGGTGATCGCTGGGGTTTTTATTTAGATAAGTACCCAGAGCTGATTATAGTTTTAGGAGTTGCTAAATCACGCAGCAGATGGATAAGTGAGAAGCAGTCAACTGTTCACTGCGAGTACTTATCTTCAAGTCATGGTAATAAGAGAAATCTTGAAGCCCAGATATAATACTGAAACTATACGAGTGCTGGGAGAGGAATAGCAGTACTGTTCCCATATGAGGAAGGCAAGTTCGGGCTAAATTAATCGATAATTTTTGACAAAACGAGCACATATAGCTCAGTTGCAATGTTAATGTATGATTGTACGTAACCTCTCAACCGCTGACTGCTCCTACTTAACGTGCGTCGTGCAGCATGTACTTTGCACTGCATAATTATAAACTATTCAAGTGCCTTAGAGAAGGCAGGTACGTCTCCGCATCCCAAATCTTGTACCGTAGTTCGTAGTTGGTATCGCATAACACGGAATAACGATGGCGAATAATGCTCAAAGCCATGTTCGTTAGTTCGTATCACTTATATGTTTCAAGAACCCCTCTTCAGTACCAAGTCCTGTGCCAAAGTTACCAGTTACTGAACTAGAAGATCGACCTTTCTGGTGAAAGTGCGACATACGGGCGGTGCTTATCTGAACACTAAAGCAACATATAATAGCCAACAAGGCTAATCAATTATCCAAATCTACTACATATATGCTATAGCTTATCAAAATGAGGCCTTTTAAATGGCCGTTAATTATTATAGGCAGCGTGTATTTATAGGCCTGCCGAGGAGAATACATATGACCTACTCTGATCGATAATTTATGCAGTAAACCATATACCATTTTTTTATCTAGACACTTATTTTACTTCGGTGTATTCCAACAGCCACAATGTTACACAAGTGCAACCAGCCAATTACAGGAAGCCGAAGTAACATAATACAACATAGTAGTAGTAAATCTTTCAAAGTACGAAATATCTCTTTAAAAGAGCATCCTAGGCACCTTATAGATATCAAAACGCATAAAAAAGAAAACAAAAACATCAACCATCTTCTAACTTCTTCCATTCCTCCCTATCTAAAGCCAAAAATCTAAGGTCTTCGAAATCAGTCAAATTCTTAAGTCTAATATCAAGATTTCTACTAGTCAAGTCTTTTCTAATAACATCTAATAAGTTTAAACATGGTCTACCCCGTCTCCCTTCCATAAAAATATCAGAATTTATAGCAAATAACATAGAGGTGTATGCTGGTGAGTCTTACAACATAACAAACCAAAACAAATCATATTTGATATTGAAGTTTTATAACTTTAGTACGGTTATTATTAAGGAAGCCTTAATGAACTTTAAGTTCAACAACTAGTTGGTGATTTGATAAGTACATATTCATTTGTTCCGGTAAGTTTAAACTATTAATATTGTTTAAGCAGCAATCTTGGATTAATTTAACGTATTACTACTATTCAACCGGTTGGCCGTTTTATGATCTAATTCTAAAATACAAAAGTATTAAAACGGTCCAAAAGATCTTCTTCTATTGTGATAACTTTCTGTTTATCAAAGCTTTCTTTGTTAATTTAACTTTCAGTATGAGTACCCCAATCGTGTTTTGTGCCATCTAAAGCCGAAACAAATTAATTGGTTATTCAAGAAAAATGTAGTAAAAACAGTGAAATTTAAGTCGCGGAAACCTGAAATTTGAAAATGTCCTACCAGTGGCAGTAGGACTAAGACATTTTCATAATATTCCTTTTAGTTTTATCAAAGTTTTCTCCGAATATGCGGCTTCCAGTACCTCAATGGTGACTTGTGTCACTCACACTGACTTGTGTCACTCACATTGACTTATGTTAAAATATTCAGTCAAAACTGCGTAATTTTTATCTTCAAAAACTGAAAATGAGACAGAATTTGGGACAATATGATTTTTTAATTTTCTTCGGGATTTTGGCTTCCATTGGAAGCCAAAATCCCGAAGAAAATTGGATTCCAATACCTCAATTTGGTTTTATACCATTATCAATTAACTGACTAATTCAAATTAGTCTCTGGGCAAAATGTCCATCCATTCAGTCAAATTTGTGTTCAGAAATGTTCATATTTGAAAATGGGACAGAAATTGGAAAATATGAATTTTTGTTTTGTTAAGGTTTCTGCAGTGAGCTTCCTCCGACCGAAATCAAACTTCCAGCACCTCAATCATGTCATATGCCATCTATAGTTGACTGACTAATTGGTTGCAGACGAGAAATTTAGTCAAAACTGTAAAATTTCGGTCCTGGAAATTTCATCTTTAAAAACTGAAAATGGGACAGAATTTGGGACAATATCAAATATGATTTCTCAATTTTCTTCGGGATTTTGACTTCCAATACCTCAATTTGGTTTCATACCATCATCAATTAGCTAAATAATTGGTCTCTGGGCAAAATTTCCATCCAATCTGTCAAATTTGTGTTCAGAAATTTTCATATTTGAAAATGGGACAGAAATTGGAAAATCAAAAATATGAATTTTCGTTTTGTTAAGCTTTCTGCAGTGAGCTTCCTCCGACCGAAATCAAACTTCCAGCACCTCAATCATATCATATGCCATCTATAGTTTACTGACTAATTGGTTGCGGGCGAGAAATTTAGTAAAAACTGTAAAATTTGGGTCCTGGAAATTTCATCTTCAAAAACTAAAAATGGGACAGAATTTGGACAATATGATTTTTCAATATTCTTCGGGGATCTTTTTACCCTACGTTATTGGTTATTAGTCTATGTAATAAGCGCCATGAGTTGGCACAGAATTTTTTGTCTCTGATTTTGATAAATTTGGTACCAAAAGTTGCCTCTAAGTGTGAATAATGCAAATTCACCGTGTAGCAAAATAACGTCAAGCTATATGTGGGCCTCCTGTGCATTATATTACAAGAACGTACAAAGGACGAAAAATGGGTAATTTATTGCTTAAAATGCCTATAAGTATAACTCCTAAAATATTGAATATTTTGAAATAATTATTACAGTATCGTAATGAGGGGGGGGGGTCAACCTCATTTTACCTCATGAGGCCAGCCAAAAAAGGCAAAATTGGGATGAGGTAAAATGAGGTAAAATGAGGTAAATAAATCTAGTTTTCTAAGCCTTTTTTTAGAGACAAAAAAGGTTTATTCGAAGTCATTATACTATAATTTGAGGCTGTGCATGGTCTCCCATGATATTTAATGGTTTATTAGAGGTGATGTGGTCCCTGGGAAGGGGCATTCCCAGTTTAACCTACTTACTCTCCAAACTTGGGGTAAATAAAACTTCGCATTATAATTATTATTTATTAAAAGAAAATTGAACATTTCAATTTCCATGATCCATTAGGAAATTATTAATAGCACTTGCTAAGTTTTGTAAAGGAATTAGCAATAACTTTAGTGTCACTTTGGCAGTTGCCAATTTATGGGGATATTTCCGCATTGCATGACATGGACCATTTAAATAATATCTTAGTTTGATATTGCGATTATCGAGTCACTCTGAAACAAATTGTGTCTAACTAGACCAAATGTAAACAACAGTTGTGCATGGAACTGGATTGGATATCTACATGAATTTAGTCGAAATTGCATAGTGAAAGGTCATTTCATAATAAATTACTGATATAAACTCATACTTCATACAATTCTAAGTTCTTATGTACATGTTCAATGTTCATGATTCGCTGTAGAATAAAGGGCGGTTCACAAAACCACTTTTCGTTAAAATAATTAGATATCACCTCTAATTAGTTGCTCTATAGGATCAGGAACAACCAAACAATTTTTTGTGTCTACGTTTTCGTATAATACTGACTTGGGCCACGCCCATATTTTTCACCAATTTTTAACAGGTAAAATGCTCTAAATCGTCAATTTAGTCACGAAGGAGTTTGGAAGGAGTTCTAAATGTGTGCTCCTCTAATATAAACAGTAGGAAATGGTTAACTTTAGTCGAGGTTTCAGGTCTCTACAATGTTGGGAAGTTCCTGCAGGAATTTGCGCATTGCGCTGAAGCGCAAGATTCACTGCGCCAAAAGCGAAGGTCGTAGAGACATGAGACCTTGACTAAAGTTAACCATTTCATACCATTGCTATCAGAGTATGTCACTTTCAGAGTCCTGAACACACTCCTACAGCTCTTAATCGTCAATTATATGAATTTTACCTGTTAAAATATATTATCATCTTTAACTGATATCAATTTAGTTTAAAACACTGTTAGTTTTAAAAAAGAACATAATACTTCACACCAAACTAACGCACAATATGATAATATAAAAAAGGAAGGTTTTCCTTGGTTTCTGAATTCAACTTTGATTATATCCTGGCACTGATTATCATTTCTCGATTGTTCTCCATTTTCCAATGCAGTCAGCAAGTTCCAATTTAGGTAGACTAGGTTTTCTAATCTTCATATTATGTTCAGAAGCAGGCCAGAAGGGGTTGTTACCAGAGGAATATCTTCTTGGAACAAGGAATTAATGAGGTCTTCATTTATTTCTTCATAACTCGTCACTGACAGTCCGGACAGGATGAGCATTGACGAGATCCACTGATTACTTCATAGCTCGTCATTGATAGGATCAGTATTAAATGAGGTCGAATGATTACTTTATAGCTCGTCACTATCTGGATCAGCATAACATGACTAATAACTAACGAGGTCCAGTGAGCTCTTGCTGATACGTCAAAACAAGATCAGTAAATAGCTATAAATATCGAAAAAAATTAGCTTAGAAATTACAGAGTACAAATGCCTTCTTCACAACTAACTCTTTGGCCTCATCTTTTTAAATCACTCATTCCCTCTGAAACAAGATAATGCTTAGGACTAGGAGGAACTTAGTTAACTTCTTGTATAATTCGGTAAGAGGAAAATTCCTTAGTAAGCTAAAATTCTTTTGTAGTATGTTACCACTTATCATATCTGACCTCCCGACAATTGACCCCCCGACAATTGACCCCCCGACAATTGACACCCCGACAATTAACCCTGACCCAGACCCTGACCCTGACCCTGACCCTGACCCTGACCCTGACCCTGACCCTGACCCTGACCCTGACCCTGACCCTGACCCTGACCCTGACCCTGACCCTGACCCTGACCCTGACTCTAACCCTAACCCTAACCCTGACCCTAACCCTAACCCTCACCCGATTAATTTACCCTAGTTTAATTACAATTGTGGGGGGTCAATTGTCGTACTAATCCCTAGATTTCGCGACAATTGACCCCAGTGTAATTACATAGGAGGTCAACTGTCGGGGGGTCAATTGTCGGGGGGTTAATTGTCGGGGGGTCAATTGTCGTACTAAACCCTAGATTTCGCGACAATTGACCCCAGTGTAATTACATAGGGGGTCAATTGTCGGGGGGGGGGTCAATTGTCGCGGTACCCACAACTAGACCCTCTTATTCTGGAGTCTTGACAATGACAGCAGCAATGCACACTATTTTGATGGTCCAGGTCTCCAAAAAAACCTTCCTCTTTATATTCTCGTATTGTGTGTTAGTTTGGTGTGAAGTATTATTTTCTTTTTTAAAGCTATCAGTGTTAAACTAAATTGATATCAGTAAAAGATGATATATTTTGACAGGTAAAATTCATACAATTGACGATTAAGAGATATGGGAGTGTGTTCAGGACTCTGAAAGTGGCATACTCTTATAGCAATGGTATGAAATGGTTAACTTTAGTCAAGGTCTCATGTCTCTACGACCTTCGCTTGCGGCGCTGTGAATCTTGCGCTTCAAGCGCAATGCGCAAATTCCTGCAGGAACTTTCCGACATTGTAGAGACCTGAGATCTCGACTAAAGTTAACCATTTCCTACTGTTTATATTAGAGGAGCACACATTTAGAACTCCTTCCATACTCCTTCGTGACTAAATTGACGATTTAGAGAATTTTACCTGTTAAAAATTTTTGCCGAGATTTACCTCATTTTACCTCATGAGGCCAGCCAAAAAAGGCAAAATTGGGATGAGGTAAAATGAGGTAAAATGAGGTTGACCCCCCCCCCCCCCCCTAATGAGCTTATATTAGTCAGACGCAACTTTTGGTACCAAAATTATAATATTTGAAGCACCAAATTTTTCAAAAATTTGTTCAAAATTTCTTGCTACACGTTGTATACCTCTCGTGCACGCCGTCCGGCCGGCCGTAATCAAAAGGGGTTGCAGCGTGTGTCAAAAAATTTCACACAAAAAATTTCCCTTGTGTTCAGATTGAAAAATTTATAAAAAATAATTTTCCTTTAGATCTTAAAATTTTAGTACTTAAAGTTTCGTCTCGATGAGCTGATTACGATACCATAATAATTATGTGATAATAACTGAAAATGTGAAAGTTATAGGCCAAAATCTAAAAATTTGCGCGAAAAAAGCACGCGCGGCGAACAAGCGCCGTGTAGCATTTTTAGCGAAAATTGCTACACGGTGGATTTATTTTATTCACATTTTTAGACAAATTTTGGTACCAAATTTATCGAAATCGGAGAAAAAAAGTTCTGTGCTCGCGCTTGGCGCTTATTACACTGACTATATGGACTTTTGATTCACGATGTCAATCCTTCGCATCTCGCCGATCTGCATATGTGGTTGCGAGAAGCATTATTTGATGCGCGCGCGACCCAGTAGTGCATTGCGCTACAATATGGACTTTTGAAGGTAGATTCGAAGTCAGCGTCCAAAAGTACATCGATTGAAAATTAATTTCGTACCCTCAGGACAGCGTTTTGTGTTTCGCAAGCTAGATTCCTGATTCACTCGAAGCAGATACGTTAGCAGTTTGGGCTATGTTTGGTCAATATAAATAGGGGTAAAATATTTTTCGAAATTCTATCAATATCATTGATTTGTTGTTTGTTAATGCATAGGCATAATTTTAAGTTTAAGTAAAGATTAGATCAAGCTGAGTTGAACAAAACAAATTTGACGAGATTTTATCATAAATGTCAACTTCTGATTGTCGTTCATTTGATCCCAAATTACTTCAAAATTTTGCTCTTAGTTTGTTTGTATTGTCAATTATTCAAGATATAATGCAGTGCATGATCTGAGCGGAACTGAAACATGACACAGAAGCTTACTCACAAATCCACTAACAAAGTACAGTTAGCAGTAAATCAGTGTGCTCTACATTCTACAGCACAAAGGATTATCAGCATAGTATTAGTAAGGAGTCAAATGTAACCACTAAGTACAAAACACAAAACACCAAGTGTACGGCGGTAATAAACTGCAAGAAGGGTAATGGGAGCTTTAACCCAGGTCACTAGCAGCATGATCATTCGACACCTGTCAAGTACTGTAAGTGTAACGGCCGTTACGACGAGTGTAACAATGAAAGTGTCACAAAAGTTACAAGATTGAATGTCTTACTAATTAATTACTCCGCAAGGTGGCTCGCATTGTTGGTTGTGTATCCGGTCATGCTTCACTGTACTCGGCATTCTTTTGATAAACACGCAAAATGTCACTGCCATCTCAAAATTACAACAAATGTTTGTTATGTAGTCGTTGCATGATTCTATTGTCCTCTTTTGTGTTTGGAATTCTAATACATAATAACACACTCGATCATCACAAATCACAATCCACCGCTATTATATTATGAAATTAAAGTGAAACCCAGAATTTATGCAGTGTACGTTGTACAATGTACATGGTTCTTCTCTTAGTTACTTAATTTCACTATTGGATGCCGAAGTTGACAGTAAGGTAACCACTGATCCTAGCATACCACACCACTTACAAGTACAACACGACCAATGCTGGCAGAATGTTATTGATGACTCATACATCAGTATCACGTGACTAACTGTCGGAGAAACCGTGTACTTACTCAAAGCAGGGTGATACAGACTTGAGTCTACGACAGTAACGAGCGTATTGTCTAACAATAATCTGACTAATGCAACAACAAACAGCACTTCAGCTTACAGTTCACTAAATGCAGGAGCACTGGCGACATCCTAATGAGATAGTTCCATGCCTAATTATGGTAATTGATTCTCTACAGGCACATATTATTCTCCCATTACAGTTAATTACGCTGCCATTAAATTGAGGTGTCCGCTCCGAATTTTCCGGGAAGTTTGTCGTGACAGAGAGCCGATTTTAAGAAAATCAATTTAAATTCATTAGAAGAACGGCGATTTTACGCCAAAATGCTCGATCTATAAACGGTAGATGTTTGATAAGGTTCAAAATAAAACAAGACAGATTATATGGCATGACTTAAACAATAAAATTTGGTTGATTTTCCAGTCAGTATACAAAACGTGTATCATACATCTAATAACTAGAACAGCGAAATTCTGAAATTCATCAAAAAATTTCTACACACTATTGCAATAAATAAAGTGTTCCTAAGTAACTCCATGACAAGACAAGACTTCCTCTCTTAAAGTGGAAACAAGAAATATCCATTAGCAAGCCTCGTAAATACGGAGCTGGGCGTATAAACTTGCTAAAAGCAGCGTGAGGTAGGCTCGCTTCCCTCCCTGAATATATCATAATGTATGTTACTCAAATTAAATGGCAAATGAATTCAGCGAGGTAGTAATTGAGTGTGTGTATGTGCGAGCGTGGTTGGCCGGGTATAAGTCTGGGTTTATTAGGTTTAAAGAATCGCTAAAAGCCTGAATCTCCGTGCTACACTTAAAGTCTGACGCAAAATATATTCCGGCATCAACAAAATAAGACTTTTTAGGACCATACGATTTAATATAAATACTCTGCAACGTACAGATTGAACATCAAAGTCACGATTTAGAGATTGTTGTACATTCTTGGAGCTGAGGTTGAACAAATATCAAATTAAGCCATTAAGGGAGTTGTAAGTAGAAGCAATCGTTACTGAAATGAATATCAGAAATGCTTATATCATTTAAAATTAGTTGATGCTTGTACAGACAAGCCATTACTCATTAGCCCATCTAACTAAACCCTAATTAATACTCTGCTTATTAACATTTAACAACTTATATATTTAATAACCAATATCCTAATCTGCCATCATAAAAACATCGTTATAGTTATAGTAAAATTTTAAGTATACCAACCAATGAATTAAAATGCTGCATTCACAGTCCTATGACCCCTTTTCCCAGTGTTATTCAATATCATACTGACTGATCATTGCCTGTCTATTGCTCTTCATTTCAGCACGTGCAAACAAAGCCGCGCACATCACCACCACCTTTACGTAGCTTTCTCAATCGTCGTCTATCACGCGTTATCTCTAACGTTTCATCACGTAGCTTGTCACGCAAATCAGCTCATTTCCAGAAAGTTGAAGTTGTCAGGCTGGGCCGGGTGTTGTGGGTGGCCAGGATGTGACGTTTGTTGTTGCAGCTGTTGCTGCTGCTGAATTATCTGTTGGTGTTGGCTGAAGATATTCATGCTCGGTATGCCCCATTTATCGGGTTCGCCCCCAACTGAGATGGGAACGTCTGTCATCTCCCCTTTTATCAGCTTCTCTTTTAGCATCTGCGCAGAGTGGGTCTCTGGAATGATGGATCATTAGTTAACATCATACTTGCAAATATATGCATACTTCATAAGTATTCAAAAGGACTAGACTAGTATTCAACAATACCCATGCTAGACAAAGAGGTACAAAATCACTCCCACCCCAGACTATCGGGGCAATTGACAGAATGAGATGCTATTTAACAGAAGCCGGACTAGACACAATACCAATAGTATTTAAGTATATTGACTATTCAGTACTATCGAGATGCCCATGTGTAGAGAATTCACAAATGAATACGCGAAATTCATCTGAACTTACCAGCGATACCGGCGATGACCCTGCTAAATACGCTAATATTCATCTGAACTTACCAGCGATACCGGCGATGACCCTGCTAACTAGAACTTACCAGCGATACCGGCGATGACCCTGCTAAATACGCTAATATTCATCTGAACTTACCAGCGATACCGGCGATGACCCTGCTAAATACGCTAATATTCATCTGAACTTACCAGCGATACCGGCGATGACCCTGCTAACTGGACTAGTCGAGGAGGCTACTGTTGAGATAGGTAGGTCTGACGGCTTCTCGTCCTTCTCGCTCCCACATGGACTGATCACACCGACCTGGCAGATATCTCGGGTTAGTTATAGGGTATCAGGGGTATCAGATATAATGAGATCGGGCTTTGTGCGATCAGTTACTTCAGGTGTATTTACTATTTGAAGCCATGAAAGGCCGCTAATTATCTATGAGCCTCTTATACTAACTATTCTTAGACTTGACATTCCTGATAGGCTTAAATTCCAGGGTTTTCTGATAGTGATATGGACTCGGAATCAACTTAAAATTATCTTAATGGTAATTTATATTTTATATACTGATCTGACGATGCTTACATCTTTTATATCATTGAAATGCAGCTTACTTTGACGAATAATACCAGCGGCCCTTTTTCTTAGCAAAGTGAAGCTAGTTTTAACACCCTAAATACTCATTGTTTAAATCTTGCGTTTTAAACTCTTCCTCCCAAAACGTCTCTGATTTCATTTCATTCCAACACATGGTTCTCTCTCCCTCTCTCTCTCTCTCTCTCTCTCTCTCTCTCTCTCTCTCTCTCTCTCTCTCTCTCTCTCTCTCTCTCTCTCTCTCTCTCTCTCTCTCTCTCTCTCTCTCTCTCTCTCTCTCTCTCTCTCTCTCTCTCTCTCTCTCTCTCTGCATCGCTACCCCTCGCCTCTTTATTCATATTGTGTGAAACCTCCCAGTCCTCAACAATGGACTACTTCATGTCCGTAATACGAGTACGTATGTGTGGAAACATGGTGATATTATTTTTCAACATGGTAATTGGTACGAGACTGTGAGAATGAGATCATAATAATCTAGAACTAATCCTGGCTTTGTCTACGGAAGGATAATTCATGGTAGAACGGAAAAGACACGTTAAAGATGGGACCTCAGGGCCGAAGGGGCTGGAACCGGGCCCGAGGTAGAATTCTAGCACCGATTTGTTAGAAAAATAAAAGGACAAAATCCGGATACTTTTTAGTTTCCTGTGTCTCATTGTTGCACTCGTGTTACAGTACTCTGAAAAGGAGAGAGCTACAAAACGCACCTGTTGCCAAGTCCGTTTACAACATGTTCTGTCACTAAGTAACTAATAGCCGTAGTCTAGACTTAACGCCGACTCCTTACACTAGTACTACCGCCCACTGTACGACGCGCACTAGCCACCACGATGAAAGACCTTAGAACCGCTAGATTAGTCCCCAGCTCCAGCTCTATTCGAATCAGGTCGATCGGACAAAGATAATTCAGGAGGGGTATGGGGAGTATTTAATGTCTCAAAATTACAGCCGATAGCTCGGTTAATCTGTCTGCTGTTTTAAAGGTCTTTATAAGGTTGTTACAACTATCTCTGGAAATTACCGTGAACACGTTTTACTGGTAGGACTTTGTGCAGAAAGTCCGGTTACAGGAGAGGGTTGTAACCGCTTCAAGATTAGAACATGTCAGAAACACTTTATCTGAGCCTGAATAGCCATTATGCTTAGTGAATTGGGATTTACATCGCAAATCCTTTTCATGTAACAGAAACTTAAACACTTTAATTTGTACAGCCCCCTAGAGTCACAGGTGACAGGACACATCCAGGGAAGATGAAAATATAAAGTAAACTACATCTGTCATTCCACGCATCATGAAGCAGCGGGACCACGGTTTACGGTGTAATTTGAGAAATAATCGGTTTTGGAACAATTGTCATTGAATTTCGGATTTTTAATCACATTGAAGTTGACAGATCGAGAGTGAAGTTGAATGAAATGCCGAATAGATTGTGACTCCACCCTAGACCGCCAGATGCTACGGAGGAGGGAGATATCTCTAGACTCTACCTCTTATATTTGAGTGAGGATAGTAGGAGTAGGAGTAAATTCTTGAACTATATACGCGACAATATAATATGATCAATTACTTTACCATCCTCATACAGGTTTGGCGAGTCAAAACGTAAGCTGAATATTTGATATCAAAGGGATGTTTTTTCCCTCATTTAAATATAAGATAGATTATGAAATTACATGGCACTGAGTGGTTGAGCTGGCTTCCTCTTCATCTCCCTTGTCCAGGATCTTAGCCCTTTTCCTCCATTTGGCACGTCGGTTTTGGAACCAAACCTGCACATTTAAACTTGTTAGACATTGATAAAATTGCGCGGTTCTGATATTTTAAAATTTTAACAAAAATAAATATCCTGAAAATATTCAAGGCAATATTTACACTTAGTCCCAATAAATTTGATGTTATTTGTGACGCATTGAGCACGTTAAGTAAACAATACCGCACAAAAAAGTAGGTGCCGAAATGATGCTTTTAATTTGTCATAATATATGAACACAGCGAATGATAAAAGGCTTGCATGCAGTGAAATACTCAAGAAAATATTGACTATTGGTGAGCGCAAGTCTCCGTAACTGGTGCTATATTCAGCCCGGTTTATAAATACGATGGTTCAGGGAAAGGTGGGTGCATATGATCTCGGAACCGAGTACTTCAGACTGTCTGGGTGCCCGAAATAGGGGGAGCCGGCCGACGTCATGGGGCTCGACGAGGTGAATCAACTGGGCATTGTGAGACACAGGCTGACACCATGGCTGGGTTATTTGCGTAGCAGGACATTCCACGCAAGATCTCCACATACCAGGGACCTGACACTTCACAATCCCGATGATATCACCGTGCCCTGTACACAGAAGTAGGTGCGAAGGAAATCAAGAGCAACCTCCTTTGATTTGGACAGTAAAGATAACAGCTAATTAGTGACAGGCCCGTGTGGAAACACGTACTAAGTGGGACATGGTTATACGAAGCTCAGGTCATGATAAGGCCTGATAATCATCTCGTCGGCCAGTCAAAAGGTTAAAACTTAAATTACGGCGAATTGCGAAGTCGTATAAAATCAAACACATAATTTTTAATAGATTTCACAATCACCTGAATTCTAGCCTCGGGGATCCCAAGTCTCAGCGATAGCTCCTCTCTGGTGAAAATGTCAGGATACCTGAGAGAAAATATTTTGAGCATGTGAAATATGTTATCATCAATTTTGAACTGACGCCTCAATGTCGAGTAAATTTCTGGACACACTTAGTAGTGAGGGGTAGTTTTGAATCTGCGTGTATTTTAAAGAACGCTGAGGGGTTTAAAACTGCTCCACTGTTTCCGGTATTCGAAACTTGAGGACTACTTCGGAACGGTAGGTACTTTCCTAGAACTTGAGTGGTAATGGTAATTAAATTTCTAACCTTGTTCTCTGGAAAACGAGTTCTAGTTCGTTAAGTTGAGCAGCACTGTAATTAGTCCTGTTTCTTCTTTGTTTCCTGTGTGGTCCGAAGGAGGAATAGTGGAGGGCAGGATTAACGTCCGGGGGTAACCTGGAAGAGTGGAGGTGGTCAGGGGGTGTTGTGGTCAAGTTCACATTGGGGGGGGGGGGGGGGGGGGTAACCTGGAGGGGCTGTTGTGGTCAAGTTCACATTTGGCATGGCAAATAGGAATCAAAATGATTTCCTGCTGCCTGTAAAACTCAAATTTAGACATTACACAGCCAGGAGGAAAGGGACTGATGATGATAATGCTATGACGAGTAGTTACACACAACATCGAGAAGTTTAGTCCCATCTGTCTGCACGTGACAGATATGCGGCTGGGGACCAGTTACGGAAGTATATTCAGGGTGTGAGGTATTTCTCAAAATCTACAACTCTAAAATGAAAAGGAAGGAAGAGTTTTGATTGTGGGCAGATGACGTACCTATCAGGATCGACGTTTTCAGTGCGCTTATTATCGAGATACCAATCAATGTAAGAACAGACGACAGACATAATGCTGGCAAAGTTTAGTGAAGCATGGATTACAAGTGTCCTATTCAAACCTTCAATTAGTGTCAACCGAGGTGAGCAGATTTTCTCGGAAAATTAGGGTTTTAAACTACACTTAACCACTAGAAATGCGCGGGATTTTGGAAGAGGGATAAGTAGTTCTAAGGGATAAGTAGCTCAAGGTTCACAGATAATCGAGAGCCGAGGCACAGTAAACCGGGATGGTTTTTAACAACACATACTACGAATTCGAAACTTATTGTTTAATTATGATTGTATCTTCATTACAGCGTTTTGAAGCGAATTAAATGACTCAAAAGCAAAAGTCATCTAGACTTGATACCTAGTAATAAAAGACAACGAAGATTAAATAAGTAGTAGTAATATAGTGTAGTTGAACACCTACATAAAGGATGGCACGAGAAAGTTCAGTACATGGACCTAGTTTTGAACTTGGCTTCTAAATCTAATCTGAGGACAAATAAAATTGAGTTAAGACGTTACGTGTACAAGAAACAGTTTAAGTCGGACACAAACAAAAGCGCTTTGGTTGGACAATAGACTGAAAGGTAGGGGACATTTTGAACAGCGTGTGGAGCATGGCAAGCATCAGGAGATTGCATGCATGTAAATAGGGCATCATAAACCGAATCATGGCGGGAAATGGACATGGCATAGAGAGGCAAAGTAAACTGAAGGAAAAAAACAAGAGCCAAAAGCCCAAGAGTTGATGTACACAAATCTAATTAAGGGGTCGTTCATATAATCAGCCGAGGCGGAAGGGGGGTTTCCAATGTTACGCTAGTGTAATTTTGACACAATAGCTAGTTGTAAAACTGATTACGGGGGGGGGGTGTAAAAATGTTAGTGATAACATAATATGTCATCGACCCCTAATCATAAATCTACTAATCGTGATACAGATGAAGAAAAATAATATGTGCAACATTCCGCAAACAATACAGGCAAATTAAAATATATTACCTGTATCCTCCTGGGAGGCCCGGAATAGAGGTGGGCATCTGAAACCGTCCCATAGCACAGGCGTTGTTATTACTCGGCATCAGAAAACCTGGAAACATGGTTGCGTTATTTGGATATTGTGTTGGTTGCATGCATAACTTACATACAAGGGAGCTGGAGGGGGTGGGGGCGGGGCTAGACCAGGCACCTGGGTTAGGTGGCTCAGTAATTGGAAACTTATCCGTGAGAATACGCTCCCACCCAACCAATATCCCCTGGGGACACCCTATCCTGGTGACATCGGAAACTGCACCATGACTCACCCCCAGTTAATACGAACAGTAATTTACTGCATGAGGTATCTGATTGGGTACTGATTTGTGGTGACTAATGGCTCCAATCAAGATTATATATCTATAATGATCCAGGTATGATTGGGTAAGTTTGGTCCGGGAATGATTGGTGTAAACATGTTAAACAAGCTGAGATTATCCGATAGAGATAGGATATCAAATAAATATTAGCTGACTGATAGAATACACCACGTACTTTCCAGTCTCTGGGATTGGATCAGATGAGGTTGAAGTTCTTCAAATGCTATGCTCGCCATTTCAAACTGTACAGGTGTATAATAAGCTAACTATAGAGTATAGAGTCACACAAATGAAAATGAATGACAAAGAAATTTCAGAGAAAATCATAACCGGTTAAACGCAAAATTTGCAATATCGGAAGGTCATCAATACCGGCAAAGAATATGACGGAAAGAAATTAACGATCAAAAATGAAAGACTATGGAGGCTGTTTCCTGTGGAGCACTCTACTTCCGACAGAATCCGCTAGATAAACATCAATTACCGAGCCGGGGTATCATAACAAATCATTACAAGTGTCTATCAGGGGAGACGAAGGTTCTGAGGCGGAGACACACAGTCCCAGCGAATGTGGGGACCGCGGACACACACACACACACCCCCGCACACTCGGCCGAACTACCCGTACCTTGTGACGTCACCACGGAACACGGCCCCTTGCACGGGGTGATCTCGGAAAAGGAACCTGGACCGAGAGGGACACGGGACAGGGAGCAGGCTAATTACCTGGTCATTACTACTGCCACGTCATTACCACCCGCCTGACAGGGCTATAAATAACCCTAGTTTCTTGTGCAAACATTGGACCTTTGCAGACATGGAACTGGATATTGGGTAAACATAATTCCGAAGAGTTATGAGGTACGTTTTTCTCATTTCTGTACAAGAATCAGGTACAAGGGAACAGTAAGGGTAAACATTTTAAAAGGGTGAGTGACAAAGGTGAGAAAAAGGGGCAGAAAAGCAGCGGTTACTTAGCAGCGGTTACTTAGCAGCGGTTACCAGGTTACTTACTGAGGGCGTCAGCAGAATTCAAATGTTCGTACATGGTCATTGGTTAGAGAGTTCGCTAAAACTATAAGTTCATTATTCATTAACACCGTTACATGATTCGGATATATAATAACAAAGAATATAAGAGGCAATGAAATTTTAACCGCGTTGGGGGCAGGCAAAGTCGCTTCCCTGATTTGCATATCACCGGGATTTAAAATTGAGCCGTTTCAAGGTCTCTGAGTCCAAACATCTTAGCGCTTTCTGGGGAAATCCTTCAATGACCAGCAGGACAGTGCTCCCAAACTCCAAAGAGAGTGGTGAATTAATGGCGACTGATATCTAGGAAATTTGGTTATAAAGCCATTATTGATATATACCATCGTATTAACGGCAAACTCTTCAATCAAACTGGCCCTAAACTATTGTTCAAATAAAACTATTAACAGCTGGACGAATTAGATTTATCATCCTGGACAAGACAGTCCAGGTGTGACACCAACCCTAATTTCGAATTAGGAATGCGGGTATCCCGCACCACTGAGCTGGCAACGCAACAGAAAGTGAACGGATATTGCTGTTGCATGCTCACTACGAGCCCGTAATGTATTGAGATTGTTGATGACTTACAGCTCAAAATCAAATTATGATATTTTTAATGGGTCTGAATTCTAATGGGCCTTCAGTATGGAAAGCAAGTGATTAATGGTATTAATATTTATCAGCTTATATATATTAATGTTTTGGTTCCGGTAACGTCTCATTCAGTGGACCAGATCCGAAGTGGTTTACCAGCATGAGCTCATTGAGCAGAATATGATGATATCTATATCATATATTCTAGTGAATACATTTCTTACTTTTATTTGTTAATTATACCTTACTTGGGGTACCAAGCCCCAAAAACATGAAATTTATTTGCTATGATATCTTATTGCATTAACTTATATTATGATTCAATACTGTTGGTCATTGAATTAACATTCAACATGTCCATGAATAATGCACGTGCAATTTACATTCGATATATTACACATTTAATCAGGGGACAAAATGAAATTCGTGGAGTTCAAATTCAACTAGCACAGTGAAATCACAGTGCAGAGAAATGCTTGACAGCAGCTCTCTCACGACTGTCAAGATCACTAATAACAATCGCCACTAAACTATCTGTCACGTGACCCAGGAAAAACGGGCGAAACTTTGTTTTGTTATTTTCAGAGATTCCCACAAGCAGATTATCAACCCAAATAGCATCGTGCCAATAAGATTAGGTTTAAATTTGGCAGTGGGAATGCGTTTAGTGTTAATAACCGGAAGATTTGTCTAGGATATAGTCAAGTTACTGTAATTGACAGTAAGTAAAAATGAGGGAGTCACTGGTAAACGAGATTATGTGTATACCAACATCACGCCCTGCAAGCCGTATATACAATATCAGGCTCAGCGCGGCGCGTCCTTTCTCACGCTCTTCCCAGAGTCTTGGCCGCTGATTGGCTGAAGAAAAGCCCCGTGACAAATCACGTGCAAAACCATGGCAACAGTTGGCTAGAACCACATGACTGAGAACAAGGGGGACATTTGATGAGAAGACATGGAGTCTAGAGGCCCGTGTAAATCAAAAGATGGCCCGGTTTAAGGTACCCCGAATACGACACCTGTCAAACAGCCCAATACCAGGCTTCATGAGGTCTAATGGAGCGCTCTAAACTACTTCAATGAAATTATGCAAAGAGGTCTTAAGGTGATTACTCTACACCAACAAGATTAAACGAGACTAAATTTAGTTAGGTATACAGGATCAGTATAAACGTGTTGAGATGAACGTATAAATCTTGCATTTCGTTCTAGAGTTTCATCGTTTCCTTTGCGGGATGCCTTGTGCTTATAGCCTGTTAAAACTGGAGATCGTTGAATTGACTTACTTGCAACTTCGAGTGTTTCCGTTATGCAAAAATATTTTGTTCTACGATTATATTTCTAAAGGCGCATCCGCAATGACATTAGCCGCCCTAAAGTCAGCGAAAATAACGCAGAAGTTATGACTTTCTAGCAAAATCAGGACGCTTTAAAAAGCTGTAAATTACAAATCTTGAAAAATGGGGCACTAATTCGGTTCTTTAAGTAGCGGACTCTTTCATCCAGAACTGTAAAATACAAGCTTACGCAAATCACCGAATGGAAGAAACAAGTAAATGCCTTGAGGGAAAAGAGTGCTGAGACACGAGAGAATCCGGTTGCTAGGACACCTCAATTTAGTCACAAAACAGCTGAAATTTTCTGTGAACAAGAGACATTGTGGCCAATTAGAAATGTATCAAATTATCCTTAACTCAATTTCAGTACTCAAACAAGCTTCGTTTTCACGGTAAAAACTGAACAAATGAGATATAAAGTTTCTTAAACCCGGGAAGTTGGTGAGGTGGACGGAGCTAACTACAAAACATCAACAAACTAGGGAAACAATATTCCAAATGACTCGACACCTGAAACCAACATGGAATGTGTACAATGAGCGCCACGCTCAATGGACCCTGCACGTGATGTTCCCATGGTTACAGAACGAGGTAGCGACCCAGAGGGGCGGAGCCCCCCACGAGCCCCACTGCTCATTACAAAACCGATGATTTCACAGAGACGTGCCAGCTGAGTGTGTTCAAGTATACTATTTCACGGAATGCACGGTAACCACGGTAACTGCACGGACAAGAAACAATCTCTTTAGACAAATACGAAGGGGGACTAGTGCTCGAGAGTTTCCAGGCTAGTGCTGCAATGAGAAGTGCTAAATTATCGGTTAATCCCGAGTAATGATGTGTCCCCTCGCCTAAGTGATAAATCTGTTGTTAAAATGCAGTTAGCCGATACTGAAAGTGCTCCTCACAGCCAGCATTATTTTACACTTACTTCTCTTTGAGACTCAAATAATTATCGGCTTCCAGATTAATAGCAGAACATGGTGTATGTAGTTGTACGAAGCAATGGACAATAGACAACATCATGAAGGTCATGAGCCTAACTTGTCACAGTATCCCTTTGAACTTTAAACTGGTCAACAGTTTGACCCCCTGCTGGCAATTCCCTCGCTACACAGACACCCCGAACACAAAGACACAGCACTAAATCGTTTGAGGTAAAAGCAAAGACAAGATGTTGGATGGAACAGTTTTAGATAGGTCTGAATAGCGAATACTGTCTCTTAAAACCCAGGGTTAGGGGTTATAAGTTAAAGAGCTGATGCAAGGGTATGGACGATGGTTGGCGGCTGGTTTCGACGAAATCCGCACTGCTCTTAGTTCTACTGCTTGTAATAATTGCTTGCAGTTCTCCCCCATTTGACTTAAGACTGGGCACGTGTTACAATTGACCTATTCATCTAGAATTGAAACAAATTCTACATACTGGCTACACTTCCATCCCATTACATACTACTCAATCAATGTAACAGATTCGTAGTGTTTTGATTGGTTTAAATATATTAAGGAATTTTTTGTGAAAACTTAAAACAATATCAAAGCAGGCACTTAAAGACAAGCTGGCTGAGAGCTGCTTCTAAGGACAGCTTGGTAAAAACAGATTTCCGCCTCCAAACAATAATAAAACATGTTTGATACGTACGTTTGAAGATAACCATTGTTTGATCTCTGAGACTGGATAAAGCTTTGTTTTTCGATTCTCTAACAATTTATGTGATCATTAAAAGCAGCCATTGTATACTCATTTTCCTGGTGACGACCGTTTAAACTTAATTATATGCTGTCACGTGGTTTGATTTGCTTGTACGCCGTTGAAATTAATTAGAAGAATGCCGACGATACCTTGGTCCTCTTTACATCTACCAGCTTCTTCACATTAAGTTGCCATAACTTGTACAGTGCACTTGATATCTAATGGAACAATAGACGACTATCGTGCTACCACGTTAGAACTGTGAATAACAAATAGTAACCTATTAATGGTAGCCATTTAATGATTTGTTGCTCTCCTGACTAATCATTCTAATATTCAGCAACAATGTGAAATATTATAGCCCATTGTTTTAATCCAGATCGAATGACTCCAGAAAGAACGCCCCCTTCACGGTTGAGCGATTGTTTTACCTCTCGACTAATCAATGCGAAATTCAGCCTGATTTCAGTTTTAATCTTCGCAGGCTGGTAAATTCAGGGGGAGGAAAAAAAGAATGGAGGTACATGTTAGATTTGACACGAAGAATAAAGAGGGGCGCTGTAGAGTAACGTGGGGCGCACGTATGCCACGTCCACCAGCTGTTACCTACTGTTCCTTATCCCTGCTATACGTCCTTCTCTAGCCTCTAATAAATCTTACTAAACGTGACAATTTGATTTTGATAATTCAAGATTAGATTTGCCGGGTAGTGTAGTGTAAAACTGAGGTGGACTGTTGTTGAAGGAGGTTGAGGGACCGTGACCAGATGATGGTGGTGAACACACATTGCTGCTTAACCTTTCCAAACTTAGATCTTATTTAATAAATTAATAAGGGCTACTGTTAGTAAATTAATTGAATCGGCTATTGTTGGTTGGTTGGTATTAGGTATGTTATAACTAAATTCGATAAAGTATAAGCCGTTGAGCACTTGGTTTATAGGTTATACAGCCGGCAAATTGATTGAGATAAAGTGTGAATAACATTAGCACCCAATTGTTCAATCAAGGGCCAACAGTTAATTCAGGCTAACGTAGAATATTATACAACTACCGAATGAAGTTAGCTAGAATATATATTATGTAAGAACAGATCCCATATTTTAGGACCAACAAAATCAGAATTTTCATTTCATGTAATATATGCCATTTAAAGGACATGTTCCCATTTAATATAAACGCTATAATTAATGTCTAGTCACATCATAATGCGCGTTAAGTAGTGATTGAATTTGAATACCTATAAAATGCCCATTTAACGATAAAAACGATCTTGAGACTATAAAACGACTGTTTATCTGAAACAAGCTCATAGTTTTGTATAGTATGTTATTCCGAAGTTGGCAGGCGTGGGTGGTGCTAGGGGTAATCGTATCACAGATTTGGCTGGCAATTCATTACCATGGATCAAACTAGTGGTCCAAAAGCTGAGGCTGTCAGCCAATGAGAGCAGATTTGAACGAGAACCAATCACAAACAGGGAAGAATCATGTGATTAGGAGCCGTCAACCACTAACAATCGAATAATTGAGCTGGGAAATGAAATTAGAAGAGTCCAAGTAAATGTCAGGTAAGGTAACAGGGTCGTGGAGCATTTCATTGGATTATAATGTGACGGACTGAGGGCTGGACATTAGAAAATTCAATAATCTGGATACACTCCACTGATTAAGGGCTGACCCCCGAGCATGTGCATCTGGGAGGGGTTTGGAAAGTGGTGGAAAATTCTGGATTAATTTAAATTTAAAATGGAGGTGAGAATATCGATAAATCAGTCATCTGATTCGGACGAATATCTACGTTTTAGACACGATGTAGCCAAAGTGAATGCACCTCTCACGATATAATCTCAGACGGTTTGGAAGCTATAGATCAAATCTAATCAAGCATTTCGAGACATTTGGAAACAATGGATTAAACTAGGCAACAGACTTGGGTGATAGACTCAGGTTATCAATGCTCAATCGTAAAATAAATGAGCCGTGAAAAAGTTTAATTATATCACAATGAGAAATAGCAGTAATAAAAGGGCACCAGACTTCGGTTATAGACTTAAGTCATCAATTTTGCAATACCTCAATCGTAAAATAAATGAGCCGTGAAGGTCAATTCTATCACAATGTAGAGTCGCCATAGAATAAATATTTGCCGTATGATAAACTGAGCAAAGCGACAGTAAGTCTAGGTCAATCGTTTTGTTGAATGACCCAAAATTCAGTCAGAATCGTGAATTATAACTCACACTGCGAATAGTGAGTCGACGAAAATTTGTCGCGATTAATTTTAAACTAAATAACAGATCGATCTCACAATTCAAACGGCTATATGTTTACTGGAGACAAAGTAAGATATTCACAAACAGGTCACGAACAGGCTACAGCTGCAGATGTCAATGCCAAAAACATAAAAAGAGGTAAACTGATACAGTTGTGATAATCTAGGCTTTAAGGGACTATGTGTCGTGGAGGGGAAGGAACAAAAGCCGGAGAGGCTGAGTGAGGATACAACAGTGAGCCATTGTCCCAGGGACACAGGACCTTAGTCTTCCCCGGGCTTGTCCTAGACATTGTCCACCTCTCTCTCGTCGGAGCCACGTGACCGCTATAAACCAATGGTAGTACGGGAGCCAGGCCCTCAACCAACTGCAGGTCGCAACGGGCTACCTTTTTTAACGGCAGACTTGCGAGATTTGTCAGACGTAGTGCATTGTCATGGGGGCAAGCTCGCAGATGAAATGGCAGGAAAATAACCAACCTGAATTTCGACTATTCTAGATAAATTAAACGACTGCAGTGCTGCAAAATGCTTTCCACTTGATGCACTCTTTGCATCTCACCCTCGTTATAGCATAATTTTGTCACCCTTACTCTACCTCTTAATTGATGGCAATAAAATTAAAGGAGCATTACCGGGCCTAAGGACAAATTGAAAAGTGGAGGATTTACATTCTGACCTCATTATATTCTGTAGCGCAGGGCAAAATACCCCATACAACTCTTTAATTGCGCTAAACTGTTAATCGAATGAAAATCTTATACCATCCCGTAAACAAAGTAGGATCATGGAGATCCATAAATAGAGTCCAGGGGTAAGGACATGAAATAAGAAAAAGAGCTGACAAAAAACCTGATAGCAATATAAAATATTCCAACTCACCAGCTGAGAAATGTTAATAATGAAAGTTGGTGTGAAGCGGGAGTAGTGGAGTACGTATATATCTCGGAGCCCGGTATTTCTCGGGGGAGCTAGTACACCTTACTGCCTTATCAAAACAAGCGGATCACTATAATTACTCTCTGAGCTCTTTACCTACATAAACAAATCTATTCCGATCTGACGGGAACTACCGACCTACTTCAGTATTTCAGGTGCCAGTGGGTAGACTTTTAATTGTGAAATATATACAAAATATCGTCAACTAGAAATCCTTCCGGGAACCAGGAAGCTAAAAATAAGTTTCCGGGTGCCAAATTCAGCTACTTGTAGCAGTGTGGACCAAACATGAACTGTAAACAGGGGTCAACGGCAATAAGACGAAGGTAATCTTACCTGCATATCATTTACTGTAAAGCTCTTCAATAATACTAGGATCAAAATAATCCAAATTGAAGTAAATATTTCACAGTTTTAAAGCTGCAAACAAGGCGCCGGGCTTTTTTTTCTTCTTAAAGCAGACATAGCCAGGGTGACGGATCACCACACTGTAGACTAAGTGTAGACACGGTTCTTTTTAAAGTTTAAATTCTCACATCTAAAGTCAGGGGGCCCTGGGGAGTGAAGGATCCCGGAAACCACAGAGCCCTGCTGCCCTACGAAGACATGTGCTATTTTGGAAGGTATGTGAAAAAATGTTCCTCTCCGCGAATATTTAACGTTGATAAATAATGATGCATGCAACATTGAAAAGGGCAATAGTGTCTGGCCGCTTGTTTACAGTGCAGTGACGGTGAAAACAAAATTTTAGACGGGATATTTTAAGTTTAAGGGCTCGTGGTATTAAGAAGCAGTCATGCTTCTCTAAATCTTAGACTATGATCGGTCCCACGTTTGTCGATTCGGTTGATTGGTTTAACGTCGGAATATTTGGACACGAAGAGACCCAAAATGTTCAGTTTCCATGGAGTGTGCCCTGATTTGCGAGACAGGCTCCCTAATACCATCCTCCGCATAGCAAGCCTATGACGCAAGTTCGTGACGCATTTTGTGACGTCACAGCGTCAGGTGCTGTAAACCGTTGAATTGCACGTGGGGAGAATGATAGTATCCGGTCTTCTACCTGGATACAAACTGAACATGAGCGGAAGATAATTTTGCAATCCAGTCACTGGTTCTAACGTGATATCCTATCCAGGAAATCCCACCATCTCTTGACCAATAGAATCGCTGGATTTCTTGCTGCGACCAATTACAGAACGGCAGAGTGGTCACGAGACACGGACAGGAGACGGACTAAGGAGCTCGGTGTGCCCTGAGCTGGCTGAAATCAAATACCGCACAACATGTCCTCCTTGAACGAGGACACTGCTCCACCACCTTACCCCTTCTCAATAAATCCAAATCAACTGTTTCAGGCCAGTTTCAGGGCATATACTGTTTCTTGTCGATATAACCGCTTCCTATAAGTATAATAATGTGCAGCCGGCTAACAATGCTCCTTTCACTGCGACTTTGCAGGATTGTTAGATGTGAAAATCAGGGGATCTGTAAACAAAGCTGCACCGATCTATAGCCCAAATTAATGGAGTTATAGCTATGCCATGAAAATGTGGATCATAGCTAAGTTCAGGAACTTTTTACAGATTGCATTGTGTTTACTGGCTGATAAACTCGTATAGGCAGGCTAGTGACAATTTGTTTATGAACAAGAGAAGACAAAGGATAGACCTTGTAAATTAGGATTAACACATGAGTAACAATCAGAAAAGTCCCTGAGTAACAATTTGAGTCTGTTCAGCGTGGCCAATGAGGAGTAACTTCGGTGAAAGGAACCAATGAGAATTAAGAAGTCTAGAGAGTGGGACCCGTACACGAGATAAACGTTTTTTGCGAAAGTGAGATCGACGTTTTTCACACCCGGTTCGGGGAATTTCAAGACAAATGTTGAAAATATTGGAAATGAAAAATTAGTAACCTGGCGAGCAGGGAAACAGAATGCCCTACACTGATCACCATGGGAAAAATGTCTACTTAGTTTAGAGCGGCGAATTGGGTATAAGGAAAAAGAGTACCGAAAAGAATTTTCAGTTCAAGTTCAAAGTCACCTATCACTCGATTTTTAAGCGAAACTCATAAAAATTCCAACACGAAGTTATGGCAGCTTGGTTTAACGATGACACAAAGAGATTCTGTTAAGTCAACAAATTAAAAACGGAAAGGCTGAAGAGAAAAATGTGATAGATACCTGCTAGATGACCGAGACACGAACAGTCAATACACGATGGTCCGTATCAGGAAATGGTGAATATGTAGGGAATTCTTGAGATTCCTTGGTGGCCCCAGCTGCCCTATCGCCTGACAGCAATGAGCTAACAGACAGCAGCTTGGCTCCGACAGTTCTACTTTGAGACAAGGGACGTGACGTCATCACATTGGTATTCATGACGTAGGAGCTTAACGATTACAACTGTCGCAAATAGGCTGGATCACCCATGTGCACGTGATTATTACAATAGCAATATTATCTTTGTAGGGAAATGGTTGAATCAAAGAAGAGTAGATTCAAAGGACAGGTAAAGAGTTAACATTTTGAGTTCACTTAACTTCCATTTACACGGCCAACTAATCGCAACTGTAAGCAAATCAGTATAATCCTGAAGGTAGCTTATACAATTTTCCGCAAAATTTGCACGAGTTTACCTCTGCTGTGCCATCAATTTGCAAAAATTGAGCGTAGATACTAGGTGGATTAGAATTAAAGCAATATGGAAATGTTTCTTGGAGGGGACTCACATGGTTCGTGCTCGTTAGCTCTGTCATACCCAAAATCACAAATTTCAAGATTTCATTAAACCTGACCCACTCTGTACAAAATATTAGTTCTTCAGAAATCAGAATTAAGGCCTAACCCAGAATCATTCTTCGTCAGGGCCATAAACCCATACAATATAAGAATTGCTATTGTGTGTGTATAGAACCATGCTTCCTCTAGAGAACTTATTGATATTTCATTCCTTTTTCCTAATTCTAGTGATATATATTGAAAGATGAAAACCCTAAGCACCCTAAACGGGTTGAAGACGATTTACACATGTATTTTAAAAGCTCCTGCTAAAACAAACCTTTCGTATCACTTACATGTTTTAAAACAAAGCCCCCTCCACGAGTGCTTCAGAGCTATATAAACTATGGACCAAAATAAAATACGTTTATACTTTAACTGAACCTGCAAGGCAGTCAGGATTCAATAAACATATCAACATAAGTTGAATGTTTAAGGTGTTTTATTATACCAGTAATTAATGACTAGACAGGGTTATTGTAATGAAAAACAGTCGAGAATAGTGTCTAGACTTGGGACCAGATCGTAACACATGATACGCGAAAATTACTATGCAGCACGTGCTAACGAAATGTGAATTTGAAGAAGAAATTATTGTTCTTCTTAAAATTCACATATCGTTAACGTGTTCTGAATCTGAACAACATCACAAACCGTTGCGAGAGATTATGATTGGAGTAGGTATTGGTTTTAGTGTTCACCAACTACATTGTGATGGAAGCAGCAGTGTGAGTTAAATTTTTCTGGAATGTGTATTTTTTGGGGTTAAGTTTAAACCTAAAAAATGCTGCAAACCTTTGACAGTTTCGTAGTCCGTATGTAACTCTTCTTCAGCTGGAGATTCATAAACAAATGAAACGGACAATCTACGAGGAAATGTTGCACATTATTCATCAACAGGTGCGTTTCCCGATGAGAAGATATCCACAGGGTTTAGATAACACCAGAAACTGAGATTCCAGTAGATGAGTAGATGAGTAGATGAGGATCACCCATCCTCCAGATCTACAATCAACAAAATGTCCTGATATCAACGTGGCAAATGACATCTGAGAAGATATTCTGACAATTCACCAAAGCTGTGATGTCTGCAAACACGCTCCCACTGCGAACTGTCTTGATTCTGGTCGCCACAAAGAGCTATCCGGATCAGCTTGAGAGATGACAATACAAGACAATAAAAGGGGGAAACAATGTAAACCTAAATCCTAAGATATGACTAACACAGCGCCTCAGCTACGACATTGGATTAGATTATTTATAAGTATTAGTTGAATTATTGAATCTTTAAATAAAATTATTGGGCTTCCCTTTAAAGGCCGTGTGCTCTTTATAGTTTAAATGATTTAGTGATTACATTTTGATGCAGAGTAACTTGATTTTCAATCTCGGTAAATGGCTAACCCTAAAAGGATTATTCGTTTTTAATCCGATAAGATAGCATAATCGGTGTTTCCTAATAAAGTTGCTAGACCACCTAATGTCATAATACATTTTGAAACTGGTTAAAGATGTCCTATCACCGAAAGTGAGGGGGACCTGTAACTACAGTATAACAGTGAACAGTGTAAGCAGTAATAATTCCAGTCAGTGTAATGCAATCATAATCATATCCTGGGAGATTTTATCGAATGATAGATTTAGTAAAACAGGCTCAGGATGCTATAAACACACACAAACCCCGTGTGTTGATTAATACAGGTAAACGAATTTAGGGTTTCTGGAAATCACATTATAATATAAAAATATGCTAACCCGATTCTGTAACGGATGCACCGACTGGGGAGGGCGGGAACGTTTTGTAGAAGTCCATGGCGGTGGTGGGACGGACGGACACGAAGGGGGAGCGAGGGGAGGACCCTGCCTCGGATGAGCTGGAAGTTTGAAAATAGTGAGGGAAAGCCATGATGGGGGGCACACAAATGTCAGACGCTCAACGAGTATAGGCGGGTGAGCGGTGAGGCGTGAGGGAGCGGGAGAGAGAGAGAGAGAGAGAGCGAGAGAGAGCTGGGCAAACACGGGGGGAATCTGAGATCCCTATTTAGCTGCAATAATTGTAGAGCTACGTGGGAGCTGGTGATCTGCCCGCTACCATGTGTCGTGTCCTACTGGGGTCAGATCGCACCCTCACATGTCAAACCAACCGCTACATCCAGTATAACCTGACCACTTTTTAGACATTTTTAACTTCACGGTCCGTCTATCTAACTGGCCATTATTCTAAAATATAATTTTCAGGGATTACCCGATTAAAAATGTGTGGGGGTTGTGCCGATGTGCCGATGGGCTAAATAGTATGAATCAGGGTAATGTAATCAGAGAGTAGTTACTGTAAGGGGTAGGGTTGCAGAGACCTGGTCTACACTATACTCCAACTTAAAATATTACCCTTTTAACGAACTCTTAGCAACGGAACCTCCACTGAAACGTTAGACTATTTATTTACTGAGCTCCAGTCGGATTGGAAAATAAGACCTGGAGCTGTTGGAGTTACTTCTGGTCTGTGCTTCCAGGTTAAGGAATTAGAGCCCCATATTCTCGTGAGATCATTGACCAAACTGTTCTGGTATTTCGGAATAAACCTTACTCCAGGCTCATGGTACCTTGGGATTTTGCCAGATTAGGTGGACAAAATCTGGTCACTTTAAGGCCCCTAAAGGGTGTATTATTGTCCAGTTTATACAGAAACAAAGAATGTTTTTCTAAAAATAGCGAGATGCTAATAGCTGGTGATCTTTTATTATATTCCACTTACCATCGAGTCAAGAAATCGCCGGATGAAGATAAGGTGAAACTTTGATATTGATCGTTACGCTTTAATGCCTCCATATTTGACATTTGTAGTAATACTTACTATTTCTCCCTGGTACGGGGAAACTTATATTATTAACCATGGATATTCTGATTCAAAACTTCAAAAGGATTACAGAGGGTATTGTTACTTTGGTGAAATTAAATTGCATTATGGTTATTCGGCTTTCATCATTCATGATATAAAAATTGGAATTCCAGGAATCACAATTCATTAAAAGAGCTTGTTCATCAATAATTCACCACGACGTACCACATCCAGAAAGACGGCAGATCGGCAGATAATCTGCGAGGAAATTTCAGATCTTGGAGAAAATTTAGTGCCGGAGCAGAAATTTTTAGAAGACCTAACTTCTTTTTTTAAGAGTATAAGAAAATTTTTAGGGGGAAACATTTTATTGATCTGCGAAGAAATTTTAAACTTTCTGGATGTGGGGCGACGTATGATAAGTAAGACCCGTGTAATTGTTAGTATAAAGTTATGTTAGTATGTACAATGTAACATATCATCGTAAATTATATAATCATAGTAAATTATAACTTAAAGTTTAATCGGTCAAAACTTTTTATCTTATATTTTAAATCTCAGAAAAATATCTCATGAAAGGGGTCAACTGATTGCTGAGAAAAAGCTACTGAAAGAGAGGGTCATCAGTGCAGGAAATAAAATTGACGATTTGGACAGTTAAAATATGGAAACAGTTCAAATCAATTCAAAGCAGCTCATCTACCACCATTTTTCATATTCACATTTTACCTCGACATTTTTCGACAGATAATCAATCATGGGAGGGGGACCACAAAGAAAACATCTGATACCATCTGCACCAAAAACATTTTTCCAATCATCCACTAACTTATTAATAGTCTCGGGAGTTATCCGTCCACTTTGAAACTTCACAAAATTGTTCGAACCCAGCTGTTTCACTGTCTCTCTGGTCAGAAAATACTCAACAGTAAAGTTCTCGTGATTCACGGACATCTCCTCCAAATCATACCAAAAGATGAGTTCCTCGAGAGTGCCGGCGGAGTAGAGCAGGTGGTACTTGGTGCTAGAATCAACTCCAGCTTTAATGATGGACAGGAGAGGGTTGATCCCTATCCCTCCACCCACCAACAGGACAGCTTTAGTACCAGAGCTCGGTTCCAAGTGAACATCTCCACCCACTCTGACCTGGACATCATCTCCAGCCTTGCAAGACTTGTGTACCCAGTGAGCGGGCGGGTGGGTGGAGTACTTGATAGCTAGTTCCAGCAGCGGAGACCTGGGGTCCGAACACATAGAGTACCCTCCGATCATGTCAGTACCGGGTATAAAGAAGTCTACCCACTGTCCCGGTTTAAAGGTAAGCTGCTGCTTAGGGACCGGAGCAAGTTTGAGGAGTTTGACGGTGGGTGAGATATCGGTGATAGAGCTGACGGTACAGTCACGGAGACCAGGATCTCTGCTACTACCGTTAGTGCGCTCCAAGTGAGTTGTGGTGGTCGACATGATCCGAGACAAATTAGCTGAAGTGAGAAGTGGGGTAACTCGAAGGGAACGTAGAGCTAGGATAGTCGTCATGCCATTAGACAAAGTCTTTAGTGTCAACTTTTGACAGGTTACCTGTCATTAAGGTAATATTTATTTTAACGGGAGACTTTCCCATTTTATTTTTAATGATAAAAACAGTTAAAAGTAGAGCCAAAGACATTGCTAAATTGAAACTGGCCAACGGTGAGATATTTTTATACAGTTTGTATTCATACCAAAAGGAGATATTGATACGTTGTATTCTCACGAAACAATGAAACATCGCACATGAGAAAACAATTTAGAAATTTAACAAACAATTATAATATATAGTTCAGGTAGAAACAAAAAGGCACTGAATTGTTTAATTTGCATTCCCACTCGAATCTGTAGTTATCAACAAATTATCAAGAATTATACAGTTTAATAGCAAGATGTTCCTTTCCCAAAAACAATTGCAATTGAATACTTGTAATCGTTGGCAGAATAATATTAATAAATTAAAATCTATAAAACGATAGATGAACGACATTGGAGATAATTAAAAAGGCGTATAAAATATAAAATTATAAATTACTGGCCATAAAAATGCTGGTTACGTCGGGTTAAAGCTGCCAACTGTTACTGGTTAAACGTTATGAATGAAGCTTCCCGCCCCAAGATTCAGCCATAAACATCGGGTTTCAGAATCCTCAAGTTTTTAAAGCTCGTGCTTTTGAAAAGGTAATTGGATAATGAATATTCTCTGGGGCTACACAATCTTGCTGACAGAAAGCAGGAACTCCGTGCAAAACTAACTCGCTTTCTTTTCTCACCAACTGAATGCTCTTGCAATTCCCCTCTGTGCCGGGTGAAACCTTTAGAAACAGAACCGAACACGAAGGGCCTGTCTGGAGTACCGAACCCGCTCCTTACTTTACTAAACGTCGCCGTACAGCAAGGAATTTCACAGTATTCGTCGGGATACAATTATGCTTATGATCATTTTAAGTACAGCCTCGTTATTCAACTATGAATTTGTCATCATTTTTATAATGAACCATTTATCCCTCTCCAATTCCCCTCCAAAATATAATAGATTTGGCCTAAGAAAATGGATCAGGATGTTGTGAAATGATTTATTGAAAGTTCACTCGCATCAATTGATATAAATACAAAAATACAAACAACTTATTATCCCTAGAAAACAATTGCACAGGTTCATACCCCAGTTGCGCCGGAAAATAATACATTATAGTTAAGACTGAAGCTCTAAGTAAACAGTTAAACGTATCATATCATCAGCAGAATACTCGTCTTCTCCCCATAGAAAGCATCCATCATCATTTTCATGAACATAAGGTTTCGTATCCCATGATTTGAAGTGATAATAAGTTTCTTTGCAACGGGCTTTATAAGTAGATAGAATTTCAAATGTAAAATGAATTCTGTCATGTTTTACGAGATCATGATGATGACAAAACTGTTGATTTATCCCACCTTCCAACATGAATCCTTTCTCAACATCGGCAACTAATTGAATGTTAAAGGAATCGGGATTTTCGTCAGTACTTGGACAAACTTTCAGTATAAAGCCACACACCCAAGAATAATCACAACTCTCACATTTGTGACCCGCATGTAAAAACTGAAAATCATGGTAAGTCTCCGTTGTAAAAAAATCTTTAATTCGGTATGACAAGTTTGCAGATATTCGGCGGCAGCTCTTCCTTGAGGATAAAAGTTCTTCACAGTTCATGAGCTGATCTAAGGAACCGCATGTGTAGTAAGTGGTCAGATCACGAATAAATTCTGGATGAACATGAGAAAATCCACGGTGAGCTTTTAACATTACTAGATTCTCTATGATAGAGCGATTAAAATTACCTCCACAGTACCCTTCTACTTTGAAAAGTGCCTCAAACAGCATGTACATGTTTTTAAGCTCTGTCATATTACCAAGTCGATCAAGTTCTGTCTTGTACATTTCATCATTCTCTATTTTAGCTAAGTTGTCCAAATTATGTTCGGAGAAAATATCCAAAACAAGATCAGACTTTTCTCCAGGACCTTCATTTTGAGAGCTTTGTTCATCTTTTGCTGCATTACTATCAGAAGAAAGATATGCTTCCTTTGATGTTTTTCTACTCAATTGAATCACCATGTCGACATCTTTCCGTTCAAGTTTGTTCAGATTTCTAAACAGAATATCGAATATTTCTTCATAGTAAAGAATAGGGTCAGCTTGATAGCATTTAACAAAGTCGAGGTTCTCCAGCAGATATCTAGTATTTTCTTCTAGCTCTCCTATTTCCAATAGTCTTAGATTTTCCTTCAGAACCTTAGCTAGAATAGTTGTATTTTTTTCAGTAATTCGGATCAGCCAATGAAGTTTATCGAGACAAACGCTGTTGAAATCTAACAACACAGTCCCGACAAAAGCTTCAAGAACACTTTCAGGTAGATCTGAAAACTTCTCCGCGACAAATTCAAGTAGATCTTCATTTTAAGTGTTTTTCTTGACGAAATGGCTTTCGTTGAATAGCCATTCCAACGTCCAAATCAAGTCCTCAATACGATCTTCCTGTTTAAGAACTTGGATTGATCGATTGAATTCCTCGTAGAAGAAAATTGTGCACTTGGATATCAACCATTTACTCTTGAAAGCTGCAGCTATCTTATTCATCTCCCTGAAGTTGTCCTTACTGAGCTCAAGTCTACCACAATAAAGTGCACTGAAGAATTCCCGAACATTCTCAGCAGTAAAGTCGTCCATGTCAACAGAAACAAGTCCTAAATTGAAGAACATATCCTGAAATACTGGACTGTGAAGACCCAGTATCATTGAGTTGACCCTCATAGTCTCACTGTCCTTCAGATTAACAACGATATTACCATGTACAGGACAATCTAGGTTCTCTATCCCGAAATCTAGAGGCAGCAAATCTGCAGGGAGAGGAACTGTTTGCACCATCCTGTAATAATATTTATTTAGTAACACAAGTATTTGATAAGTTACTATCGTGAGCAAAACGAAACTCTGGTTTCTTCTCGAATTATAAACCGTTTTATCGATTTTTCGCTAATTTCTACTTGAAGTTGGAGAATAGTATTTGCATTACAGACTGTAATGCTTATTGAAAAAGACAAATAGTTAATTAAGAATTTGTATTCATGAATGTAAAAGCTATTCTAGGTCAAACGAGTTTGTGTCGACGGCAGAATAGCAACAGTAGATTGCGCCATGCGGCATAACTACGATGACAAATAAATGACATTTTATGTAATCTGGAAATTAATGCATTCGTCAAATTTGAGATGAATAAATAATCTAAATTACGTAAAATATTATGTAGCATAAAACTGTGAAAAAATTATGTCAGATGAGCCAGTTAGAAGCAAATGATGAATGCAAATAGAAATAAATGTATAAAATATAAAATATGATTATGAAGTGAATAATGTGGTAAAATTTTTAAAACACTCCCTGCCATTGTTATCAAAAATATTAGAAATTGGGTACCACGATTTAACACTAAATTGTCCATGGTACACACTACACAAATATAATGCCGCTGTGGAATATCATTGGTTCTTAATGTTAAATTCAAATTAACAATTCCTGGCATTACACAAAAGATCTTAAAACAATCATTGATAAAAGTTTGGAACTGCAAGAGCGCTTTTGGGGCACAAGCTGTCCCAAAATCGATCAGTTTGACTGCTCTGAATAATGAGGGATAGCCAAAATTATGATTTAATAGCACATTTTTTCTCTTTTGTTATAACGAAGCAATTAATTTAAAGTTTAACTTCGTTAATAAATTACACAGAACTTATCATTGAGGGCTTATCTAAAGTCCTTACTAACTGTCGCCGTACAGCAAGGATTTTCACAGTATTCGTCGGGATACACTTATGCTTATGAGAATTTAGTACAGTCAAGTTATTCGACTATGTATATAATACGACAGAAGTTTTATACTGAGACATTTGATACTCTCCAATTCCCTTTCAAAATGCAATAGATTTGGCCTTAGATGATTATAATGGATGATGGGAATGATTTATTCAAAGTTCAGTCGCTTCAATCAATATTAATACAGAAATACAAACATATCACCATTCCTAGAAAACAGTTTCATGGATTAATGCACCCAGTACCTCCGGAAAATAGTACATTATGACTGAAGCTCTAAGTAAACAATCAAACGTATTGTACTATCAACAAAAAAGAGATCTTTTCCCCAGAGTAAGTGTCCTTCAATGAAGTGATGACCAGGTTGCTTATCCCATGATTTGAAATTTAAAAAATTTTCTTCAAAACCGGCTTGAAAACTTTTTAGAGTTTCAAATACAATATGAATTCTTTCATGTTTAATGATATCATGATGATGACAAAACTCTATACAATCATGTATCCCACCTTCCGACAATCCTTTCTCAACGTCGTCAACTAATCGAATGCTAAAGGAATTGGGATTTTCGTCAGTACTAGGACATACTTTCAATAAAAAGCCCAACACCCCAGAATAATCACAACTCTGACATTTGTGCCCTGGCTGCGGAAACTCAAAAAGATGGTAAGTCTCCTTTGTAAAAAAATCTTTATTACGGTATGACCAGGTTCCAGATATTCGGCGACAGCTCTTACTGGAAGATACAAGTTCTTCACAGTTCATGAGCTCATCTAGGGAACCGCATATGTAGTTACAGGCCAGATCACGAATAAAATCTGGATGAACATGAGAAAACCCACGTCGAGCTTTCAACATGACCAGAGTCTCTATGATAAAGCGATTCAAATTATCTCCACAGTACCCTTCTACTTGGAAAATTATCTCAAACAGCATGTACATGTTTTTAAGCTCTGTCATATTACCAAGTCGATCAAGTTCTGTCTTGTACATTTCATCATTCTCTATTTTAGCTAAGTTGTCCAAATTATGCTCGGAGAAAATATCCAAAACAAGATCAGATTTTTCTCCAGGACCTTCTTTTGCCGCATTCCTATCAGAAGAGGAATATGCTTCCTTGGACGTTTTTCTACTCAATTGGATCACCATGTCGGCATCTTTTCGTTCAAGTTTGTTCAGATTTCTAAACAGAATATCGAAAACTTCTTCATAGTAAAGAATTGGGTCAACTTGATAGCATTTAACAAAGTCAATGTTCTCCAACAGATATCTAGTATTTTCATTTAGCCCTCCTATTTCCAAAAGTCTTAGATTTTCCTTCAGAACCTTTGCTAAAATAGTCATATTTCTGTCAATAATTCGGATCAGCCAGTGAAGTTTATCGAGACAAACGCTGTTGAAATCTAACAACACAGTCCCGACAAAGGCTTCAAGAACATTTTCAGGTAGGTGTGAAAACTTCTCCGCGACAAATTCAAGTAGGTCTTCATTTTTAGTGTTTTTCTTGACGAAAAAGCTTTCGTTAAAAAGCCATTCCAACGCCCGAACCAAGTCTCCAATACGGTCTTCCTGCTCAAAAACTTCAATTGATTGATTAAATTCCTCGTAGAAGAAAATTGTGCACTTGGATATCAACCATTTACTCTTGAAAGCAGCAGCTATCTTATTCATCTCCCTGAAGTTGTCCTTACTGAGCTCAAGTCTACCACAATAAAGTGCACTGAAGAATTCCCGAACATTCTCAGCAGTAAAGTCGTCCATGTCAACAGAAACAAGTCCTAAATTGAAGAACATATCCTGAAATACTGGACTGTGAAGACCCAGTATCATTGAGTTAACCCTCATAGTCTCACTATCCTTCAGATTAACCACGATATTACCATGTACAGGACAATCTAGGTTCTCTATCCCGAAATCTAGAGGCAGCAAATCTGCAGGCAGAGGAACTGTTTGCACCATCCTGTAATAATATTTATTTAGTCACACAAACAACTCTGGTTTCTTCTGGAATTATAAACCGTTTTGTCGATTTTTTGCTAATGTAGATGTAACTAGGTGAAACCGAGCTAATAGATGAGACCGAGCTAATAGTCGTTACCAGTACGTGGCTTTACCTGTAGTCTACAAGTAAAGCCACGCACTCGGTCACACCTTGCAACATGACAGTAACTAACATGAAACATATATGACATTTTATATAATCTGGAAATTACTAAATTCGTCAAATTTGAGTTTCACCAAGAGACGAATAAATAATTAAATGTACGCATAATATTATGTAGCATAAAACTGTGAACAAAATGAGCCAGTTAGAAGCTATTATGAATTCAAATGGAAATAAATGTATAAAACATAAGATATAAACTATAAAGTGAATAATGTGGTCAATTGTAAAAACACAGGACATAAACAAGTATACTACCTGGCATTGTCATTGAAAATAATAGAAATTGCACGACTATATAACAACACTACTATCCACAGTCCAGTGTCCATGGTACAAACATAAACCACTGTGAAACATCATAGCAAAGGTTCTTAATGTTAAATTTCTTCAGATTACAAATTCTGGTCATAACATAAAAGAGCTTAAACAATTAGTAATAAAAGTATGGAACTTCAAGGGCGCTTTTGGGGCACAAGCTGTCCCAAAACCGATCAATTTGACTGCCCTGAATAATGAGGGATAGCCAAAATTGTGATTTATAATAGCACATTTCCCTCTTTTGTTATAACGAAGCAATTGATTTAAAGTTTAACCTCGAACCAAACATTGAGGGCCTATCTAAAGTCCTTACTAACTGTCGCGTCGCCGTACAGCAAGGATTTTCACAGTATTCGTCGGGATACACTTATGCTTATGAGAATTTAGTACAGTCAAGTTATTCGACTATGAACATGTCAGAAGTTTCATACTGAGACATTTATTACTCTCCAATTCCCCTTCAAAACGCAATAGATTTGGCCTTAGATAATTATAATGGATGTTGGGAATGATTTATTCACTCGCTTCAATCAATATTAATACAGAAAAACAAACAATTAACCATTCCTAGAAAACAATATCACGGATTAATGCACGCAGTACCGCCGGAAAATAGTACATTATGACTGAAGCTCTAAGTAAACAATTAAACGTATTGTACTATCAACAGGAATACGATTTTTTCCCCAGCGAAGGTGTCCATCAATGAGGTGATGACCAGGTTGCTTATCCCATGATTTGAAACTTAAACAATGTTCTCCAAAACCGGCTTGAAAATTTTTTAGAGTTTCAAATACAATATGAATTCTTTCATGTTTGATGAGATCATGATGATGACAAAACTCTATATAATCATGTATCCCACCTTCCGACAATCCTTTCTCAACATCGTCAACTAATCGAATGCTAAAGGAATTGGGATTTTCGTCAGTACTAGGACATACTTTCAATAAAAAGCCCAACACCCCAGAATCATCACAACTCTGACATTTGTGCCCTGGCTGCGGAAACTCAAAAAGATGGTAAGTCTCCGTTGTAAAAAAGTCTTTACTGCGGTATGACAAGGTTCCAGATATTCGGCGACAGCTCTTACTGGAAGATACAAGTTCTTCACAGTTCATGAGCTCATCTAGGGAACCGCATGTGCAGGAACAGGCCAGATCATGAATAAAATCTGGATGAACATAAGAAAACCCACGACGAGCTTTCAACATGACCAGATTCTCTATGATAGAGCGATTAAAATTATGTCCACAGTACCCTTCTACTTGGAAAATTATCTCAAACAGCATGTACATGTTTTTAAGCTCTGTCATATTACCAAGTCGATCAAGTTCTGTCTTGTACATTTCATCATTCTCTATTTTAGCTAAGTTGTCCAAATTATGCTCGGAGAAAATATCCAAAACAAGATCAGATATTTCTCCAGGACCTTCTTTTGCCACATTCCTATCAGAAGAGGAATATGCTTCCTTGGACGTTTTTCTACTCAACTGAATCACCATGTTGGCATCTTTTCGTTCAAGTTTGTCCAGATTTCTAAACAGGACATCGAATACCTCTTCATAGTAAAGAATTGGGTCGACTTTGTGACATTTAACAAAGTCAATGTTCTCCAACAGATATCTAGTATTTTCTTCTAGCTCTCCTATTTCCAATAGTCTTAGATTTTCCTTCAGAACCTTTGCTAAAATAATCATATTGTTTTCAGTTATTCGGATCAGCCAGTGAAGTTTATCGAGACAAACGCTGTTGAAATCTAATAACACAGTCCCGACAAAAGCTTCAAGAACATTTTCAGGTAGATGTGAAAACTTCTCCGCGACAAATTCAAGTAGATCTTCATTTTTAGTGTTATTCTTGACGAAAAAGCTTTCGTTGAAAAGCCATTCCAACGTCCAAACCAAGTCCCCAATACGGTCTTCCTGTTGGAGAACTTGCATTGATCGATTAAGTTCTTCGTAGAAGAAAATTTTGCACTTGGATATCAACCATTTACTCTTGAAAGCAGCGGCTACCTTATTCATCTCCCTGAAGTTGTCCTTACTGAGCTCAAGTCTACCGGAATAAAGTGCACTGAAGAATTCCCGAACATTTTCAGCAGGAAAGTCGTCCATGTCAACAGAAACAAGTCCTAAGTTGAAGAACATGTCCTGAAATACTGGACTGTGAAGACCCAGTATCATTGAGTTGACCCTCATAGTCTCACTGTCCTTCAGATTAACCACGATATTACCATGTACAGGACAATCTAGGTTCTCTATCCCGAAATCTAGAGGCAGCAAATCTGCAGGGAGAGGAACTGTTTGCACCATCCTGTAATAATATTTATTTAGTCACACAAATATTTGATAAGTAACTATCGTGAGCAAAACAAAAACTCTGGTTTCTTCTCGAATTATAAACCGTTTTATCGATTTTTCGCTAATTTCAACTTGAAGTTGGAGAATAGTATCTGCATTACAGACTGTGCAGCTTATTGAAGAAGACAAATAGCTAATTAAGAATATGTATTCATTAAATTAAATGCTATTCTAGGTCAAACGAGATTGTGTCGACGGCAGAATGGCAACAGTACATTGCACCCTGCACAATTACTGTCATGAATATGTAACTAGGTGAGACCGAGCTAATAGTCGTTACCTGTGCGTGGCTTTACCTGTAGTTTACAAGTGAAGCCGCGCACAGGTAACGACTATTAGCTCGGTCTCATCTAGTAACATCTTCATGACAGTTACTAACATGAAACATATATGACACTTTATATAATCTGGAAATTAATGCATTCGTCAGATTTGAGCTTCACCAAGAGACGAATAAATAATTAAATGTACGCATAATACTATGTAGCATAAAACTGTGAACAAAATGAGCCAGTTAAAAGCAAATTATGAATTCAAACGAAAATAAATGTATAAAACATAAGATATAAAGTGAATAATGTGGTCAATTGTAAAAACACAGGACATAAACAAGTATACTACCTGGTATTGTCATTAAAAATAATAGAAATTGCACCACTATAACAACACTAGTGTCCACTGTCCAGTGTCCATGGTACAAACATAAACCACTGTGAAACATCATAGGTTCTTAATGTTACATCTCTTCAGATTACAAATTCCGGTCATAACATAGAAGAGCTTAATTAAGGGGACATATACAAAAAGCTTTTATGCCGTGGCCCTATTGTTAACTTCATATTAAGAAAGTTTACATAAAATCAATAAGATTTGATACATTAAAAATTATTTTTGAGAGCACTCACTTTTGAAAAAATAAATATTTTCTTTTTCGAAAGTTTTGGAAATTTTGAGAAGTCTGGCACTGTAATACCGATATTTCGGTCATTTTAAAAGTCTTTTGGATGATTTTTACTGAACATTACTTACAATCCGTACAAAAATCCCCTGAAAGGCTTATATAATTGAACAATAAATGACGAAGTTACAGACCGAACAAGGTCGAAAAAAGAAAAATTGAAATTTTTGCCTACTTCTAAAGTTGTACATTTCACCAATCACCCGGGTCATAAGATATCGCTTCAAAAATTCTTGTGAGTGTAGCTGACGATCATATCAAACTTTTTGGAGTAGGATTTCTCTCAGATTTGAGTTTAAGCTATGAAATGTGGCCTCAAACGACTTCGTAAAATTCATCATAAAAAAGGGCAAAAAATGGCAGATTTAAGGCTAAAGGCTTAAATGCCTATAACTCAAAAAGTGTCCGTTTTTTTAAATTATTTTTTTTTTAATCTCACACTTATTTTACTTCGGAGTATTCCAACAGCCACATTGTTACACAAGTGTAACTAGCCAATTACAGGAAGCCGAAGGATTTAATTAGGCCAGTGACGGTTAAGGTAGTGTGTACCATACTTTCTTCGCCCGAGACTTCGCTGCAATGGACAGCTTCTCATTTAACCCTCACACACGATTTCTCGAATATTCGGCTGAGTAGACCGGGGGGCTGCATAGACCACTCAGGATCTTTAGCTGAATGTCGACGACACTCACCCCACGACTAGGCAGGCAGTGGGTTTCGAACTCGCAATCTCACGATTACAAATCCGATGATTAATCAGCTTGGTGAGACGAATCTTTTAATGCCAAATATATAATAGTTAAAGACACAAGCAAAATGTGTACAATTTGCACAAAATTTATACAAGGGGAGACCCTTGTGTTCGAGCTAGAAAATTATTTAAGACAATTTGTCTTCTAAAATCACCTATATTTGGTATAAAAAGCTTATGAGAATTTAGTACGTAGTCAAGTTATTCGACTATGAATATGACAGAAGTGAGAAGTTTTATACTGAGACATTTATTACTCTCCAATTCCCCTTCAAAACGCAATAGATTTGGCCTTAGATAGTTATAATGGATGTTGGGAATGATTTATTCAAAGTTCACTCGCTTCAATCAATATTAATACAGAAATACAAACATATCGCCATTCCTAAAAAGGAATTTCACGGATTAATGCACGCAGTACCGCCGGAAAATATAACATTATGACTGAAGCTCTAAGTAAACAATTAAACGTATTGTATTATCATCAAAAATGAGATCTTTTCCCCAGAGAAAGTGTCTATCAATGAGATGATAACCAGGTTTCTTATCCCATGATTTGAAGTTAAGGTGATGTTCTTCAAAAGCTGCTGAAGAACATTCTAGAGTTTCAAATACAATATGAATTCGTTCATGTTTTATGACATCATGATGAGGACAAGACTGTTTATAATCAAAAAAACTGTTTATCACTACTTTCTCAACATCGTCAACTAATCGAATGCTAAAGGAATTGGGATTTTCGTCAGTACTAGGACATACTTTCAATAAAAATCCCAACAACCCAGAATCACCACAACTCTGACATTTGTGCCCTGGCTGCGGAAACTCAAAAACATGGTAAGTCTCCGTTGTAAAAAAGTCTTCACTACGGTATGAAAAATTTGCAGATATTCGACGGCAGCCCTTACTGGAAGATACAAGTTCTTCACAGTTCATGAGCTCATTCAGGGGACCGCATATGTAGTGAGTGTTCAGATCACGAATAAAATCTGGATGAACCTGAGAAAACCCACGACGAGCTTTCAACATGACCAGATTCTCTATGATAGAGCGATTCAAATTATGTCCACAGTACCCTTCTCCTTGGAAAACTATCTCAAACAGCATGAACATATTTTTAAGCTCTGTCATATTACCAAGTCGATCAAGTTCTGTCTTGTACATTTCATCATTCTCTATTTTAGCTAAGTTGTCCAAATTATGTTCGGAGAAAATATCCAAAACAAGATCAGACTTTTCTCCAGGACCTTCTTTTGCTACATTCCTATCAGAAGAGGAATATGCTTTCTTGGACGATTTTCTACTCAACTGAATCACCATGTTGGCATCTTTTCGTTCAAGTTTGTCCAGATTTCTAAACAGGACATCGAATATTTCTTCATAGTAAAGAATTGGGTCAACCTTGTAACATTTAACAAAGTCAATGTTCTCCAACAGATATCTAGTATTTTCTTCTAGCTCTCCTATTTCCAATAGTCTTAGATTTTCCTTCAGAACCTTTGCTAAAATAATCATATTGTTTTCAGTAATTCGGATCAGCCAATGAAGTTTATCGAGACAAACGCTGTTGAAATCTATCAACACATTCCTGACAAAAGCTTCAAGAACATTTTCAGGTAGGTCTACAAACTTCTCCGCGACAAATTCAAGTAGATCTTCATTTTTAGTGTTTTTCTTGACGAAAAGACTTTCGTTGAAAAGCCATTCCAACGTCCAAACCAAGTCCCCAATGCGGTCTTCCTGTTCAAGAACTTTGATTGATCGATTAAATTCCTCGTAGAAGAAAATGTTGCACTTGGATATCAACCATTTACTCTTGAAAGCAGCGGCTATCTTATTCATCTCCCTGAAGTTGTCCTTACTGAGCTCAAGTCTACCACAATAAAGTGCACTGAAGAATTCCCGAACATTCTCAGCAGTAAAGTCGTCCATGTCAACAGAAACAAGTCCTAAATTGAAGAACATGTCCTGAAATACTGGACTGTGAAGACCCAGTATCATTGAGTTGACCCTCATAGTCTCACTGTCCTTCAGATTAACCACGATATTACCATGTACAGGACAGTCTAGGTTCTCTATCCCGAAATCTAGAGGCAGCAAATCTGCAGGCAGAGGAACTGTTTGCACCATCCTGTAATAATATTTATTTAGTTACACAAGTATTTGATAAGTTACTATCGTGAGCAAAACGAAACTCTGGTTTCTTCTCGAATTTGTATAATACAGACTGTACTGCTTATTAAAGAAGACAAATAGGTAATTAAGAATTTGTATTCATGGATGTAAATACCTTACCTTTGATACCTTTGATCTGCTTCGTCGAAACTCGACAGGCCATCAGAGTTGCTGACCACCCCAGAGAGAAGATGCCTCTCGATCGTTACGCCAGTCCAGTATAGAATTGGAGTTCGGTGATGTGAAGCCCCGGATTGGCGGTTTATCCGGCAAGGAAAGCATGAATGCCGTCATATGATGCTTGAAGCCATCATGTTTGGAGACTGCACGTATGTGCGAAGGTATACAGTTCCAGAGTCTGGGACCCATTACACCAAATGATGTTTCATATAGAGTCTGGTGAGCAGCTGAGCTTTTTGTACGGACAGCTGGAACCTTAGCAAGGGTACCCAATCGTGGATTTACTGTGAACTGTACTTCAAGGTCGTTGGATGTGAAACCATGTAGGATTTTCCACATGTGCATGACAATGTAACGTTCTCTGCGCCTCTGAAGTGACATGAGGGACAGGGTTTTTAGGCGATCCCAATAATGGAGATGCTGTAAACCATGGATCTTTGAAGTGAAAGTTCTTTGTACACTTTCAAGCTCCTGAATTTCATACACTTTCGCCGGATTCCACAGAGGAGAGCAATACTCTAAGTGGCTACGGACTAGTGACTTGTATAGTGTTAACATAACACCAGTATTGCGAGAGTGGAAGACACTGAATACCCATGCTGCCATCTTCCTCGCTTTATCACAACTAGATCGTATGTGTGATGTCCAGGACGTATCACTGGATACTGTTATACCGAGATCACGGAGCTGATCCACAGGACTGAGTATAGTACCAGTTGATGTTCTGTATTGGAACTGTTCATGGACAAAAGGAAGCTCATAGAGAGGATTACGTTTGTTGGCAAGATGGCATATGTACTCAAACTTATCCTCATGTAGTGCCATGTTGTTTCTTGATGACCACTCAGTGACTTTGTCAAGATCAGACTGAAGCTCAGTAACATTATGTGAATCACTGATGGATCTGCAAATTCTTGTGTCGTCAGCGAAACATCTTAACGTTGAATGCAACACGCAGCTAGCAATGTCATTAATGAATATTAAAAACAGTATGGGACCTAAAACTGTTCCTTGGGGGACACCACTCATAATAAGAGCAATGATAGACATGTGACCATCTACAACAACTTGTTGAGTTCTATTTGTAAGAAATGACTCGATCCAGATGATGATTTTGGGATGAAAACCATATAGCTGCAGTTTTTTGATAAGAAGTTGATGATCTACTTTATCAAAGGCCTTGGCATAATCCAAGTATATAGCGTCCATGTCGTCACCATTTGATAACGCCTCGATGATGTCATCAAAATGATGAAGCAGCTGAGTGAGACAACTTTTCCCCGATCGGAAGCCATGCTGTTTGCTATTGAGAAGGTTGTTTTCTTCGAGGTGGGCCACCATCTGTTTTCGTAGAACTCGCTCATAGATCTTAATGACATGAGAAGTTAACGACACAGGTCTGTAGTTTCCCGCAATAGCACGACTGCCTTTCTTGTGAAGTGGAGCAATGTTTGATGTCTTGTAGAACTTCGGCACTGTGCCTGTAGACATAGAATGCTGCCAAATCATGTGTATAGGTTTGGAGAGTGCTTCTTTGCACTTCTTCAGAAGCAGGACTGGAAGATCATCAGGCCCAGCAGCGGCACCCGGCTTAATTTCATCAATAGCCTCCATTATATCAGCAACCGAGAATGCCAACATGTCATCAATGAATGGCTTCTGTAGAGAAGGTGACTGAAATAATGCATCATTGATGTTGGTGGCTGAAGGGTCACTGAATACACTGCTGAATTGACGCTGGAGGATGTTAGCAATCTCTTCAGGATTGGTGCAAGTTCTCTTGGCTTCATTGAAAAGCATTGGAATACTGCGTTTCTGCTTAGAGAACTTTTTAGCATAGCTGTAGAAATATTTTGGATTGCTGTGCACTTTATCTACCGCCTGTTGTTCACGGTAGTTAAGGTCGTGGTTTATAGCGTCTCGCATGTCAGCGTACACACTCGAAATCTGGTTTCTAAGTGACTCCAAGTGAGCTGTTGTAGCGACTGGATTTTGTTCAGCCAAATGCAACCGAAGTTTTAATTTGCGTTTCTTGCGAGACAATGTATTAACCGGTGAACCTCGCCTTTTGCTAGATGCCTTTTTCCTTGGGCACCCCATCTCACATATCTGAAGAAGGACAAGGTTCAACAGTTCAGGAAATTCTTCAGGATCACAAAGTTCCCATAGTTCACTCCAGTTAACAGAATCAAGGAGATGATTGATTTTGTCATAATCTGCTTTGTAGAAGTCCAGTGACCGAAACGAAGGAACACTGAAATCTGGGGGTACGGAAGGATCTGACCGACATGGATTATGTGACAGAAAGATCTCAAGAAGCTTGTGGTCAGACAAAGGTGTATCAGTCACCGAAACGTGTGTCACAAGATTAGGAGCATTGGAGAGAAAAAGATCAAGGCAGTTGTTCAGCCTAGTAGGTTCCAGAATATACTGACTGAGGAAGTTGTCTGCCATGAAGTCAAAGAGAAGAACTGCCGACTGATTTGTAGCAGACGATGCACCAGACAGAATTGCACCGGATTTCCAATCAATCATAGGGAAGTTGTAGTCTCCTAAGAGGCATGTCTCATATGATTCATGTCCAGATATATAATCAGCCATATACTCTAAACATGCTTTGAAACTGGCCATTGGGGCATCAGGAGGACGATAAAGGACACATATGATCATTTTTGCTGTTTCACATTTACAAAGTAATGCTTGACAGATCTTATCATCAAATGTCTGAGAGCTGGTGATGGGGAGGCTTTCGTGAGAATAAAGGAGGACCCCACCACCTACCCTAGTACTTCGATCACATCTAGAGATATTATAATGTTCAATATCTAACTGTGAATCGTGGATATAAGGTTTCAACCATGTTTCAGTAAGGGCAATAAATGGAACAGAAATATGTTTAGATTTCTGCTCTACTTTATTCCGGATGTATGGGATTTTCCATCTGGTTGAGCTGCGAGCACTAGGGTTAATGGATTGCACATTCAGCAAGAGTGCTGATGAAATCGAGCCCATTGAGGAACTGGTGTTGGATTCAGATGCTGCAGGGCTGGAGGCAGATGTGGAAAAGTTGGAGTGTGAGTCATCTGGCTTACAGTTGGAAACGGATGCGGGAACATTTGAGCATGAGGCGTCTGGTTCGCAGTTGGGAAGAAGCTGCTGAATTTCGACTCTTGACCTGCTATTTGATTCTTCAGGGAAATTATTTCCGACTGAAAGTTTGCCTGCATCACTTTGAGTAGGTTCTGTATCTCTAAAAAAGAGGTTGAATGTTGAGAGTTGCCGGTCGTTTTTTCCGAAGGCTCGTTGGCAGCAGAAGTACTCTCAGTGCGCCTGTAAGATCCCCGATCTGGACGACTCTCACCACCTGGATGTTTGCCGTCCTTCTTCCGAGTATCTTTATCTTTGGAGGGTTTCACACGCTTAGTTCCCACCAGATGAACTAGAGTGCATTGTTCTTTAAAACACTGCTTGTGTTGAACCGAGTTTTTGCAGTGCTTTGGGTGGTAGAGCTGACACTCTGAACCTAAACTACATCCCCCATTAGAATCAGTGCCGAAACGTGTAAACTTTTTACAGCGCTTAGGATGAAGCTTGCTGCATGTAGTTTTACCCTGGTGGAGTGTCCGTCCACTTATTCCGTGAGGGCATTTCCCCATTGTGTAGTCAACACAGATTGTATCATCCTCACTCGGTTTGATAGCCGTTGGTTGTTGCTGCTGCTGGTGAACTGCATCCAGTTTCTTAGATAGTTCATCTGCGTCGATATCCGGCTGTTTATTTTCATTAGGAGTTGCCGTCTGTGAAGGATGGGTTGAAACCGCTACACTAACAGTTGAAGGATAGCGGTGGCGATTTGATTTGGAACGCTTGCTGGGCACAGGATTATTTTGCGTTAAGCACAGTTTGCAGAGCCACACAGTACCATGAGGTAGCGCTGTTGGTGACTTGTGGAGATTAGCTGCAGCTTGAGTGGTTTGTTCGCAACTGTGAGAGCCTTGAAAGCACAAGAAACAACGCAATACAGGAGAAGTTGGAGACTCAAACTTATTGCAATATTCTTCATCACACTGCCCACAGATGGTAGGAAAAAGGGTTTCAATTTCAAGAATAATGCGCATAGCAAGAGCTGGCTTATTACTGTAGATTCGACTATTATCATCAATTGTCGCAATCTTAAAGAAGCTTGCACAGGCGTCAAGTGTTGGTACTTGAAATCTGGAACCACCAAGAACAGTTCTGTTATTGGATCGGTCCTTAGATGGATCATAGGCCGTGAGAACAGACTTCATAAGTGCATCTGCTTTTGGATTCGCCATGAGACCACCAATGACCAACCGAACCTTTTCATCAAAGTTTTCAATCATAATTGTGCATGTACAATGTATAGTATCCGAAAGCTGTCCAGTATACACTACACACACTGTGATGAGTTGTACGTCTTATCTCAAATGGAATTTGCTGATAAGGGAGTAACAAAAACGCAACAAATGCAAAATCAATTAAAGCCGAAATGCTATTCTAGGTCAAACGAGTTTGTGTCGACGGCAGAATAGTAACAGTACATTGCGCCCTGCGGCATAACTACGATGAAAAATATATAATATTTTATGTAATCTGGAAATTAATGCATTCGTCAAATTTGAGTTTCACAAAGAGATGAATAAATAATTAAAATGTACGTAAAATATTATGTTGAAAAATGTCAGATGAGCCAGTTAGAAGCAAATGATGAATGCAAATGGAAAGAAATGTATAAAATATAAAATATAATTATGAAGTAAATAATGTGGTAAAATTTAAAAAACACTCTCTGCCATTGTTATCAAAAATATTAGAAATTGGGTACCACGATTTAACACTAAAGTGTCCATGATACACTCATAATATAATGCCCTGTGGAATATCATTGGTTTTTACTGTTAAATACAAATTAACAATTCCAGGCATTACACAAAAGATCTTAAAACAATCATTAATAAAAGTTTGGAACTGCAAGAGCGCTTTTGGGGCACAAACTGTCCCAAAACCGATCAGTTTGACTGCCCTGAATAATGAGGGATAGCCAAAATTATGATTTAATAGCACATTTTTTCTCTTTTGTTATAACGAAGCAATTAATTTAAAGTTTAACCTCGTAAACAAATTACACAGAACCAAACATCGAGGGCCTATCTAAAGTCCTTACTAACCGTCGCCGTACAGCAAGGATTTTCACAGTATTCGTCGGGATACACTTATGCTTATGAGAATTTAGTACAGTCAAGTTATTCGACTATGTATATAATACGACAGAAGTTTTATACTGAGACATTTGATACTCTCCAATTCCCTTCAAAACGCAATAGATTTGGCCTTAGATAATTATAATGGATGATGGGAATGATTTATTCAAAGTTCAGTCGCTTCAATCAATATTAATACAGAAATACAAACATATCACCATTCCTAGAAAATAATTTCACGGATTAATGAACCCAGTACCGCCGGAAAATAGTACATTATGACTGAAGCTCTAAGTAAACAATTAAACGTATTGTACTATCAACAAAAAATAGATCTTTTCCCCAGAGTAAGTGTCCATCAATGAAGTGATGACCAGGTTGCTTATCCCATGAATTGAAATTTAAAAAATTTTCTTCAAAACCGGCTTGAAAACTATTTAGAGTTTCAAATACAATATGAATTCTTTTATGTTGTATGAGATCATGATGATGACAAAACGCTATACAATCATGTAGCCCACCTTCCGACAATCCTTTCTCAACATCGTCAACTAATCGAATGCTAAAGGAATTGGGATTTTCGTCAGTACTAGGACATACTTTCAATAAAAAGCCCAACCTCCCAGAATAATCACAACTCTGACATTTGTGCCCTGGCTGCGGAAACTCAAAAAGATGGTAAGTCTCCTTTGTAAAAAAATCTTTACTACGGTATGACAAGGTTGCATATATTCGACGGCAGCCCTTGCTGGAAGATACAAGTTCTTCACAGTTCATGAGCTCATCTAGGGAACCACATGTGTAGTAACAAGCCAGATCACGAATAAAATCTAGATGAACATGAGAAAACCCACGACGAGCTTTCAACATAACCAGATTCTCTATGATAGACCGATTAAAATTATCTCCACAGTACCCTTCTACTTTGAAAAGTGCCTCAAACAGCATGTACATGTTTTTAAGCTCTGTCATATTACCAAATTTATAAAGTTCTGTCTTGTACATTTCATCATTCTCTATTTTAGCTAAGTTGTCCAAATTATGTTCGGAGAAAATATCCAAAACAAGATCAGACTTTTCTCCAGGACTTTCGTTTTGAGAGCTTTGTTCATCTTTTGCTGCATAACTATCAGAAGAGAGATATGCTTCCTTTGACGTTTTTCTACTCAATTGAATCACCATGTCGACATCTTTTCGTTCAAGCTTGTCCAGATTTCTAAACAGACATCGAATACTTCTTCATAGTAAAGAATTGGGTCAACCTTGTAACATTTAACAAAGTCAATGTTCTCCAACAGATATCTAGTATTTTCATCTAGCCCTCCTATTTCCAATAGTCTTAGATTTTCCTTCAGAACCTTTGCTAGAATAGCTGTATATTTTTCAGTAATTCGGATGAGCCAGTGAAGTTTATCGAGACAAACGCTGTTGAAATCTATCAACACATTCCTGACAAATGCTTCAAGAACATTTTCAGGTAGGTCTACAAACTTCTCCGCGACAAATTCAAGTAGGTCTTCATTTTTAGTGTTTTTCTTGACGAAAAGCTTTCGTTGAAAAGCCATTCCAACGTCCAAACCAAGTCCTCAATACAATCTTCCTGTTCAAGAATTTGGAATGATCGATTAAATTCCTCGTAGAAGAAAATGTTGCACTTGGATATCATCCATTTACTCTTGAAAGCAGCAGCTATCTTATTCATCTCCCTGAAGTTGTCCTTACTGAGCTCAAGTCTACCGAATAAAGTGCACTGAAGAATTCCCGAACATTTTCAGCAGTAAAGTCGTCCATGTCAACAGAAACAAGTCCTAAGTTGAAGAACATATCCTGAAATACTGGACTGTGAAGACCCAGTATCATTGAGTTAACCCTCATAGTCTCACTGTCCTTCAGATTAACCACAATATTACCATGTACAGGACAGTCTAGGTTCTCTATCCCGAAATCTAGAGGCAGCAAATCTGCAGGTAGAGGAACTGTTTGCACCATCCTGTAATAATATTTATTTAGAAACACAAGTATTTGATAAGTGACTATCGTGAGCAAAACGAAACTCTGGTTTCTTCTCGAATTATAAACCGTTTTATCGATTTTTCGCTAATTTCTACTTGAAGTTGGAGAATAGTATTTGTATTACATACTGTACTGCTTATTAAAGAAGACAAATAGCTAATTAAGAATATGTATTCATGGATGTAAATGCTATTCTAGGTCAAACAAGTTTGTGTCGACGGCAGAATAGCAACAGTAGATTGCACCATGCGGCATAACTACGATGACAAATATATGACATTTTATGTAATCTGGAAATTAATGCATTCGTCAAATTTGAGATGAATAAATAATCTAAATTTTCGTAAAATGTTATGTAGCATAAAACTGTGAAAAAATTATGTCAGATGAGCCAGTTAGAAGCAAATGATAATGGGAAATGGAAATAAATGTATAAAATATAAAATATAATTATGAAGTGAATAATGTGGTAAAATTTTAAAAGCACTCCTTGCCATTGTTATCAAAAATATTAGAAATTGGGTACCACTAGTGTCCACTGTCCATGGTACGTGACACATAATATAATGCCGCTGTGGAATATCATTGGTTCTTACTGTTAAATTCAAATTAACAATTCCAGTCATTACACAAAAGATCTTAAAACAATCATTGATAAAAGTTTGGAACTGCAAGAGCGCTTTTGGGGCACTAGCAGTCCCAAAACCGATCAGTTTGACTGCCCTGCATAATGAGGGATAGCCAAAATTGTGATTTAATAGCACATTTCCCCTCTTTCGTTATAACGAAGCAATTAATTTAAAGTTTAACCCGCAAAACGCAATAGATTTGGTCTTAGATAATTATAATGGATGTTGGGAATGATTTATTCAAAGTTCAGTCGCTTCAATCAATATTAATACGAAATACAAACATACCACCATTCCTAGAAAACAATTTAACGGATTAATGCACCTAGTACCGCCGGAAAATAGTACATTATGACTGAAGCTCTAAGTAAACAATTAAACGTATTGCCCTATCAATAAAATGGAGATCTTTTCCCCAGAGAAAGTGAGGTGATCCATCAATGAAGTGATGACCAGGTTGCTTATCCACTGATTTGAAACTTAAACCATGTTCTTGTTTCAAGCCGGTCTCAAAACCGGTTAGAAAACTTAGAGTTTCAAATACAATATGAATTCTTTCATGTTTTATGAGATCATGATGATGACAAAACTCTAAATATTCATGTATCCCACCTTCCGACAGTCCTTTCTCAACATCGTCAACTAATCGAATGCTAAAGGAATTGGGATTTTCGTCAGTACTAGGACATACTTTCAATAAAAAGCCCAACACCGCAGAATCATCACAACTCTCACATTTGTGCCCTGGCTGCGGAAACTCAAAAAGATGGTAAGTCTCCGTTGTAAAAAAGTCTTTATTACGGTATGACAAGGTTGCAGATATTCGACGGCAGCCCTTACTGGACGATACAAGTTCTTCACAGTTCATGAGCTCATCTAGGGAACTGCATGTGTAGTGACAGGCCAGATCACGAATAAAATCTGGATGAACATGAGAAAACCCACGACGAGCTTTCAACATTACTAGATTCTCTATAATAGAGCGATTCAAATTATCTCCACAGTACCCTTCTACTTTGAAAATCATCTCAAACAGCATGTACATGTTTTTAAGCTCTGTCATATTACCAAGTCGATCAAGTTCTGTCTCGTACATTTCATCATTCTCTATTTTAGCTAAGTTGTCCAAATTATGTTCGGAGAAAATATCCAAAACAAGATCAGACTTTTCCCCAGGACCTTCATTTTGAGAGCTTTGTTCATCTTTTGCTGCATTACTATCAGAAGAGAGATATGCTTCCTTTGACGTTTTTCTACTCAATTGAATCACCATGTCGACATCTTTTCGTTCAAGCTTGTCCAGATTTCTAAACAGGACATCGAATATTTCTTCATAGTAAAGAATTGGGTCAACCTTGTAACATTTAACAAAGTCAATGTTCTCCAACAGATATCTAGCATTTTCTTCTAGCCCTCCTATTTCCAATAGTCTTAGATTTTCCTTCAGAACATTTGCTAGAATAGTTGTATTTTTTTCAGTAATTCGGATGAGCCAGTGAAGTTTGTCAAGACAAACGCTGTTGAAATCTATCAACACATTCCTGACAAAAGCTTCAAGAACATTTTCAGGTAGGTCTACAAACTTTTCCGCGACCAATTCAAGTAGATCTTCATTTTTAGTGTTTTTCTTGACGAAAAGACTTTCGTTGAATAGCCATTCCAACGTCCAAATCAATTCCCCAATACAGTCTTCCTGTTCAAGAATTTGGATTGATCGATTAAATTCCTCGTAGAAGAAAATTTTGCACTTTGATATCAACCATTTACTCTTGAAAGCAGCGGCTATCTTGTTCATCTCCCTGAAGTTGTCCTTACTGAGCTCAAGTCTACCACAATAAAGTGCACTGAAGAATTCCCGAACATTCTCAGCAGTAAAGTCGTCCATGTCAACAGAAACAAGTCCTAAATTGAAGAACATATCCTGAAATACTGGACTGTGAAGACCCAATATCATTGAGTTGACCCTCATAGTCTCACTGTCCTTCAGATTAACCACGATATTACCATGTACAGGACAATCTAGGTTCTCTATCCCGAAATCTAGAGGCAGCAAATCTGCAGGGAGAGGAACTTTTGAAGCCGTCATTCTGATTTTTGAAAAATACTGAGATAGCGGACGTTAGTTAAAACTATTTAAGTTGTGGTAGAAACTTCAAAACATACATCGAAATGAACAGAAATAGGACCCATAATTATTACTTTTCGACATGGAATGAATTTGAAAATTGGAAACAGATTTTTATTCGTACTTTGACTATTAATGTTTTAACTCACAAGTAAGATATAATAAGTTACTGTTGCTTTATGTCAATTGAGATTTACAGTTTTCAAGCCGTCACAAATTTAAACATGAATGAAAGTAAATATAGAGTAAAAATATCGAGTTATATGGCAAAAGCAACTTGCCTCAAGCCTCAAAGTGCCTCAAAGTACCTCATTTCCTAACGATTCACGTCAAAGACTTCACAACTCAATACTTATACAGTTATATATAGTAACATCTAGCGCAACATCTGAATAGCACGTACTGTATCCAGGGGCAGTGATAACATTCTCTTCTCAATAATTTAACAAGTTCTGTACTTCCGTATTTTACTCCGTTAAATTGAGATGGGACCCCCAAATGTGGCAGCGCTGTTACAATCACTAGTGCAAATCTCCTCTACAAATGCCTGTGTAAACCATCATTATAAATATTAAAATATCGTCGCATCCATGTGAAACACATATTTTAATTAATTAATTTTAAACTGGTACACGTATGTTCTTAACGCAAACAGTTTAGAAATAAGTGCAGCGCGAAAATAACAAAACTTCATACAGCAAAATGTCCTCGCGCGCTACCTCAAGTTCTTAGTTTAATGTACGGTTCCGAATTACAGGGCCGAAAATCAAGCGTTTTATGCAATTGCATGGAATAATTTCTTCCAGATCATACTGTGAGACTTCCTTCAAACTTTCCGGATGGTAAGATAAGTACAAGAATGGCAATATGTGCACGTTTGGGTAAATTTTTATGATCAAAATGTGTGATATCACTTCGAACAAGAAAATATCTCACAATTAGTCAGATTTGACTAATTTGGCTATAAGACAGGTAATCTGAATCAGTTGGGGCGACTTTCTGTGTGCCAAATTTGAGATATCACTTCAAACACAACAATATATACTCATGCGATTTAGCGATTTGTATAAGTGGTATTTCAGGTGGTGATATTCTTTTAAAATTTTTGCTAGAACACCTCATATCATCTTCGGAGTTCGGCTACGCATATTTCGGCCTTGATTAGTTGATAATACATTTTCTGATTAAAAATAGTAGGGATTTGATAGTATTAGTATTGTCAATTCAGTAATCTCGAATCAGCGTCATTGGATCGGCCGACAATTGATCCAAAAATTCTGATGAGTAAAATAATAGGTAAAACTTCAAGCGTTATACTCAACGCACTTCGAAGGGTCAGTTGGGAAATGTCGCTGAGCAAATGTGACCAAACGCTTAATAGCTTGCAAATACTTTCTCTGAAACTCATCGTTCAGTACGTGAGCTACGTTGTGAGCGAAAAGTTTTTCTCTGCCCGTTCGGGCGTGAATACCCACCATAGTGACCCCAATGGGCCACGCTGCGTTACCTATAGCAGTCCTCAAATACACATCATTTGCACCGATATAGTCCTTCTCAAGTACAGCACCACCTATCTCACCGAATGATCGCAATAAAGTTTCATCAAGTGTCTTCTTCTTGAGAGTTTTGAAAAGTGGTCTGATGTATGTTTCCGCCTGCTTGATTTTGGCGCGTTCAAGTTTGACAACGAGGTCGCCTTCGTTTTCTCTGTATTTCTTTTCGCCTGTTTGCTCGTAGACGTCAAATAACCACCGATAGAATTGTCTGACTAATCCAAATAGCTTATCTTTATCTGCGTCAGGGTCCGCTATACCTGTTGAGAAAATAAATAAGATATAAAACTTATCAAAGAGTATTCTTAAGTACTTTGCAGCAAGGTAACGGATAGGTAAAGTTGAAAAGAAAGTTGACAGCACCAAATTTACACTGAATTCCTTACCTTTACATATTTCCTTCATTTCATCCATACTAGCTAATACTTTCAGTGCTTTTCTTTCCACTTTATCACCATGCAGCTCCATCATCATCGCTTTTAAGTATTCCTGTGGAGATAATGATGAAAAATCGATAAAATTTATTAGTTACTTTAGAATCCTCAAAATCATTCCGATATATTCAAAGTAACCGACTTTCAGCAACGTCGAGAAAATTCGAAAGTTACCTGATCGATCTTTTCCATGGCTGATTTAAAATCAGTTTGTGATTTTGATCCAGATGGTTCCTTCATCTCCAAGCTTCTCAAACGTTGGTATGTTTCACTTCGGATTTCTCCGAACAGTTTGATCGGCTCTCCTCTCTCCCTCAGCCGTTTTATCACTTCAGCTACTTCCATCAAGGGCTTCACTTCCTGTAGTTTGTGAATTGTGAACAGTGTGAAGATGTATAATGGTCAGTCAATGAGTCATATTTAATAACTGTAAAGGTAAAACTCGAACTAAAGTCTGGTAAATCAAGAAAAATATACCAACCTTAGCGTCTGCAATGTCTTCATCCTGATCTTCGTGTTTCCCCTCTTCGCTGGATATCTTCTTACGTTTGGTACAACGTTCAAAATATCTCTCAGTCTCGTACTTATCTATCTCACTTCTCTTCACGTATGTCTTCCCGTTTGCTAACTTCTTCTCTCGTTCTTCCAGCTGATTACGTATAAGTTGATCACAAATTACAAATTAGGTGAGCATTTTCTACAAACATAACATTTTGAAAGATTCTTCAAACGATAGGTAAAATAAAAGGTTGTTGCTTACCAGTGCCTTTTTCCTAGCAAGTTCAGCTTTCAAGAAATCCATACTGGTTATACTCTATCGTAGTTTATTCTATCGACATCCTAAAGTTACGTTGGTTACATGTGCCACAAGGTTACATGTGCCACAAGGTTACATGTGCCACAAGGTTACATGTGCCACAAGGTTACATGTGTCACAAGGTTACATGTGCCACAAGGTTACGTTACATGTGCCACAAGGTTATGTTTTATATCTAATATCCCAAACATCGTAACTACGGAGCAGAATATTCGGCATGAATTTTAAAATCAATAGGAAAATCATGATAGCTGCTTTGATGAACGTCACAAGTTGTAACGTGCCTCAAATATAAGAATACCTATCTTTAGAATAAAACACGTTAATAGTTTCTAATGAATGTGATAAACAAAAAGCAAAGAATAGCTCAACAAATACTGGAAGTTGGAACAAGTTCACAGTCTTTGTCTTGTACATACATTGGCTAGACAGAACACGGAATGTACCGGTTTAAACTAAACCTGAAATTTTACAGCAACTCAAAGCCCAAAATATACAAAAAAAGCTTTTTTATAAGTTCTGTGAATCAATACAAATTTTGAAAAAAATGAACCCAACAAATATTTTGATAAGTTTTGAGATTTCGTATCTACATAGTTACCGAAACAACAGAGGTCTGAATATAAACTAGTTATTAAGTTATTAAGGAATTTTCCTTTTACGGCACGACTGTTTAGAAGAAAAAACAGAAATATCTTTTAGTTCTACAACACAATATTCAACATTTTGATGAAGGTCCGGATCTTTATTGGAATTGACTTTTGCCCGATCTGAGTGTTTAGGAACTTCTACGACGAAGTTTAACAATGCAGTTATCCCGAGGCAGCATTTTAAAGCAATAAACATTAAAGTAAACCCTCGTAATATATTATATACATACGAGCAGGGCACACGAAACTCGTCACGTGGTTCCAAACATGTAAGCACGTGATAAACAATATAAGTTAGTTAAAACTGCTGCTGGTGCCAGCCCCATCTCTTGAGAGTGTGGTCGAAGGAGTGAGATATCCACTGTTGGTTCAGACAGTTGTATCTTGTTTGGGAGAGATACAGAGGCTTCCCGCGCTTCAAATCTATATCTTCTTCATCTGGTGACGAATAACCAAGTTAGCGATTAAAAATACAGCTGTAATAGAATTTACCTAAACATTCCCGATCTAGTTTTAATGTACACAACCTATATCAATGAAAGATATTTATTAAGTAGAATGGCCCGAAGTAAGTTAAAGTTATTAAGTAATATAAATTATATAAGTATAAGACGCACCATGCTGGTCGAGATAGACACTACCCCAGAGGTAAACCCTCTCTCCCCGGATAATGACAACAGTGCTGCTCATTATTACCAGATAGATCGCTGTTCCTGCTCCGCACTGTCACAAACATTGTTACATTTTCAAATATTGGGATTATACAAATTGATAAGTAGCTTACGTGTGCCGTTAAATCTGAGTAAAGATTCTTACTACTTTGAGTTATGCATCATAAGTCATAACTTAAGAATACGAAATTATATTCTACAATTATTGACGGGTAGATCTGATAAATCAGACGAAATAAAGCTGCAAAACACCAATATGTTGTTGACTATTACCTTTTGTGCGTGTTTGGTACATTCTCCAGTGTTGAGCCACTGACAGCATTGTGACCTGACACATACCAACTGCCCACAAACTAAACACAGGGCTGGGTCGTGAGGTACTCCTGAAATAGCGGTGTTATAGAACTGGTGTGCAGCTTTACTTAGAATATTTCTCAAATAAACTTTACTATTATTTCCCAAAATATAATGCCTCTCGAGGTTTTTACACTTAAATCCATTCGGAGAGAAACAGTTTCCCTCCTTCTGTACTACTATCAATCCGATTTCAGATTGGTTACTAAACAATATATAGTACACAGTACACACAGTACACACAGTACACTTCACTAACCTCTGCACACTTTGCACTTTACATGTCGGTAATGGAGGTACAGTTTACCGTACAGTCGAGGTAGAGTCAACAGTCGAGGACGTCCCCAGTTCAGCACTAATGGCATTAGCGGCTCTAGTGACGTAGAGGGGAGTTACGTTATATTACGTGTCAAGATACAAATTATAAGGTGGTACTCCACCCGGAAATCGGCATGATACCAATAAAGTGCACTGATCTGCAATTCTCGGAAAATTTGCACATTTCCCCGAAAAAAGTGATAATGTTTATCAGCAAGAAAGAGCGATCAGTAAAAACAGATACAGAGTTGAACTTACCAGTGAGTGGCGAGTGTGGCATGTCCCTGGGCAGGGGGAGCTGACTCACTAGATCACAACTAAACTTGAGCAGAACATCCCGGGGCAGGTTCAGGACTCTGCGGGGAATGTTGTTATAACTTGTACTTAGAAACTGTACATTTTCACTTTTCAGTGTATAATGTACATTTTCATTTCATCATTTTTTGTATACTGTATCCTAATAATATCCTAATATCGTATTTCTGATGAGATCCCAGAATCAAACTTGATTCCCAATTTGGATACTATTAACATACCCCCCCCCCCCCCCTGTATTAACATGTAATATAATCTAACTTGGCAGTGGTAAGGGAAGAGGAGGAATGGCTGGAACTAGGAACCAGGTCCAGCCATGCAGCTAGGTGTGCCAGCTCACTAGAACCAGGAGTGCTGGCGGGGAGAGGTTTCTCGTACATGTGGTGTCCTAGTAGCACTGCTTCACGGAGGAGTGGGACACATAGTGCCTGATATAATGGGGGAGGGGTTAGATATCTTCCTGACGTTTCTAACTTACATAATAAATATAAAGTAAAACATGAATGTTATGGGCAGTGAGTAAACAAAATTAATAAATGTTCAGAGATAGGAAAATCGTTGTGAAATTAAATCACAGCTGAACCTGAATGATCAGGAGGCTATACCATTTTGAAGTTTACTGTTAAAAGCTAACGTCATGTGAAGCATACACTGACCTGTAAATTAGCTTCAATAGACTGTAAGCTCCACACGTAACTAGTAATATCCATCTCACCGACAGTGGCGTGTATTCCTAGTCTGGACAGTTCTCCGCATGTTACTCCTGGAAGTGTACAGGTAGAGAGTTAGAACAGGACGGGGATGGGAGTTAATAATGTAATGATAATGGTAGAGACTAGATCTTATTGTATTAGAATTTCTTAACTGTTCGTAAACAAATAGCAGATAACTGATGATTGTGTTAAGTAAGGTGTTATAACTTTATTAAGTGTTTTGATTTGTTTACCAATCGCCAGAAATATATTATCTCTACTTGGCTATTTGCCATCAAATTGCTAACATTGTACACTCTATAACAGACAATGCAAACTACTGAATAGTGCACACATGTTCTGATGTTCCGCAGAAAACTACTTTTTTTTAATTTGTTTATACCATATTTAATAAACAGGATCTATAAACCATATTTATAGATCCTGGCTGTATTAGTGTATCTTGCTTATCGCACTGTACAAGAAATATCTTGTAAGCCTCAACACAAGAAGGGGTTCTGTAGCTAATTTTTCTAAGGTGCTGCAGTAACTTTCAACAGCACCTCCATTAAATTAGCACCTAACTGATACGTAATATTCAATATTAATATTCTAGATTAATTATCTAGAAATAAAGGTGGATAATTAGTATAATTACTAATTATTACCGAGTAGAGCCTGGAAGTCATCACATTCTGACGAGTTCTTCTTGTAATTCCACGCAAGTTGTTCATCGTGGGAGAACTTGGCTACCACAGAGTGGAGAGCTCGCATTGACTGTAGCGTGAAAAGTAGTCTTACCACTATCACGAAACTGAGGGGTGGTAAAATTAGTGGTGGTAAAACTGGGGGTAGGAAAACGTCTTATATTAGGTGGTAAAATTTAAGATTTCCAAATGGTGATATTATATTAATTCCTGGCGCTTAGCCAATAAACAATAAACATACAGGCAATAATTGGCTTCCTGCTTTCTGATCTTGTTGACAAAGGCAATACCATGTCTCTATAAGGCATCAATATTTGGAGATATCAACTAACGTTTGGGGGGGGGTGTAACCCAAAAAAACCCAATCCCAGTATGACCTTTTTCAGGGTAGGAGTTGGGTTTTTTACAAATGTTTCATTTGAAGGAAATAAAGTCATGTAGGCACCTAGCAAAACAATTATCAGTACAACATCACTGTTGTTGTTCATCACTACAACATCACAATAGATATAATCGCTTAAATATCACCCAAAAGCAGTATTTTATTCACTGATGTGCTCAGAAGAAGTTGGCCATCCAGATATGATATCAGCCATATGTAATGCTCACTTCGATGGCCATGGCAAATTGAGTTAGTAGGGACGCAACTCACTGATGACCCCAACCCTGACCGCAACCGGTACGAGAGGAATAAAGCCTTTCTTCTCACCTTCACGATCTCTGTTTCCGTTTTCCTGATCATCCGCTTAACGAGAAACCATGCTCTATCTCCAACTGAAAGAATCTTGCAGTTACCATCAGCTGCGTGATCACATGTGATATTAAGTGATATCTTCGCTTGTTTATGGCCCTGGAGTCGCTAAAATCTTGACTGGGATGGCATTCGATCTCGCCCTCCATTGAGGCAAACCTCAACAGCCATATCATGATGCAGAGCATCACCATACACAGTCAGGGACAAAAGGATTTCGCGGCGATTTTTGCCAAAAATCGCGATACCGCGAATTACATTTCGCGGTATATTAAACTATACATAAAATTTGTCGCGGAGAATGGGAAATTTCGCGATTTCGTACATGCCGCGAAATCCTTTTGTCCCTGTACACAGTTACTATTTTCGCCCATTCCTCTGATGAGTCAATATCCTCCACTTCCTCTTCTTCATCATCTGTTTCCGCTTCGTCACTCTCTGCTCCGTCAGAAGATGGTTGGAAAGCCTCTCCTTCAAAGTTACAGTGTTCTTATCGCATCATCAAAATTTTTACAAGTAGGCAGGTGGTCTTTCAATGGTTGTGTGAAGCTTAGGTGGCCCAAGGCGTCACCGCTGGATAGAAGCTGGGTGGAAGCCCTGGTCTGATGTGAGGCTCCCAGAACTTTGAAAAGGGGTATCCTGCTGGTGCCATCTTCCAGACACTCATCGGACAGCATGATGAAAGCCACTACCTCCACGTGGTGAAGACTGGATACTGGACAGGGGGTCCAGGCTAAAGGCAGGACGGTCGACGGGAGACATTGAGCCCCGGAAGTTCAATAATTTGATCTATTGACTCCTTAACTCTCGGTCTACAAGAGGCTTTGAGACTCGTAAATCTTTACTGTGGATTGCACAGTAGCTAAAGATGTGTTGGCTGTTACCCTGTTCAACCTAGTCTACTATGACCCAGCTAGACTGGACCACACTCTGGTAGTCAGGATACGGCTCCCTATGCCCGGGGTACCGGGTAACGAGGTAGTCAGGGGAAGGGTTAGTCCCCGCTAAAGTGTAGCTCTGTTCTCACTCTAACCTCCTTATGCTTTGGGATAAAATCAGAAAGTCCCACACTGGAGCAGGTGACGATTGGGTAAGGATTACAACTGATGCTGTTTGGTAGAAAAAGGAAGTGTCACATTTGTCTTGTATAGCATATTATGTTCGTGCAATTACATACTCAAGATACCCAAGATATTACGGTGAGAGTTAAAGATGGCTTTTGTTCAAGCGGATTGCCTTAACCTTTTACTCTTTTAGTGGCGCAAGAGTTAAGAACACAATCCACTGCCAATGTGCAGGGGACTGCACAGGATTGTGAGCCAACTGAAAAGTCAAGATGAATCTTATCAACAGCTTAAGGGTTAAAGCCCCTTATTTTTCTAGTGGAAGTGGTTGCCGGGGTAATTACGCTGCTATTACAGAAGCTGATAACTCGGTCTCCACAACACGACATGACCTATTTCTACAGAAAGTCAAACAAGAAAACATCAAAAAAATATGAACATCAATTGTATTGTATCATGTAAAAGGACTGCTAAGGTTAGCACATTTAACATAAGAACAGCCAGAGAACAGCACAAACGCATCGAACTTGCAGAACTATTTTGTCGAATCAAACTGCACATCCTTGGCCTGCAAGAACATCATGTAGTGCATTCTGAGCCTACCAGGATAGAAAAGATGAACAAAGGGATTCATCTAGTGACCTCATCTGCGTGGAGAAACGCAGCTGGCGCTTCTAATGGGAGAGTAGGAATCATCTTGACGAGGACAGCATATGAGGCTATTTAAGTCTTATAAAATCTTACAGCGCAAGGATCCTCACCATGTCTTTCAATGGAAAGCGCAGGCTCACTGTCATCACATGCTACAGTCCTACAGAAGCCTCATCTGATGAGGAGGCAGAAAATCTCTTTTGTCTAAAACCAAGCATCTTACTGTTAATTTAGTAGAAGAGGAGCCACACACAATAACTTCTAAGGACGGACATGCCTTAGAGGGGGGGGTGACATGTCTCCAATGTCTCCAATGTCTTTTGTCTTTTTTGAAAAGATAGGGTGCAGAGACATGTCCTGGAGACATTGGAGACATTGGAGACACAGCTTTTGGAGACATTGGAGACATTGGGGACATTGGAGACATTGGAGACAAAGCTTTTGGAGACATTGGAGACATTGGAGACACTGGAGACGTAGATGTATGATTGGAGAAGGAGGAGGATCTAGGAGGAGGATGACCCAGGAGGAGGACTTAGGAGGAGAAGGAGGAGGATGAGGACTCAGGAGGAGGACTCAGGAAGAGACTGAGGAGGACTGAGAAGGAGGAGGACTGAGGAGTACTGAGGAGGATGGCTGAGGAGGATGGCTGAGGAGGATGGCTGAGGAGGATGGCTGAGGAGGATGGCTGTGGAGGATGGCTGAGGAGGATGGCTGAGGAGGATGACTGAGGAGGAGGACCTAGGAGGAGGAGGACCCAAGAGGAGGAGGACCCAGGAGGAGGACCCAGGAGGAGGACTCAGGAGGAGGAGGACTCAGGAAGAGGACTGAGGAGGACAGAGAAGGAGGATAACTGAGGAGTACTGAGGAGGATGGCTGAGGAGGATGACTGATAGGGAGGAGGAGGAGAAGAAGGACTGAGGAGAAGGAGAAGGAGGAAGACCTAGGAGGATGAGGACCCAGGAGGAGGACTCAGGAGGAAGAGGAGGACTCAGGAGGACTGAAAAGGAAGAGGACTGAGGAGAACTGAGGAGGAGGAGGACTGAATAGGAGGAGGAGGGGGACTGGGGGAGGACTGAGGATGAAGAAGACTGACGAGAAGGATGAGGAGGAGGACTGAGGAGGAGGACTGAGGACTGAGGAGGATGAAGAGGAGGAAGACCTAGGAGGAGGACTCAGGAAGAGGACTGAGGAGGACAGAGAAGGAGGAGGACTGAGGAGTACTGAGGAGGATGGCTGAATAGGATGGCTGAGGAGGATGACTGAGAGGGAGGAGGAGGAGAAGAAGGACTGAGGAGAAGGAGAAGGAGGAGGACCTAGGAGGATGAGGACCCAGGAGGACTCAGAAGGAAGAGGAGGAGGAGGACTCAGGAGGACTGAAAAGGAAGAGGACTGAGGAGAAGGATGAGGAGGAGGACTGAGGACTGAGGAGGATGAAGAGGAGGAAGACCCATGAGGAGGAGGACTGAGGAGGAGGATGAGGACTGAGGAGGACTGAGGAGGATAGCTGAGGAGAATGGCTGAGGAGGATGACTGAGAGGGAGGAGGAGGAGGAAGAGGACTGAGGAGGAGGAGAAGGACTGAGGAGGAGAAGGAGGAGGACCTAGGAGGAGGAGGACCCAGGAGGAGGACTCAGGAGGAGGAGGACTCAGGAGGAGGACTCAGGAAAACTGAGGAGGAGGAGGAGGAGTGAATAGGAGGAGGAGGGGGACTGGGGAGGACTGAGGAGGAGGAGGACTAAGGAGAAGGATGAGGAGGACTGAGGAGGAGGATGAGGACTGAGGAGGAGGACTGAGGAGTACTGAGGATGATGGCTGAGGAGGATGGCTGAGGAGGATGGCTGAGGAGGATGGCTGAGGAGGATGGCTGAGGAGGATGGCTGAGGAGGATGGCTGAGGAGGATGGCTGAGGAGGATGGCTGAGGAGGATGGCTGAGGAGGATGACTGAGAGGGAGGAGGAGGAGGAGGAGAAGGACTGAGGAGGAGGAGGAGGAGAAGGAGGAGGACCTAGGAGGAGGAGGACTCAGGAAGAGGAGGAGGATTCAGGAGGAGGACTCAGGAAGAGGACTCAGGAGGAGGACTGAGAAGGAGGAGGACTGAGGAGAACTGAGGAGGAGGAGGAGGATTGAATAGGAGGAGGGGGACTGGGGGAGGACTGAGGAGGAGGGGGACTTGGGAAGGACTGAGGAGGAAGAGTACTGACGAGAAGGATGAGGAGGAGGATTGAGGAGGACTGATGATTGAGGAGGAAGAGGAGGAGGATGAAGAGGAGGAGGAGGACCCAGGAGAAGGAGGACCCAGGAGGTCCGGAGGAGGACCCAGGAGGAGGACCCAGGTCCCAGGAGGAGGACTCAGGAGGAGGAGGAGAACGACTGAGGAGGAGGAGGAGGAGGAGGAGGAGGAGGAGTCTCCAAAAGCTGTGTCTCCAATGTCTCCAATGCCCCTAATATCCATTTTATGTCCCTAATGTCCCCAATGTCTCCAATGTCCCCAATGTCCCCAATGTCTCCAATGTTTCCAAAAGCTGTGTCTCTAATGTCCCTAATGTCCCCAATGTCTCCAATGTCTCCAAAAGCTGTGTCTCCAATGTCTCCAATGTCTCCAATGTCTCCAATGTCTTTGTCTTTTTCGAAAAGATAAGGTGCGGGAGACATTGGAGACATGTCACCCCCCCCCCCCCCCCCCTTAGAGGAAGTTGAGGATTTTTTCTACCCAGGAGCCTGGATAAGTACAACAGAGCACGACTTAAGGGTACGCAAGGCCAAGGCATGGGCTGCCTACCACTAAATGAAGGCTATATGGAGGTCCAATTTGCGCCGAGATTTAAAGATCCGTCTGTTTCAAGGCTACAGTTGAATCAATCTTCCTGTATGGAACGGAAACGTGGACAATGAAAGAATGGAGGAGGAGGACTAAGGAGAAGGATGAGGAGGACTGAGGAGGAGGATGAGGACTGAGGAGGAGGACTGAGGAGTACTGAGGATGATGGCTGAGGAGGATGGCTGAGGAGGATGGCTGAGGAGGATGGCTGAGGAGGATGGCTGAGGAGGATGGCTGAGGAGGATGGCTGAGGAGGATGGCTGAGGAGGATGGCTGAGGAGGATGGCTGAGGAGGATGACTGAGAGGGAGGAGGAGGAGGAGGAGAAGGACTGAGGAGGAGGAGGAGGAGAAGGAGGAGGACCTAGGAGGAGGAGGACTCAGGAAGAGGAGGAGGATTCAGGAGGAGGACTCAGGAAGAGGACTCAGGAGGAGGACTGAGAAGGAGGAGGACTGAGGAGAACTGAGGAGGAGGAGGAGGATTGAATAGGAGGAGGGGGACTGGGGGAGGACTGAGGAGGAGGGGGACTTGGGAAGGACTGAGGAGGAAGAGTACTGACGAGAAGGATGAGGAGGAGGATTGAGGAGGACTGATGATTGAGGAGGAAGAGGAGGAGGATGAAGAGGAGGAGGAGGACCCAGGAGAAGGAGGACCCAGGAGGTCCGGAGGAGGACCCAGGAGGAGGACCCAGGTCCCAGGAGGAGGACTCAGGAGGAGGAGGAGAACGACTGAGGAGGAGGAGGAGGAGGAGGAGGAGGAGGAGTCTCCAAAAGCTGTGTCTCCAATGTCTCCAATGCCCCTAATATCCATTTTATGTCCCTAATGTCCCCAATGTCTCCAATGTCCCCAATGTCCCCAATGTCTCCAATGTTTCCAAAAGCTGTGTCTCTAATGTCCCTAATGTCCCCAATGTCTCCAATGTCTCCAAAAGCTGTGTCTCCAATGTCTCCAATGTCTCCAATGTCTCCAATGTCTTTGTCTTTTTCGAAAAGATAAGGTGCGGGAGACATTGGAGACATGTCACCCCCCCCCCCCCCCCCCCCCCTTAGAGGAAGTTGAGGATTTTTTCTACCCAGGAGCCTGGATAAGTACAACAGAGCACGACTTAAGGGTACGCAAGGCCAAGGCATGGGCTGCCTACCACTAAATGAAGGCTATATGGAGGTCCAATTTGCGCCGAGATTTAAAGATCCGTCTGTTTCAAGGCTACAGTTGAATCAATCTTCCTGTATGGAACGGAAACGTGGACAATGAAAGAATCTTTGAAAAGAATAGACGGATGTTACAGTAAAATGCTTTGGATGGCCCTAAACGTGGACTGGAGAGAACATCGCACCAACAAGGAGGGCTTTAAATCACTCCCAAGAGTTAGTTCGAAGATACAGGCCAGAAGAATGAGGTCGGCTGGGCACATCCAGAGATCCAGCGATATGATGACCTGGCAGTACACCAACTTCTCCTTCGGGAACCTAGCCATGGGACCAGAGGGAGGGGCATACCACCGCTCACTTTCGTCGATAACCTAATAAGTGACACCGTACTCAAGAACACTGGGGAGATTAAGGAGCTTATGGCGGACAGAAAGCTTTGGAGACACATCATTGAGACTCGGACTCTGAAGCCGCCTTAAGTCAAGTAATTTAAGTCATGTGCTTTGACTTGCCCTTGACCTTCGTCATAGCCTCCTTCCATGACAGGAGAACACATTTGCCACATTTGGCACATTTCCACTTTGTGCATTCATATGGATTATATCTCGATGATCGAGACATCCTGTTTGCTATCGTGATAACATACTATCAATATAAACACACTCATATACTATGTAAACTATCTATTAAGTTAAGACATGAGAACAACACGTAGGTAAGACTCAGTGGGAAATAATTCACATTCAATACAATTAATGAAATGGCTAGAATTTTGTTTAAATTTTGTTTAAAAAACCCAAAAAAACCTAAAAAAACCCAATCCCAGTATTACCTTTTCTTGGGTAGGAGTTGGGTTTTTTTGGGTTACACCCCCCCCCCACGTTTATATGTATAAGAACTATTCGAAGAATTCTGCTCGGTACTGAAGACAGAGTAAAAAGAATACCGATTGCTAACCCCTCATACCGTAAATATAATCTAAGAATGTACATAATATTATGCTGTCGAGGAATGTACACTTGTTGCTAAGCGACTTTTATCAAAGTTGTACATCACAATATAGAGCAATGATCAATTTTATTACAAACTACGTCAATAGCAGGCCACTATAACGCTAAACTTACTTTTCCCAGTCGATCTGCAACTTGGAAAAGAGCACAAACTTCAGCAGTAACCAGGACGGCTCCTGAGCACCAAAGGTAACTTAGGACCCCCGGCTGGCTGCTTACTGGGGGCTCCAACCCCCGGACCCCCACTATTCAACATGTGTATCAGTTCTAGGAGCAGGTCATTGCTGGAATGACATTCTATCAACATGTTGGATTGTGTGGCCAGCACGCTAATCAGGCGACCTGAAACACGTTGTTTTATATACTCGCTAATAAGGGCAGGATTGTAACTAATATATAAATCAGAGTTGTTAAAATAAAAACTGTTGGGGGAATCATGTGGCTCGTGTGCTTGTTATTAATGTAAACATTAAGATGTAAAACTAAACAAAACACAACTTGTCAGCTCAGAGAAACGTATAAATGTCACTGTTGAGCTCATTAATCGAATTTTAAGCTCGATACAATTATTTAAATCTGAAAAGATTTGTATCTATTGTCCATCTTAAATTTGATCAATGGTCATTGATAAATGAGGATTGATTGAGTTGAAAGAGCACGACATAAAATATGTACTGCAAAACAGGGGCGCAATAACTCTGAGTTTTAGTGTTCAGTAAAATCTTCAGATCTGAACAGACTAACCAGTGCAGTATTTCCTGGAACATTCCAGATCAGTGGTGAGATTGTTATTCCTCTCAATCAGCTCACACTGCAGCGTCGTGTGTAGGGACAGGATCAGGATGTCTTGCTGGGATAGGGTCTTCTGTTCAACGTACTTCTTGTAGTAGTCCTGCCAGAGTGGTTACAGTGGTCACAAAGTTAAGAATTTAGAGAAACGTCTAATTAATATGTTGCTCAGAAAAAAATTAAGATTTGCCATTGTTAAACATTCGAATGGATTCGACAGAGCTAATGTTCCCAATCGATTTTCAGAATCCGATACTATGAATACGAGACATTAAATAAATATATAAATATAGCAGCACTAATATCGATACACATTCATGAAATATATACTATGCAATCATAATATAATGAACTTTCAAAGATGCAGAAAAAGATCCAGCAAATCAGATCATTGGACGTTAAGTAGTACACCTTACGGTGGATAATGATTTAAAATATCGAGCAAACGAATATTTATACCACAATCGAAACATATAATTTTAATACTATAATGTAGAACTACCGAGTCGGTCTTTAAAATGGCTAATTTACATCCAGACCATCGTCAATACAACTATATAATATGTATAAAGGCGATACCAACATATTTACATATAATAACAATGTATAACTTAGCAGTACACTGCTTCTTTGACCATAAATCAAGAAAACACCTACATCTGAACACGCCCACCTATTTAATATATATAATGCTTTCAGAGATACCAAGGTGCACCATCAGCCCAATGATTTTGTTTGCAGAATTTGCTGCAGTGCTTTTAAAAAGTTCCTTATTACATGTTGGATGTATATATAGTACTTTAGAAATATATTAACAATATATTAACAATAGATTAATCTATTAATAAACTGATATCCAGAATATTCCAAACCTCGAGAGAGTTGACGAACTGTTCCACGGAGGTATAGTACGGGGTTTTAGTTGCTTTCAGGATAGTAGCGTTAACTAGGTCTATAGGGGCCTGCTGTATCACCTACGGTACGGGATTTATCATTAGTTGTTGAAAAATGTTATTCAATATGTATTTTTATACCTGGAATATGTCCAATATCATATAGCTTTATAGTGTTGGCATTATATCTGTGAATTAATTCAAGTTTTGCGTGACTTTTGAAACATTTTATGATTTATGATATAAGTTCCAGATGTGTAAAATAATGTAGATTTGTAACCTGTTTTATCTTGTTGTGAAGTTTGTGTGAGGAGCAGCCCAAACAGTTAATTGGGTTAGAGGACTGGTAGGACTTGTCAAGACAGGAGTGTGTAAAGGGTAGTGGTATTTGGGTGGCTGGAGACACTGGAATCTTCAACTGGAATTTTAGCTATTTTTATCAAGATCCTGCTTTGTCGAAATATGCATACATTTTAATCGTGCTGTCTAGGGGATCATAAACAATTCCTAAAACGAAGTTCACTAAGTATCAAAACAGAATCCAAACAAAGTCTAAACCGGATGTTAACTAGTCCAAACATGTTGGACTAAGACTAAGTCACAATTACCTCAGTAGGAGAGTAAGGTTTAAAGAAGGGTTCTGGAGGGAGAGGTAGGACTGTGTTAGAGAGTCTCCGACATGTAGGACACGACAACTCTTTACCTGTTACACAAGACATTTATATATATAATATAGTACCCATCTCTATCTTGAGTATCTAGCTGATTCAACTTATACTTTCAGAATCGCATAAGCAAAAGAATTTAAACAGATTAATGGTAAAGAATGTTAATCAAGATTCAGCAGTCAGCAACATACCTTTGAGAGGATTATGAAGAGGGTCAGTACTCCTACTTCTCTGACTGTCACTGTATGTTTTATAACACTCCACGTGCAGATAATGACAGCAACTTTGCACGTGTAACCCAGGCTGCGCGCGCTGTCCTATTCCCTGCCAAGTGGAACCGGAGGAGAAGAGCATCTTGAGGGTGGTGTAGTGGTCGTGGAGTGTGGAGTGCAGGGTCGGGATATCTTCAAATCGATCGTCCATTATCGCTCGCTCCTGCAGAGTTAAAGTTTGGAAAACCCATCTAAAGTTCAAAAATCAAAGCTGGTAACCAGTAAACAGGAACTTGTAATAATATTAAAGGAGAATGAGCTGTGAGAATAAGAAGCAACGTACGGTATCAGGAGCTGTACAGTGGAGAAGCAGTGAGGCAGGTTGACACAGGACAAAGGTAGCAATAGGTCTCATCTCTGTGTTCACACTGTCGATACTACAGATTATACAGGAATAAGTCGGCTTTGCCTCGTTCGTCTCTTCTTCCTGAAACAACAGGGGGTTCAGTGGGACTTGATGATATTATAGTCATTTATTAGTCACAGCGCTTTGATGATAGTTAGAGCCTATTAAAAAACTAGGGAAAAGTTTTAAATTGAGACCTTATAGCGACGAATTAAACTGCATCTCATTGCTTGATGGAGGGCACAAAAAGTTGGTCTCCGGTCGCGGTGAAGTGAATCCATTTTTGGTGACTGATATGGCAGCATGGTTATGTAACCGATCGACGAGGGATAAACATGCAGCAAGCTAAAAGACGTACTTTATAGATAACTGATCACAAAGTCATCGGGACCCCCAGCAATACAAGACCCCCAGCAATACAAGTGCGATTGTCTTTTTATTGTCTTTTAGTTGCTTTATTATTTACGGAATACCTATAAATTACACTGAAACAGTTAGAGTTTACCGTATAGTCACGGCTTTTGCAGGTATTCTTGATAAGACTTGTGGTCTACTCAAAGAGGTACTTGATTGTACTCTGGAATGATTGTAAGGTGGTACTGACGACTCTGTCAATCAAACGACGATTTGGGGCGCCCCCGGCCCCCCCACATAACGGGGTCAGCGGGGCCCTTCGTTACGCCACTGCTGACGAGTTATCTCAACTAAACTTACAACGAAAGATATTGGATTCTCTGCTTCCATCTGGGCCTCAAATATCCTCTGCTTACTAGCAAACTGTTGCAACAGCTTCGCCTGGCGCTCCTTGGCTCGCTTGCGCTTAGCTTCGCTGGTTGAGCAGGGGCTAGTGCTACGGTCGGGTGTGCTGGCGTCTGCACGCTCCAAGGAGCGGAGCAGCTTAGCATTGTTCTGATCACGTTCACTCAGCTTATCTAGAATCTTGGAGATAGCACTCACACCTGAATTGTTGTGAGTCAGTATCAGATTTGTTAGAGCTGAAATCAGAGTAAAAGTAGATTCGTTTAATTTCAGTTCTGAGCCATGGGATGAGTCGGAATGTACCGTGTTTTGGCTAACATTAACAGGTTTATTGAAAACATGTCCTGATATTTTAGACAAGACAACTATCTAATAAGTTACAGTGCAGTGATTGTATTTGATGTGGAATTACTCTGTCAATACAGGTAAACAGTTCAGTAATCAAATTATCTAAATACGGATACGATGAACAACACAAAGTGACACTACCAGACTACACAATATCTGAGAGTTGCGGAGTAAACGTACCATTATGTGTGGTGTAAGCGTTGCTGGAACCAGGACTTTGAGAGAAATCAATCTGAGCCAGCTTCTTCTAATCTCGTACATACACTGGACAAGGCTTGTACCTGTAGGAATGAGGTGTCATCACGTGACTCAGGTTTATACTCTATCTTTATATCTCTCTATACAAAGCACTGTTGTATCGTCTGAGACTCTGACACAGCCAAAATTTTGTTGTTTCCTTAGCCAATCAGAAATTCAGAAATACATTTCTTAGACCTATTCATAGAATGATTTTGAATAGACCTGGGAATCTAGGTTGTGGCGGCTGTTAAGTGCAAAAGTCTCGTGGCACTGAGATTCGTGTGTGTAAGAGACGTCAGAAAAGTCATTTTCTGGCCATTTTCAGGAAATGTAATGCTGGATATATATATTTTCGGGTGAATATTTGCTTTTAGACAGCAATTATGGGCGGTGCTATATAAATCCAAACACCTGACATGATGTGATAATCTCTTGAGCCGGAAATAGTGAGCTCGAGTACTGCAGTAAGTTAAAACACGAAGAGGTTCACATTTGATGAAAAAGATCGCGGCGATTTTTAATTAATTCGACATAATATTCGTATTTCATATAATATTATTATACAGTAATAACAGACTCAGCACATAATTTGACATGTAAAACTAGGGATATTGTATGATTAAGGTCAAGGTGCATGGCGGGGACCATATCAGGGCCAGGGAGGGGAATTAATTTACACCCTTGATCAACTTTTGATCAGACAAGTACAAGCTGTCCGACTTGAACCCATAAAATATATATTGTTATTATATTATATTTTAAAGGTTTTTAGAATATCTAAAGTTCGTTTCCTGTTCTTATTATTTACTAGGTGCTCTGTAACGCCATACTCCACAAAGTATAAGCCTGCAATATACTATAATATAAGTAATTATCACTGAAATTCTCGGATTCAACTTGGCTTTATCCCAGAATTTCCCTCCTCTATGATTAGATTCAAGGTAGGCGAGATCATCGAACATAATACCCCCTTGATTAAGTTTTGATCAGATAAAACTAAGTGCAATTTGTCTGACTTTACAGAATTTCCGTTCCCATCCTGTGTCTACTTGTTTAAACTATTTAAGCTGGATTTTTCCGACACGTAATTGGATATTGTGCCGATGGTTAGCATTAACATTCAACATGATATTTTAAAATCGCGTGTATCACGATACTGTAATTAGTTATTAGTTTGATCAACATATGATTCGTTGGGTATATCTTAATATCGGAGTGTGTAATAAATGTTAGAATTTATTTATTTATTTATATGAGAGAAATTATAAAGTGGATACTCATTAATTTCCAATGATAACAAATTCGCGGATCAAATTTTAGGTGTTATGTTCACTTACCCATAACACATTGATAAGCGTTCTTAACAATCCTGTCCGACTTGTACTTGATATCGAACATGCTCTCCAGGGTACCAGAATGTCGTTTCCTAACTCTAAATATCCAATCGTAACACCTGAAAACCAATCACGTGTTATAAAAGACAAAAGTACGTGAATATAATATCACAGAACACGTGACATGCTTTAAAACCAGTGCTAACTGATATCCGATGCTACTTGCAATTGCAGTAGGGGGGCTGTTTAAAACGAGAAGGCGGCTGCTACTGCTAATATACTGTACTCTACCGTGTACAGTTGTTGAAATGTAGAGTAAAATGTCTTAACTTAGCAATTAGCATACAGCTTCAGCAGAGTACACAGTATATTACGAATAAGCGCTTGAAAGCACTGGTTTAACTACAGCATGTTGTAGAAAATGATCGTGGCAGATTCTTTTTTAAATGTAATTCGTCGAGACACACATAAAAGATTTCAGATGCATCCAATTGCAAATAACATGAAAACGGTTATTTCCGATAAACGGTTTTATTAAAACCCACCGCAGAACACTATCTTGCAGGTTGAATAAGGAAACTTTCAAACTAATCATAGTACTTAGTTTAAAATAAATTATAGAGTGTAGACATTGACATTGTTATCTGCCGGCTCAGGAGACGATCAGCGGATGTTTTGACTTGTGAAATAGCGCATGACAATCGTCGACATTACCGATTTAAAATCCTACGCTACGGTATCGTGAGTAAGATAACTTTGAGATATGTACATCCAATGTGAATATCGAATAATCACATACACATATTACACAATCAATTACCTTATGTGATCAAGAAGAAGGCAAGATAATTTGTAAATATTTACATCCCATGTGAATATTGGATTATCAAAATCACAATCAGTTACCTTATAATTGAGGAGAAGGCAGTAGGGTCCACTCCTTCAGGGACATAAACAGCACAGATCTGATCCAGCGTGGCCAGCTCCTCCTTTACCAGCGTACTCAAATAGTATATCAGGAGGTTTATCATCTTGTACCTGAAGCAAGAGGGCGCTAACTTAAACTTGGTACGTTCTTCAGTTACACACTCACCGGTATAGTAAAACAATGAACATACAAAATAACAAAAGATAAAATTAAACATTTAAATAACATTTAAAGAGAAAGTTTAATAAGCGTACCGATGAGGTGGAAGTTGCTCCAGCACTTGTTGTATGTGGTACATATGCGTCTTCTTATCGTACATGGCCGTGCCGATACCGGTGGTTAGGGACAGCTGTTTGGCAGCGTTATAGAGCCGCGCGAACAGCGGCGGTTGTAGCCTGCTGTTACACATCAGTAACAACGCTTCTGTTACGTCCTGGAGCCTGTAAGGGAGTTAGGGGTGAGCGGTGGAATTATTGTTTTATTTAAACAAAACAGGAGAAAATGTTTTTTTAGATCACGTGAACACAATTTGTTTTCAAAATATATTAGGTAAACGACCTTTGAAATAAAGAGCAGAACCTTATATAATATTATAATACGTTTTGTAAATTAATTATAGATCGATAATTTATCGCCACATTATTATAATATACTAATATATATTAGGGAAATTCTATTAAAGCCAAACAAATTATTAGATACGAACTATAAATAGTACATACTACATAGTTTCGATTAAAGTAGAGCTTTAAACATCATAGATTAAAACTTTAAATTCTGTCATTAAAACTTCATTATCAAAAGACAAAAGCTGGGCAGAATGCCCAACCTGTACTGAGCATGGCTCCAGCTAAATACATGTTACTACTCCTTCGTAGGCCATCATATTGCCACACGTTATTGCTTTTGCTATTCATAGATTGGTTTCAAGCAAGCTAAGGTGTTGCACTTACCCTGGCGCCCTGGCACAAAGCCAACTGAACAATTTTATAAAAAATCAGCCATGGTAATTGTTTAAATCCCATGACTCACAATAATGGTAAAATGCATCGTAAGAATATATCAGCTTAAAATGTAACACTAACGTGTACTGGTCGGGTTTGATAATGAAGGTGTGAGGAGAGCTGATCAGTTTTCTACACAGCTCCTGAACCCTCTGTTCAACTGCTTTACCTGGGATATGAAATTAACTGTAGATCAGTACACTAATACAGCTATGACGTCATCAACTATGATGTCATCAGTCAGGTTAGTGCCGGCGCTGAGTTGCAGCGACGATGTTTTTGAAACTATAACTAACAATTATACGATGAACGAAAATGACATTAAAGCATTTTATTAAACATATATAATATATAACATAATATCAAATTATTGTATTACAATTGTTGATATTTATTCAGGCTGCTAAAATGCTCAGATGGATGGGAGCCACAGCTGTGTATAGGTTTAATTTAAAGTAAACTAAAGTCAGTATTATTAAGGATTACAGTCACATTCAGCATGGAACACATGTGCCTCTGAATCTTACTCTGTGACCCGTAAAGGCAACCTATATCTCGTTCGAATCTCAGGAATGCTGTAAAAATGCAGGCCATCAATTTACTAATTTAAAATTACACTAAACACTTTTAGATAGAAATTAATTCCACAGTCACGAGACGGATTCAAATCACATAATATGATCACCTTTATATAAAGTAGGGAGATGTCTGTGTTCTTGTAAGAAGAGGATACACTTGACGATAGCTTGGGGGACTGTTCCATCCTCCTGTTCTGCTACTGTTATATCTGGCTTCAGACTACCTGAGATACACTATACGGTCATCATCTGCTCTGTACTAACTACGACAGCTGTACCGTAATAATAGCCTTGAATTTAAGACACTGCGATCTGAGGTCTGCTGATAACATTAATTGTACATCTTCGTCTAAATCCAGTGTTTACCTCTTTCGAGAACAGGAGTTGTTATATCTTCAGGAGCATCAACACAGAGATCTATCAGATAGAAAGTCAGGTAGATCATGTTATCATTAACAGTCTCTGTCTCCCGCATAGCTTTGTACAGTACAGTGAAGAGCATGGCGTGCAGTGTACGGCTGTGCAGAATACGGTACAGAGGCTTACACTGGGGGTTGAGGGCCAGGGGGGTCCTGAAGGGAGGCCATAGTCCTTGTACCTGAGCGAGAAGTGAGGATTTAAACTCAAATAACATAATAGGGGGGGGGGGGTAACAGTGTAACACCTTAATAATATGTACTTATTGGGAAAGCACGGACGAATCTTATAAACTGGTTCACAGCATTATTTTACATCTAATTCACCTTAGTTTTGTTCTGTGACTGATACCAGCCCTTGTACTTGTCCATAGCAAGCTGATATCCCCTCTTGTAACTCCCCCGCAACATTACATGTAACGGCTGAAACTCGCTCTTCCACAGGTCAGGTTTAAGAGCGTAGATACCCTGGGTTAGCTGACCTGATTCGTTCGTGGGCTGTTTGTAGTCGGAGACTTTGGAGAGCACTTCGTCAAATAGCTCTGTGGGAAGAGAAACCATGATAACAATAATCAGAGATATGACTGCGGCGGGTGCGGAACCGCACTATTAGCCGTTTTACGAACATATTCGATCTAACAGTTGTTTCCCGCACTTGGTAATCAGGTAAAATCAAATGGTATATGAACCTGTGAGCTCTGATATCCCTGGTTTCTCAGGGAGATTATCAGTTAGTTGGGAGTGAGTGAAATCTCCCATAGTTAGCTTAGTAACCACCTCCAGATGTACCATTCTCTCCTCAGACAGTCCCATGTACATTCTCTGGTAAACAAGCTGCAGGATCAGGTTCAACATACTCTCTACTAGTGCCTGGAGGAGAATCGCATTGTCAGCAATGTCACACATGTTCTAATTTGTACTAAATTTCTAATTAAGAGCTCAGTAAAAGATTAAAAACTGAGCAAATATTTCGCCTGACCGTGATTATACATGTCACAGGTCCCTACATAAAGCCAACATGTACAGCAGATAGATAGTGCAATGTATTTAGTACATACCTGTTGAACATCAGTATCAGCAGGTTGGGTAGAAGAAGCAAAGTCCCCGAACTTAAACCAAGAGTCCAGTTTGTATCTTTGTAGAAGGGTAGTGAGAAGAAGGTCGCTATCCAGTGCCATCACACAAACCTGGATAATGACTAATGACTATATCGTGATTTATTATTCATAAGAGTTATGGTGCAGGTGCAGAGTGTATCTGATATTATTTGAATTTATGCAGTATAAAATATACAGGATGTGCCCTGATCTATGAAGATGTGTCGCTTAATGTATTCTACTGATAAGTAGCATGTGATCTGAGGGACTGATCGAATAAACAGTATCGAAAAAGTGGTAAGTACAACACTATATTTCAAAATAGAAAGTATGACTTATATTGCAGTAACATTAAGCTATAAAGAATGTTATAAAACCTGAAGAAGAAAGATGTCGAGGTCGACACATTGGTTACAGTACTGTCCCTGTAAGTAGAACTCCTCTTGTGATCTGAGACTGTAACCATTCCGTACCCACAATCCTGACAGTATCTCTCCTATTCCAACCTGAGGGACACAACTTTCAATAATCTATATTTCTAGTCTACGTCAAAAAAATGTCATTGATAAGTGATTGCAATTGTGTATCTAAAGGAATTAAGTACGATCAAGGTTTACATTTTTTCAGTAGCGACCCTTCTAAGAAAACATCAAGCCAAAAGCTAACAAATTACACACCTGAATTCTGAGGACATGTTCCATGACGCACCACAACACCTCCTCACTGGGTAGCACCTCCTCCAGAGTCATCCCGCAGTAATTGATAGCTTGTGATATGAACCCAGCTAGGTACCTGTGCAGCGGCAGGTGGAACGTTATCTCGTGTCTCGGTATTGGCCCGCTCGGAGTGAACTCCTCCCCGTTTAGAGGCTCTAGGAAGGGTTTCACAATCTGAACTTGGATCATCCTGAACCAGGACCTTAGAGCCCTGACACACTCGCTTAACACTAGTCTGATATGGTCACTCTCGGACGGAGAAGTGCACACTGATAACAAGTTTGTCATGATGTGAGATGATGCTTCTATCTCTGTGCTGTACGCATACTGGTAAACTACGCTCTCGTATGGTATGTGAACTATAAGGTGCCTGATGTTTTTGTTCATTCCAGTGAAATGGGTTAAGATTCCCATCCATCGCCTGATCAGGGCTGCTTCGCCCAGGAAATGTGTGGCTATTTTGGAATGGGAGAGAAGGTTGTGAAAATCGCTGACCACAGGCCAGTACCTGTGATGAGAGATAATATCGTGATTACAATTGACTACGAAGAGACTTTTAGAGTTCACATTGTCTTCAGTGTCATGATCCACCTTGATCAGAGTCCGTGATATTAAATCCGACAATGCAGACACTATGATGCTCAGTAAATTGTTGTTTTGTACCATCTTAAAAGTTAGGTTTTCGTTGCTGAATAGTTGCACACTTGCGTGGACAAGGCGATTGCAAAGTTTCTGATCTTCGTCTGGTTCAAATCTATGAGTCAGAAGATTAGCTATTTTAGCGTAACGGGAACAGAACGCCTCCATGAACTGTTGCTTGTAATCAGTTTCTTGAAGCATGCTCAAAACTAAAGTCACCAAATATTGAGGAAATTTTAGCTCAATGAGTAAATCGAGAAGAGTTTCTAGAACTGTTTTTTGTTCCTCTTCATAACCGAGGTAAGGGAGATCACAGTCTTTGCTGGGTCCAGGAAGGGAGAGAATGCTATCAGCTACACTCTGAAGAGGGGGACCCTCTCCGTCAGAAATATTCTGAATTGCTGAATCAGGGAGGGAAGGAGGCTGACTATTCTCAGTAGATGATTGTCGTCTTATCACACTGTATTTGTGTATCGACTGTTTGGAAGCTTCCCCTTTGAAGAGAACCTTTGATTCTGATAAAGAGTTCTTTCTAACTTGGAGCATGCCCTTAGCTACAACATTTCTGGTGATATCGCCCATTTCACAGAGTTGCAGTAAGAGTTTAGCTACTTCCTCGTCCCCACGATCCATCTAAAGAATAATTCTGTTATAATCGTATGTTCCAAGGATATTTACATATATGCAGTTAATCTCAGGTGTATTGGTTGATGAACTTTGGTTTAGAAGTTCTAGTTTCTACAAATTCAAATAGGAGCAAAATTATCAGAACTAAATCTGGTAATAAAACTAGTATTTATTTAACAATTAGTTTCATGATAACGTCAACAATCATTGGACTTGTCACACTTACAGTTAAGTAAGTGTGTGATTGCAGATTGCCAAATAAAGAAAATTTTGATGCAGTTACGCTGTTACCTTGTTAGGCTTATCTCGTGTTGCATCCTCCAACTTGTAGAGTAGGAAATCAATAAGTTTTGGAACAACTAGATTAACCATCAAGGTGACATCATCAGGGATTTCACGGAAGTTTTTGGCCGACTTGGGCCCATGTCTGGAACAAAATCCACAAGGTTTCATGACTTCAACATCTCCACAATCACATGCACCACCTGTCAATAAATCAGTACAATATACAGTTCTAGAGAGATCTAAAATTAACTTTATGTAAAAATATCGTGCTTGATTATATTTAGGCTCAGAGAGATTTTGCTACATAATGAAGGTAATGACAATGTAAATATTTAAAATTACCTGCTCCAGATTTGAACATATTGAAGTCGTGGCCTTCGTGATCACCATTTTCGAAACATTCAGCACACAGTGACATGCAAGGGGTAATTCCACATGTCTTACATCTGTAGGCAATGAAATTGGCATCCCACACCAGGCCACAAATAACTGATCTATCATTGGACTTGATTATTCTGGTAAAATCTTCTGGTTTCTGACCTCCACATATCACCCATAAGCATTTCTCCACATCTAAAGCATTTTTGGTGTCATAAGGATTTATAAGAGTAGAAAGGAGGGAATCAACTTGTTGAGGTTCGCGTGAGTAAAGGTCTTTCAAGTAATTTGGAAGGGTGGTTTTGTCATCACAATCATTTAACACAGTCCATACCATTCCTGAGTGAAAATTGTAAATTAGTGTAAATAAATACCAAGGCCAAGGTAATTAAAATATTCATTAGAACTGGACCAATAAAACATGAATATTTTTAACAAGTAAAATTAGATTTTCCTGACATTACATTTTAGAGTACAATAATATGTACGCCGTATTTTTTATAACAGACTTTTCAAAATAGAAACACACTTTTGAAAAAGTACAATACTTTGATAATATGATAATGTGATTTAAACAATGAAAATTCACGACCTTCCATGGGGCCTTAGATTATGGAACTTAGAATTTGACACTAGTAAGAAGTAACCTTTGCGTTCCTGTGGTAATCTTATCAGCTCTCGGTTCCCATGGTAATCTAATCAGCTGAGCTTTGCAGAATGATGCAATACTATTGGTTAGTGAAAGGTCAACACTCTCTCCTATTGATAGTGGAGTTGACATCATTCCACTCATACTTATCTAATTATGGCTGTTGTATATTCATGACCTTCCACGGAGTTTTAGATCACAGAATTTAACACTAGTAAGAAGTAACCTTTGCGTTCCTGTAGTAATCTTATCAGCTCTGGGTTCCAATGGTAATCTAATAAGTCGAGCTCTGAAGAATGCTGCAATCCTAATGGCCAGTAAAAGGTTCACACTCTCTCCTTATTTGATAAATGAGTTGACATCATCTCACTCATACTGATCCAATTATGGCGGTGGTATATCATATTCATATTGCTATTAATAAATAATAGAGTTGTGCAACCTGTCTTTAAAAACACTAGTAAGAAGTAACCTTTGCGTTCCTGTGGTTAAAAAAGAAAATAAGTAAAAAGAAAATTAATCTTATCAGCTCTGGGTTCCAATGGTGATCTAATAAGCTGCGCTTTGCAGAATGCTGCAATCCTATTGGCTAGTGAAAGGTCCACACTCTCTCCACATTTGATAGAGGAGTCGACATTATCCCACTCATTCTGATCCAATTATGGCTATGGTATATCACATTCATCTTGCTGTTAATGCAGTTGTGCAATGTGTCCCTAAATTTGTCTTGCTTTATGATGGACCTGCTGTTTATTGCTATAAATTTCAGTTCCCATGTAGCTTCATTTGTGAACAAATAGAACAAGAATTACGCCCATAAGGCTGTATAGGTGGATGCTAGATTTCCAGTCATTGCCTTTTCAAGTTAAATATATCCGATTAGTAAAATTCTATTTCACAGCTTATTCTACCTATTTTGGACCCATTGCACAATGCACATTGAAATTACATTAGAGTCAGAAAAACCATATTTTACAATACTTATCCTGTTAGTTTTAGTTTTTTTTAAATTAAACGAAAGTTAAATTGATTGGTTGGTAAAAGGACCCAATTACATTAGAGTCAGAAAAACCATATTTTACAATACTTATCCTGTTAGTTTTAGTTTTTTTTTAATTAAACGAAAGTTAAATTGATTGGTTGGTAAAAGGACCCAGTTGCCCCCCCCCCCCCCCCCCCCCCCGTAGAGAAATCACTGTTGTTCTTATGATTTCGAAACGAAGGCGCTTCCTTATGTATCCAACAGCATCTGAATACCTTTGACCTGTGTGGTATTCCATCTTTCTAGCAAGCTTCTTTACTAGTCTTTCAGCTTCACCACCCATTCCACCAGATGTTGAGAAAACTAACGGCGTGGAGCTTCCTTTTTTACTTCCAGAACCCTTGCATTGTAACAATTTTTCTTTTCGTATACACGTAGGTATAGTACTTACTAATAATTTTAATTTTATAGATTAATAAAGCTTTTTGGGAAGTTGTAAATTTCTTTATTATTCATTGTAGCGCGATGCACTACTGGTATGGGCCGCGCGCGCATCCAATAATGCTTCTCGTTACCACAAAGCGGCGAGATGCGAAGGATTGACATCGTGAATCAATATCATTCTTGTATCACGTGGTGACCCCCACTGTCGCTTCACTATAGTGTTTCTACGGGGAGCCGCGTACTCGTGCGCGGCGGGTTATACAACGTATGACAAACAAAAATGTCATATTCGCATCAAAATGTTTTTGGAAAAAAGTTTTTCGTTTGTCAAAAAACTTACCATCAACACTTGTTGGTGATTTTTTAAATTAAATTACAAAATAACGAATACGTTTGCCGGCAATCCTTTAGAAAGCAAAAATAATATAACTGCGAACACAAAGAACAGCACGCCAAATAAAATTCTTCACAGCTAGCTTGTAGCCTTGATACATAGTATAGTAAATCGCGCTATATATATAATTTATAAATATTAAAAATAAAAATTTGACAATAAATTTTAAAATGATCTTTGGCGCCGCGCAGATCCAGAAATCTGCGAAAAAATCGAGCGCTATTGCAAAATATCTCAACAGAATCTTATTTATTTTTCAATTTTTGCGTCTTTCTTTTTGTCTTGTTTCCTTATATTTCCACCAGATTTATCAATGTAGTTTAATTAAGTAGCCATTGCCACTTACAATATTACTGTTGTATATATACAGTACAGACCACAGACATGTACACTACGTATATATACGTAGTGTACATGTCTGTGGTCTGTACTGGGCCGTGAGACACAAGGGTTACAAATTTCTCACAGTGGACACCCGGTTTTGTTTAAGCTCACATTACTGGACGGTGCTCAGCCTGTCATTCCGCCGAATCTCTATTCGTTTACGAACATTGTAGCCTGGGGTCCCCAGGTAAGGCTCACAGGGCATATCGAATGCATAAGCATATTAATAGGCACATCTCAACCAGTGGCGTAACGTTGCCTGTTGGCGCCCCCCTGCCGAAAAAAGCGCCCCCCTGTTGGCGCCCCCTCCCCTTTTGGTGCCCCTCCCTAAAATTGAACAAATTAGGTGATTTTAGAGAATACGCCAGTAAAATCTCTAAAAAAGTGTGTATCTAGCGCAGTTTTGCTAGTACTTTAGTTCAGTTTTCGAAATTGTCCCACATTCAAACGACGATTTGGCGCCCCCCTAAGACGGCGCCCCCCTGCACAGCGGGGTCAGCAGGGCCTTTCGTTACGCCACTGATCTCAACTACCTCTCACCATACTTTGATTATTTATGTTTTATTCATCAAGTTGTTACAAACCAGTGCTGTTTGATTTTTACAGACAATGATAGTTCCTTGATATCATTATAATCGTAGGAGATTAAAATTATATAGATATCAGATAGACATGTTTGGAATCGATATTTTGTAACACAAATTTTAATTTAATCTAATGATTTTTTTTATTTTACTTACCACCTCAGTGGAAATATTTCTGTGCTTGATCACCTGACGTGGATTTCCTGACTTAATTTATGCACAGTGGCAACTTGGATCGGATTACACTGTCAGTAACGAGGTCAGTGTCCAGCTAAATTGTCATTACGATTCATGAATGTGCGATCATTAGGGAACGTTTCAACTCCCTAGGGATTAAAGTCTTTTAGGTTTGTAAATTTGATCAATATGTCAGCATCAGAAGATATACCTTGTCATCACAAGAAGGCAGAGGTTTGTTTTACAAGACCTGAATACAGAGCACCTAACAAACCGAATGCTGTAAAGGTGTATACTGTAAGTCAGGAATCCCTATATCTCATTATACAGCATGTACCAGCTATAAATCTTGGACCAGAGCTAGCCAAACTGCTAAACAACTCAGGCACTCTTATCAAATTTGAAAAAATCAATGACTATCCTTGTGAGGAATTTACAGAAGCTTATTTATGTAAGTATACTACTCTTGCATCGGCTCGGTATATCAAAAAGAAGTATGATGACCATAGTTTCTATGGATCACAGCTCCATCTGACTTATGCTCCAGAACAAGAGAGTGCTGATGAAACTTGTCAGAAATTGGATGCATATCGCAAGAGCTTTTGCAAGGTTTTGAACAGTTTGTCATCACAACAAAATACATCCGCGCTCAGAAATTCCTTCAAACGAAATAGTGCTGATTATAAAGCCTTGCACTCAGACTCAATCCGTTTTCAGAATAATGAATTACGATACAAAGACTTGTCTGTAGGCACCCGTCATCCCTCATATTCTTTCCTTCAGTCAAGTATTTCAGAAACAGCAACAAACTCCTGTGAATTGCATATTCCACGCATTTCATTGCCAACAAACTGTAATAGCACAACATCAAATCCTCCAACACAACAGTTGTTCTGTAAAACCTCTGATTTTAGGCCTGTACCCAGACAGGTTAAGATAAGACAGAGTGGAGCAGAGAGACATGTTGGAAAGCAAAAAAGGGGTGGTAATGAAACTGTGAAACACATTGGGGTACCATCCTCAAAGAATCTTCTGATAAGCAGCGAACTCCTCAATAGAACTGGAGAATCAAATTCCGCAAAAGATAATTCAAACAGAGCACATAATAGTTGCACTGCTGAGCAGTCAAAAGAGGTTAAAATAAAGAAACGAAGGAGAATATAATCTGCTCTTGGAATTTTAGAAGTAAAGGTGTTGCATTACTTGTTCAATTCAAAGATTTTTATTTAGCTAATTTGTTTTTCAGTTTAATGAACACCAGCTGTCTTTTATTATAAAATATATATTTATTTCACATTGAACTTGACAACTTTTAGTAAAACCGATTTTAATTCATATCGATATCTTACTGTTAGGCTTTTGATGTTGTGTATAAGTCACTCATAATTTTTTCGAAAAACCAGGTTTAACTCATTGAGAAATGAGTGGCTGATGTTTGATAATTCTTTAATTTTGGTTTAAATATGTATTTTCATTTGTATATAATATTATAACGATTAATTATATTAACAATAATACTATTTGTATGTTACATAGCTGGATATGAGAGAAGTCTACCCTGCTATATGACTGAGCTTCATGAGTTCTCTGCCCTAGGAGACGAGGAGGCAGTTCAGGATCTTATCTATAGAGGTGGGTTTATTTTATACTTTAAAGATATGATTATACAGTGTGGCCAGTTATCAACTATATTTTTACATTTGAAGGTCAATCTGAGACATTCGTTTGGCAACCGAACATCACAGTGCCATGTTATGAGCCTGACATGTTTTTTTATAAATAGCTAATTATTGGCCAAACTGGACGGATCCAATCTGACTGACATATTTTTTTGTCATTATAATATATAAATAATATATAAATGTAATCATTTTTTATAACATACTACAGAGCCTTGACAATTATACTCTGCTAAGATTATTTCCCACGAATAGGTAATATTATAAGATGTCGAATAAATATTGCTCGATCAATCTGACAATCCATCAAAGTTATTAACAATAGAATGTTCACATATAAATCTGTGTTTTCCATACAAGTTAAATGTGTCATCGTCATCATACAGGTGTTTGTTGAACACCCTTATCAACGTTTTGCTTGTTCAGATCTGCATCAGTTCTTTTTCCTCCTGGCAAAGGGTTGTATTATTATTGTAGTATTGTATAATGCTTTGTCTTCATTAGCAAATATTCATAAAGTTTACGTTCTAAAATGTCGAAATATTGAATTTCAAGCTTGCTTTTTTCTCACCATGACTAGTAGATGATGCTATGTTGAGAATGTAGGTCATGAACTTATAGGAAAGCCGTATTCTGGACCATACAAATGCTCTAAAGCTGGACACGGTAAGACTATAGATGTAGAAGTTGCTGTAATTGTTCAGGGCAATGAACGAAAATGCCACTCTATAAAAATGGGTATGGAAGAAACTTTTGCTCTCCTCCTCGACTTTGATGATGGATGCCCCAACACGGTACACAACCTCTGGTAAGATAGAGATGCAGTAGACTGATGCTGTGAGAGTAATTGCCATGAGTCCTTGCTTCTTCAGACATTCTCGGCCTCGGCGAACAACCTTCTGAGCTACAACTAGCAAATAAGCAGTGGTCGTGACAACCAAACAAGTTGGCACAAATAACACCAGCAGTGCAAGCAAGGGCTGCAGCCATAGCCAGATGTCTGATGAGAAACCAAAATCGCATGCATACCTTCTATAGGAAAAAAAGGTATCCCTCCAATCTACAAGAAAGGCTGTGACAGGTGTGGATAAAGCTGCAAACCAACAAGCCGCACAGACCATGTGGGATCTCTTCAATGTTGTGAAGGGGGATATCCGGAGGGGATATTTCAGGAGGAGCAACTTACACGTAGTCAAAGTACAAATGAGAAAATTACTTGCAGAAATGAAATAGTATTTTGCAAAACAGTTCAAAAAGCACAGGATGTTGCCAAACACCCATTTATCTGCGATCACAGAAACGAATATCGGTAATATGTTTGTAACGGAAACCATCAGGTCACAAATTGCCATGTGCTGAATGATGACAACGATCATTTTATGAAGCTTAAAGGCCTTGTACTTCATGGATGCTATAAGAATGGCTGTGTCTCCTAACAAAGATGAGGCAATGACAAATAGAAAGTATCCGGCCCAAGTGTATCTTGTTGTGAGACTGTCAATGCCGTAAGCTGTTCTGTTGCTGTACTTATAATCTCGGAGATTGAACATGATCTGGTGTTTGGGAAAAAGTTAAGCGGAAGAATTAGAAACAACAGAGCAAGTGTGTCATAAAACGTGAGCTTGGCCATACTGTGATGTATCATGTAACGTGAATGTAATAGTTTCGTGCCACATAACAATACATAATATTTTGTAATATGTTATGACAGAAGGTGCGCTCCCTTTGTTTGCATACTGGGGACAATAGCAAAATAATAACATTTTATGAAAAAGGCTCCTAATTGACGCAATTATGAGAGGGTTGCGGATAGCCAAGCTTGGTAACAAATGCGCAATAGATGTTTATACTGGAATGTCTTTGATACTAGGACTAAAGCTGTAAATAAATAGATAAATTCTAACATTTATTACACGCTTCGTTATTAAAATATACCCAACCTTGATGTACATTTGAGTCACTCAAGCGAGACTAGGAGGAGACCTTTTCAAGTACGAGCGAGACTTGGTATGGAAATGTCAAGATTATGCACTTTTATATCGGTTCAGACATTATGGACAAACATTAGGAATATTATCCAAAGCTAGGTAGAAATTAAATGTTTTTAGTGCATTTTATGCTCTCAATGTGTTCCGACCAGTGATTCTTAGGATTTCTTAGCTCTTACAAATATTATATTACACCATACAAATAAATATAAATATAAATAGCACCTACATTCAACATACCTAATTGTAATGCCTCGCTCTAATGCTCTTACTGTATTATCATTATACAAATGTGAGTGTTCCCAACGTTGCAAAGTGCTCAACTGATATGACTTAGGAGCTATTATGATTTCGTACAAAGCAAACTAAACTTATTTATTCAACTCTAAGTTTTGTGTATGAATCATCAATCAATCATCAGGGACATAAATACAATTAAAATAACATAAACAGTAATAATTATAATATGACACAGTGCTAAAATGAATTTTTAACTACAAATTTTCTAAAGTGGCAACATTTTGATATAAGCTCTGATCTCTTATTTAATGAGGTAGGGTTCTTTCTAGGGCACATCGAGACAAATATTGCAGTGCCCCACCCCATGTAGCTATTAGGTTAAGGTATAATTCTCCGATTGTTGCAGTCTATCTTATACTTTGTATTGTTCTTGGTCCCCAACTTCAAAGGCTATATGGGACCTGATTTCCCGAACTTTCGAAGGCTATATAATGGGACCTAAAGGAGAACAATACAAAGTATACCATAGACTGGAATTATAACTAAATCTAATAGCTACAAGGCTGGGGCGGGGCACTGCTATTACTCTATACTGATTTCTCTCTATAAACATTTCTATATTTTTCTATAATCTCCTTATGAATCAGGTGTGAATGTGAGCGAGAAGGACGTAGAGTGGGGAGGCAGGACTCCGTTACACTGGGCTGTCACTAATGGACATTACTTCGTCACTAAGAGCCTTATTTATGCAGGTTAATTATCTGACCTTTCCCATTTTAGGATCTGTTTTTGATAACAGTGGTATTACATACTATACAGCTGCGTGCTAAAAAGTATCCGATTAGAAGTTGTTAATGACGAATCCGATCTGTTTCAGTATTATAACTTTGCAGGTGCCAGTATCAATGCTAGAATGAATAACGGGTGGACACCTTTACACTGCGCTGTGGAAGCTGGGCACAAGAAGATAGCACAGCTCTTGCTAGACAGTGGCAGCCACCCCTTCGCCAGCGACAGATTCAATGATACCCCCTTCGATGTTGCCAGAATCTACAAGCGGGAGGAGATACTCGAAGTACTGGAAAAGTATGTTACACCGTTTTGTGGAGGTTTCTGGAAATTTGATTATCAACATGTTATCTGATATTTCCTATTCTCATGTCACTTCATAGTTTGCTACCTTATTGTTTTTTCCATTCATCATTTTATAATCGCTAAAAATAGGACTCGTGCAGATGGCATTAAATCGGTGAAAGCCGAAAGGTTAACAAGACACATTTAGTAGGATATAATGTTATCTCTGAGCTGTTATTACATAATTTGGCCTCAGCTCGTCCTGATTAAGGAGGAGTCGCATGTCGAAGAGAAATAGTTTTCTGTAGAATATAGATAATGAGCTGGTAATGTTGGAATCACTCAGGCATACCATGTCGCACGCTGACAGCTTGACTCTGGAAGAAGAGGAGAAGAAATTAGAACTGGAGGAAGATTTCGGGTTCTTGGCAGATCCGGGTTCTCCAGAACCAACTCAATGACATTTGTAATAACACACCACTACCATACTAGTACTCTATTTAATCATATTTAATCAGAATATGTACATATTTGTTAATATTTTTATCCCTTAAATGTTTTAAGCATGCTTTGATTTTATATGTTGACATAATTTATTCGACCTTAAATAACCGTAAATTTTATAATTTTTATAAGGTTTTTTAAGAAATTTGTACAGCTTATCACCAAACGCCTGCACTGCTTTAATCCGAAACTCGTAATTACTGGATATATACAGTTAACTTTTCTCCCTATGCAACATGCAAGAACCCGAAGAATTTATGGATCGCACAAACTACGATAAAGTCTTATTTGTAGTCGATGTCTGATGATCGTTTGAACATTAGTGACTTGATAAATTTGCCAAGTATTACTTTCAAAGAATTGGGTATTGATGAACTTGTTATGAGTTATAAAAGTCTAAAACCTTGGTAATTTGCACTTAAAACAAATAGATATTACGCACTCAAGAGCAGACGTCGTGTTGGGTTTCCCTTATTGCTTGCTGAATTGCAGTTATTAGTTCAGTTATGTGATTTGATCAGACTGCTTGAAACCACTAGCGATAGTTCTCTGCCATCTAACTACCTGATATGATACTTTTTGTCATGACACTGTACATGTACAGTGACTAAGTCGCGTGGCAGCATTAAGTATATATACTATTCAAAGTGTGTGTAACATACATATTTTAAATACTTTACTTTATATATATATATAAAGTAAAGTATTTAAAATATATATGTTACACACACTTTGAATAGTAATTGATGATTTATATTGTAATTTAGAAAGTAGTTCAAGTTTAGAAGATTCGTAATTTCAAATCACTTCTTCAACAGAAAACAGAATTTTGAAATTTAAAAATTTGATAATAGTATAATATCATTTATTTTGCTCTCAAAATGGATGTTATTCTCAAATGATACTTGTTTCTATCTCATAAACTTCAAGTGGACCATATTATAGGATCATATTATACTTAGACCTGAAAACATTTTAAAAGATTATAGTAATGTTATCTAATGGCTTAAGTTCGTGGTTTAAAAGACTGAAAGTTTTCACTCTTTATCTTTCAGGACTGACCAGTGACCAATGGTCACTGGTCAGTCCTGAAAGATAAAGAGGTCACTGACCATCTTAATGCCATATTATCTTTTCGTGGTGCTATTTATAGAACATCCATATTAAGTTACCACTAATTTCTCGGTCAATTATACCGTTTGCGAAAATTTCGTATTTCTTAAATTGGTATTGTAATTACGATATAATGAACCCAGCCTTTATGAAAATATGCGAACTAAAATTAAAAACCCCTCATTTGATTATTAAACACCGGTTAGAATTATCATAAATGCACTTTTCTTATGGTGTACGATGATTTTGAAGACATCTTAAAGCAAAAAGCAAAAAACTGTAAACTAATGTTGAAAATACTCAGCATATGTTGAAATATTAGTGTTGCGATGTTTACTACTTCTCTAACTTATCGTTTCAGCTTGACAATAACCATGGAAGACACCGAAGAACCTGTAAACTGGGATAACGTAGAGCTGAACATTGAAACTGAACCTATCTCTGAAACCGAGAGTGAAGCTTACTTCCCAGAATCTGCTCTTATCAGGTCGAGTGATCAGTCTTTCCAGGAAGAATGTGAAATTATTAATGCTGAATTATTTCTTTGTTTTCTGTGTGAAAAGGAATTCGTTGAAAAACAGAGCCTCATCAGTCACATCAAGTCAGTGCATGAGAATGATACCTTGTGTTTCATATGCAAGAGCGAGTTTACTTCTGTCTCCGTCCTTCTAGTGCACATTGATCTTATTCATCTTGATAAGTCACCCTCAAAACCTAAGTCAAAGTGGAAATGTTTGGATTGTACTTCATCAACGGGTTCAAAACACAACAAATCCTTTCATATTTGGGCCACCACATCTCCTTTCATGTATCAAAGACACAAGGTTGTGAAGCATTCTAAAGGCGTGAGTGCAAAGGACAAGATTGCTGGACTTACTCCTCAATATCAATATGAATCGATATATGTATGTCATTTTTGCAAAAGTGGTTTTTATTTTTGCGAAAACTTGTATCTGCATTTGGTGCATAAACATCGTATCGAATGGGACATCGCCTTTAATGTTGCTTCAAACTTTGGGATGTTGCACCAAAAGAAAGTTTTCCGCTGTCTGAAATGCCCGAAAACTTTCAGCAACGAAGCCTTGTCGGATGATCACTCAGACTCGGCCTGTCAATTTTTCCTGGAGAACTATAACCTGTTAACAGGCTGGTGTTCTCGGTGCCCTCTTAATATAACCCGTCAATACTCCGAGTTTCTAGAAACTTGTCATGCATACTGTGTTTATGCTGACTGTCATCTTCACCCTTCCACTTCCAGCAAAGTAAAGACGTGCAATATAGCATACAAACATTGTAAAATTCCCATAATGTTTCGTCATGTAAATTATGATAAATGTAACTGTTGTCGCTACCACGGACTGAATCTTTTCACTTGTCCGCTGTGTTACGGTGAATTTCCCAGCTTCATAACCCTCACTGGACACTACTTCAGGAAACACTACCAGGATTACGGAGAAATTGTTTCAAAACTTGAGCCTGGGAATTGTGAGGATTTTAGTAAAAGAATGATATCAGGTAGTGGTACTGCAGAGGGAAAGTCAAGCAAAACCGTAATAGATTTGGGATAGAACCGAGAACGTTGTAATCATTGTAAATGGAGAGGGCCCGTCTGCAGGGACCGAATACAGTCGGTCCGGACTAATTTTGTCTTTAGTTTCGTTCCCAATTCTGTCTGTCCGATAGTCTTTATTTTTTCTTGCTTGGAGTTGGGACAGAATTTTAATCAGCCATATTTTTACAATTATATGATAAGTTTGATTGTTTAGGCATTCCCCCCCCCCTCCCCCCCCCCCCCCCACTGTTATGTATTGTTTTTCAATTTATCTTTCCTTCAGTTCAAATCTTTACGGTAGCACATCCCCAGATTTATTAGTGGTACGATTTCCGATGTCCATACTCATATTTATAACATTAAGTATAACGGGTGATGAATAAAAAATGGGACTACATGTTTTTTAGCCCTCAGATTCCACCTGAACCAAATTTTGATATTTTACCACAACCACCAGTTACTCTGAACGATACTCGAACAGTTTCCGCCCCCATTTGATCAAATTGGTTGATCTTTTTCCCCGATAATGGTCTCGAACTAGGGGAGGGGTCCTATAAAAGTTTTACAGTAAAGCACTGTTCACAGAAGTCGCCTCACAGGTAGTTAAAGCTTCCATACCAAAAGATATTTAGCAGAGAGTATGCCGAATTGTATGCTTAAGACGAGGGTTCAACACCCATCAGCGTAGCTAAAACCAGTAAGAAGATATTTAAGCTCAAAACCACCTGAGGGGTAAAATTTTACCGTGTGAAAGATCGAGGCTAGGTCAACTATCGGCTTTAGCATGGTCTATAATGGTACCACGTAAAAATCAAAGTGCTTGGAGCCTTGCCTGGTGTTGTTCCTACAAGAAAATATCCCCAAAGGGTGGAAGGTGGTTCGTTAGGATGGGGCTAGATCGTATTTTTCTATGAAAACCACATCTTTATTTGCCATAGGGTTAATTTCGTCCCAAAAGTGATCGACCAAAGTAAATTTTGACAATTTCAACCTATAGAGGACTTCTTTAGGATCCTGGCAACACATGTACATGCCCGGAATATGGCTAACAAGCATACATGGGCCCTAGGGCACAAAAGAACAGACTGAGCCAACACGATTTTAGGCCCAACTGTACAGACGAATTTTTGAGCTTGAAGAAAGAAGCCCTCCTGAACCAATCAAAATGGGCTCATGGGCGCTTGTCATTGACCATACTTGTTCAAAATTGCCCGCTTTACAACGCTGTTTCATTGGTTTGAACCAAAAATAGTTTTATCGACACTAAAAAGACCCTTGAAAAAAGTCCCATTTTTTAGTCATCACCCGTTATGTTGACAAGAAATGTGTATTTTCAATGACAAAATAGATATAGATAAATAATATATCCCTTTAAACAATCTCTCTCTCTCTCTCTAAACATAAGATATTGTATTGATAATCATAAACATGTAAAATCTTAGATAAGGCGTTGTGTGTATTTATAATATTCAAATATTTTATCAGTTATTATATTAAATAAGTTATATAACTTGTTATAGGGAATGACGATACTAGGGTGTCCATGTCTGAACATACTGATACACATAGACAAGGTCGAGGGGAAGGAGGAGGAGGGACTGACGAGAGTGCAGCTTACACTAGACGGTATTAATATCCAGCAGCACTTCTTAGTTCACGAGATCAAGCAAGGTGACTGGACTATCGTCAAGTGCAAGGTAAGGATTTGTCGTTGTGAGGCTAGTTTCTTTTTGTTCGTACTACTTTTGCTGTTGTAAGGAGAGAAAGTTTCCATTTACATTCGTCAATCGCACAAAACTATCTCTACTGACTTTTCAAGTCTTTAACCCATTAAACTTTAAAAGTTTGCGATCATAATTAGATTTACTTAGAATGGATGATGTAATGCACTGAAACAAAGTAGTCGGTAGACGTTCGTCGTTCAATGATGTGTATTATCAATGGCGTCCAGTTCTGTGATACTGATAGTGGCAGTTCTGCTGCTATATCAGCATTGATAAGAGTACCTTGCAGATCCTTGATAAGAACTTCTGCTTCCGATGACATACTTTTCCAAGAGGAAATGCTAATTTCCACTGTTTCGTCAGAAATCTAGTTTTATTAATACATCTTGTATCTTTTCTAGAAAGATGGGTTCACCTGCCACTCTGCATATATAATGAAGATACGAATGGCTATTATTGCGAAAATGAATTTCTCAATTGATCTGCTCACTGCAAAACATAAACATACGATTTCTCTTACGAGGGAAGATGGAGGAGTGTCTTTCAAATTCAGAATTTTCTGTCAAATAATATAAATTTGTAAAAATAAGTTTTAGATTCACAAACTGTAAAGCTGTAAATCATCGTGGGTGTAATTTGTCGCTCACCAGTTCCAAAGCAAATGTCGACTTTTGGGTGCCATAGGCAAAACTTGATTCTCAATTTATCCCATTGTGCTTTTATGCTTTATATTGGTAAACTGATCACAGTAAAATGCGTTCTTGTATCCATGTATCACTACGTGTGTTCAAGCATTCTAATTTTGCTGCAAGCCTACCTGCATAACCACCTTTTGTTAATTTACAATAATTTACAATACTGAGCAACATCTCATATTTATTCACACAATTTCCTCCTTTTGACCGTTCCATACACCGTAAATCTATGATTCAGTCTTACACCTCATAATATATTAATATTTCGAAGTCATTTGTGTGGGGCAGTATAGCCCCAACTGCACGATGTATTTTCTGGAAGAGTTGATGAATCCAGATTTTTGGAACATTTTTGGAACATTTTTGGAACATGTGCCAAAATTGTGCCAAATGTGTGCCATGCATTTATTTGCCCTAATGAGCTCAAAATAGTGCCAAAAATAATTGTAAATGATGGATATATTTGCAAGCTAGGTCTAGGGGCCATCGAAAGTAGCATAACATTACCCAGGTTCATGGAATGAACGAAATGAACAAAAATGAATATTGTCCTAAAAATGCTCAGAACGGTTTAAAATTGGTCGGAAAGTGTTTATATTAGTCCTAGGACCACTCAAACCAAGTTTGGGAATCACTGCATGTCTAGAACCGATGTTACCAATGTTCCAAAATGTTCCAATTTTGTCACAATAATCCTCCTGAGAATCCAGATTTTTGGAACATGGGCACATCGAAGTATTGGCTGTATTTAAGTGCTGGGAAGCCTCAATTCGGTTTTCTAAGATGGATATAGGTAAAAACTAGGCCTAAGAGCCATCAAAACTCAAATAACATTACCCAGGTTCATGGAATGAACGAAAATGAACAAAAATGAATATTGTCCTAAAAATGCTCAGAACGGTTTAAAATTGGTCGGAAAGTGTTTATATTAGTCCTAGGACCACTTAAACCAAGTTTGGGAATCACTGCATGTCTAGAACCGATGTTACCTATGTTCCAAAATGTTCCAATTTTGGCACAATAATCCTCCTGAGAATCCAGATTTTTGGAACATGGGCACATCGAAGTATTGGCTGTATTTAAGTGCTGGGAAGCCTCAATTCGGTTTTCTAAGATGGATATAGGTAAAAACTAGGCCTAAGAGCAATCAAAACTCAAATAACATTACCCAGGTTCATGGAATGAACGAAAATGAACAAAAATGAATATTGTCCTAAAAATGCTCAGAACGGTTTAAAATTGGTCGGAAAGTGTTTATATTAGTCCTAGGACCACTCAAACCAAGTTTGGGAATCACTGCATGTCTAGAACCAATGTTACTAATGTTCCAAAATGTTCCAATTATGTCACAATAATCCTCCTGAGAATCCAGATTTTTGGAACATGGGCACATCGAAGTATTGGCTGTATTTAAGTGCTGGGAAGCCTCAAATCGGTTTTCAAAGATGGATATAGGTAAAAACTAGGCCTAAGAACCATCAAAACTCAAATAACATTACCCAGGTTCATGGAATGAACGAAAATGAACAAAAATGAATATTGTCCTAAAAATGCTCAGAACGGTTTAAAATTGGTCGGAAAGTGTTTATATTAGTCCTAGGACCACTCAAACCAAGTTTGGGAATCACTGCATGTCTAGAACCGATGTTACCAATGTTCCAAAATGTTCCAATTTTGGCACAATAATCCTCCTGAGAATCCAGATTTTTGGAACATGGGCACGTCGAAGTATTGGCTGTATTTAAGTGCTGGGAAGCCTCAATTCGGTTTTCTAAGATGGATATCGGTAAAAACTAGGCCTTAGAGCCATCAAAAGTCAAATAACATTACCCAGGTTCATGGAATGAACGAGAATGAACAAAAATGAATATTGTCCTAAAAATACTCAGAACGGTTTAAAATTGGTCGGAAAGTGTTTATATTAGTCCTAGGACCACTCAAACCAAGTTTGGGAATCACTGCATGTCTAGAACCGATGTTACCAATGTTCCAAAATGTTCCAATTTTGCAAAATAATTCTCCTGAGAATCCAGATTTTTGGAACATGGGCACATCGAAGTATTGGCTGTATTTAAGGGGGCCGGGGGGGTCTTCATCAAAATTCTCTCGAAATTGATTTTATAGTTGTTTCTGATAGAGGGGAGTGATATCTATCAGCTGCTTTTGGTCCCATGGAAAAATATTGTTCCTAGCCAAAATTATCGCCAGTCAAAGGTCAGCGCTCATGTGTAATTGTATTGCGCGAGCGATTTTCAATCGCGCGCCCTGAAAATCGAGTTTAAAAATCTATCTTCTCCTACATTTTTTGAGCAATCACCCTGAAACTTTCAGGATATGTTCTAGGGATCATTTAGAAGATATCTGTCGAGCCGAATTTTGAGATAGGCCTTAGAAGATTTTTTATTCAATTTTGAAAATCTTGGACCTGGAAAAATCGTAAAAAAATGAGGTCCAAGATTTTCAAAATTGAATAAAAAATCTTCTAAGGCCTATCTCAAAATTCGGCTCGACAGATATCTTCTAAATGATCCCTAGAACATATCCTGAAAGTTTCAGGGTGATTGCTCAAAAAATGTAGGAGAAGATAGATTTTTAGACTCTATTTTCAGGGCGCGCGATTGAAAATCGCTCGCGCAATACAATTACACATGAGCGCTGACCTTTGACTGGCGATAATTTTGGCTAGGAACAATATTTTTCCATGGGACCAAAAGCAGCTGATAGATTTCACTCCCCTGTATCAGAAACAACTATAAAATCAATTTCGAGAGAATTTTGATGAAGACCCCCCCCCCCCCCCCCCCCCCCCCCGGCCCCCTTAAGTGCTGGGAAGCCTCAATTCGGTTTTCTAAGATGGATATAGGTAAAAACTAGGCCTAAGAGCCATCAAAACTCAAATAACATTACCCAGGTTCATGGAATGAACGAAAATGAACAGAAATGAATATTGTCCTAAAAATGCTCAGAACGGTTTAAAATTGGTCGGAAAGTGTTTATATTAGTCCTAGGACCACTCAAACCAAGTTTGGGAATCACTGCATGTCTAGAACCGATGTTACCAATGTTCCAAAATGTTCCAATTTTGGCACAATAATCCTCCTGAGAATCCAGATTTTTGGAACATGGGCACATCGAAGTATTGGCAGTATTTAAGTGCTGGGAAGCCTCAATTCGGTTTTCTAAGATGGATATAGGTAAAAACTAGGCCTAAGAGCCATCAAAACTCAAATAACATTACCCAGGTTCATGGAATGAACGAAAATGAACAAAAATGAATATTGTCCTAAAAATGCTCAGAACGGTTTAAAATTGGTCGGAAAGTGTTTATATTAGTCCTAGGACCACTCAAACCAAGTTTGGGAATCACTGCATGTCTAGAACCGATGTTACCAATGTTCCAAAATGTTCCAATTCGAGTGGTCTTAGGACCAATACAAACACCTTCCGACCAATTTTAAACCGCTCTGAGCAATTGCAAAGGGTTTACGAAAGAGTCATAAGGCCAATCAACAGACTATTCATTTACTGTACTGTTAAGATGGTTCGGTATTCTGCACCCCTCGTATCGGTTCTGGGCATGCAGTGATTCCATAAACAGTCAGACAGTCACACAATGTACACCCTATATTTAGATCACATCAGTTTCATTTGTATCACATCACTTCGTGTAATAGATGTGTGGAAGCAAATAAAGATGTGATCTGAATAAGGTGATCCGAGCGTAGCAAGGTTATCCGATCTTATTTGGTGTGATCGGATGTAGAGGCGTAAGATCAGATCAGGTCATCAGCAATAGGATTAACTTAGCAAGCTTGTTAATGAATAAGAAGAGAATAAATAGATAATTAAGTTATACAAATCATTTTCCCTCTCTGTTAACCACAACAACTACAACGACAATGAATCCCTTCACTAAATTGATGAGCCTACCTCTTTATCTACCAGTTCAAAGAAGCACCAGCAGTCCACCTCACTCAACCAACCCCTTCACCAGCAACCTTCATCCCTCAACCAACTCATTCACCACCAGCCTACCTAACGCAACCAACCCCTTCACCAGCAACCTACCTCGCTCAACCAACCCTTTCACCTGCAACCTTCATCCCTCAACGAACAAATACAGCTAATGATGTCAAAAATGTATATCAATATATTGGGGGATTATTAAAACCAAAATAGTTGCCCAATCAAATAATTTCTGCCTTCTCTTGGAGGTACGTGTGCTAATTGTACATAATTCTGAATGCAACTTTAAGACTCTGTTGGACGTAAATATTGACTCTTTGCCACCATTTTCTTACCATTCTGAGCGCTTTAAGGAAAATTTTAATTTTTGTTCATTTTCGTTCATTCCATGAACCTGGGTAATGTTATTTGACTTTTGATGGCTCTTAGACCTATTTTTTACCTATATCCATCTTAGAAAACCGAATTGAGGCTTCCAAGCACTTAAATACAGCCAATACTTCGATCTGCCCATGTTCCAAAAATCTGGATTCTCAGGAGGATTATTGTGCCAAAATTGGAACATTTTGGAACATTGGTAACATCGGTTCTAGACATGCAGTGATTCCCAAACTTGGTTTGAGTGGTCCTAGGACTAATATAAACACTTTCCGACCAATTTTAAACCGTTCTGAGCATTTTTAGGACAATATTCATTTTTGTTCATTTTCGTTCATTCCATGAACCTGGGTAATGTTATTTGAGTTTTGATGGCTCTTAGGCCTAGTTTTTACCTATATCCATCTTAGAAAACCGAATTGAGGCTTCCCAGCACTTAAATACTGCCAATACTTCGATGTGCCCATGTTCCAAAAATCTGGATTCTCAGGAGGATTATTGTGCCAAAATTGGAACATTTTGGAACATTGGTAACATCGGTTCTAGACATGCAGTGATTCCCAAACTTGGTTTGAGTGGTCCTAGGACTAATATAAACACTTTCCGACCAATTTTAAACCGTTCTGAGCATTTTTAGGACAATATTCATTTCTGTTCATTTTCGTTCATTCCATGAACCTGGGTAATGTTATTTGAGTTTTGATGGCTCTTAGGCCTAGTTTTTACCTATATCCATCTTAGAAAACCGAATTGAGGCTTCCCAGCACTTAAATACAGCCAATACTTCGATGTGCCCATGTTCCAAAAATCTGGATTCTCAGGAGAATTATTGTGCCAAAATTGGAACATTTTGGAACATTGGTAACATCGGTTCTAAACATGCAGTGATTCCCAAACTTGGTTTGGGTGGTCCTAGGACTAATATAAACACTTTCCGACCAATTTTAAACCGTCCTGAGCATTTGTAGGACAATATTCATTTTTGTTCATTTTCGTTCATTCCATGAACCTGGGTAATGTTATTTGAGTTTTGATGGCTCTTAGGCCTAGTTTTTACCTATATCCATCTTAGAAAACCGAATTGAGGCTTCCCAGCACTTAAATACAGCCAATACTTCGATGTCCCCATGTTCCCAAAATGGTTACAAAAATCAAAATTGGAACCACCTTCACATCGGTTCTAGGCATGCAGTGATTCCCAAACTTGGTTTGAGTGGTCCTAGGACTAATATAAACACTTTCCGACCAATTTTAAACCGTTCTGAGTATTTTTAGGACAATATTCATTTTTGTTCATTCTCGTTCATTCCATGAACCTGGGTAATGTTATTTGAGTTTTGATGGCTCTTAGGCCTAGTTTTTACCTATATCCATCTTAGAAAAACGAATTGAGGCTTCCCAGCACTTAAATACAGCCAATACTTCGATGTGCCCATGTTCCAAAAAATCTGGATTCTCAGGAGGATTATTGTGCCAAAATTGGAACATTTTGGAACATTGGTAACATCGGTTTTAAACATGCAGTGATTCCCAAACTTTGTTTGAGTGGTCCTAGGACTAATATAAACACTTTCCGACCAATTTTAAACCGTCCTGAGCATTTTTAGGACAATATTCATTTTTGTTCATTTTCGTTCATTCCATGAACCTGGGTAATGTTATTTGAGTTTTGATGGCTCTAAGGCCTAGTTTTTACCTATATCCATCTTAGAAAACCGAATTGAGGCTTCCCAGCACTTAAATACAGCCAATACTTCGATGTCCCCATGTTCCCAAAATGGTTACAAAAATCAAAATTGGAACCACCTTCACATCGGTTCTAGACATGCAGTGATGCCCAAACTTGGTTTGAGTGGTCCCAGGACCAATGTAAACACTTTCCGACCCATTTTAAACCATTCTGAGCACTTTGAGAAGAATGTTCATTTTCGTTCATTTCTGGTCATTCCATGGGTAATTTTATACGACTTTTGATGGCTCCTAGGCCTAGCTTACGGCTATATCATCTTAGAAAACCGAACTGAGCCTTCCCAGCACTCAAATACGGCCAATACTGCGATGTGCCCATGTTCCAAATTTATGGATTCATCTACTGTTCTGGAAAACGCGAAGATAAAATGTGCTGACTCAACCATGTGCAGCACGCGCGGCGCGACGCTGCGCTATGTACGCGACGTATGTACGTACTGGCTAGCTATACTGGCTAGCTATACCAACAGTATATATCTAGCTACGCTATAATATCTAGTCTATACTAATAATCCCAATAAGTGTGTGGGTGTGTGTGTAGGTAATTTCCTAACGGTTTAATCAAGAAAACGGTTAGAGTTTTGGGACTGGTTTTTCCGGTATAGTACATTTCGACAAAACTCTGACGAAGCCAAAGTGCAATTTTTTTAAATCGGCCGGTGGTAAGTGGTTTAATTGATGATTTTGTACTGCAAATGTGATATTAAAGTGACTCACTTTTTGTCCCTATCTCACACCCTCTCTCCCCATTTCAGCTCCTCTAATTACTGCTTTGTTCATAATTAGGTTATTTTGGCAGTGAACCCTATTAAGTATTGCTATTGGATACGTAACTTTAGATTTGTTTGGAGAGGCGAATCATACACAGTTTAGGCTCTTGAAATCTTCGAATTAAAAATCATCTTTAGAGAACCTCCTGAATATAATTAAATTGGATACGTATTACGTGATGGGCACTAAGAATTAAATTTACTCTAATGCGGTCGGTTTCAACTGAGCGAGTTTATACTTTTGCACAATTTTAACTTTTGCACTGTTTATACTTTTGCAATCCAACTGCGATAGTGACGTCCCGGCCGTACGCACGAGTTACATTAGTAATATTATATAGGTAGTATAGCTAGATCAGATAGTTAAGCTAAACTATCTATATATTATAGTAGTAACGTTACCACAAATATCATAATACTATACCTTTAGTGTATACAACTGTTATGATAGCTTAGCTAGTAACCTCCCAGCTAGCTAGATATCTGCCGGGTTACTAAGGTTAATTTAATTATTTCTGCTATTGAAACTTTGAAATCCAATGGGAATGCTTTAGGATTTACCCTATCAATCCTTGCACCAACCTGATTCCAGGAGTGCTGAAGTCCCTATGATTTTACCGAACAGTTCCTATCAGGAGGATCTGAGATGGGTTTTTCTCTCTGATTAGACAGGAAGTGTTTATCCAAATTTTACCGGCTAGAGGATAAGCTCTCGGATCCTATAGGAATATCATATCTTATGGGATCTGAGAGCAATTCCAAGAAGCGATGGAATTTGGATTATCCTAACGGGAGTTGGGAACGATTACTTGTATTGGTCGATACTGCAAGCTGATGGGTAAATACTGTCATTTCCAATTAGCGTGTAGTGTGTACTCCTAGTCCAATCAGGAGACTGCTACTAACAATCAATAGAATCATAATTCTGTACCCCCCCCCCCCCCCCTTTCTCCCACGAACGTCTGCCCCTAGACTAATCAAATTTTCTCTGTCAGGTGTGTAATTGTGCTACTCACAAGAAGTTTAGTCAGGAGATACTGTTGTACCCCGGGCTCTCAGACTTCACAAACTGTGTGCTGGATGTACAGAGTGGCCCTGACTTTGATACTGGCTTTAATTTGGTGAGTGAGACGGTGTTTAATAAAATCATCTTTGAAATGTTTGAATTATTAGTTTTTGGTTTAACCATGACTCAAGATTGGCAATATTCGCTCCAGGATGCCAACTGCCTAATTGTCCATATTTATGGGTATAGTCAGTGTCCACGTGAATAATATTTCATATTGATAGCGATTTTTTTGGAACCGGCACTTTCAAGATATGTCTCTTATAATATGTTCTCAGTCATTTGACGACGGTAATCTTCAGAATACCTAACCTTTTTAAATTTAACAGGTAATTAGACAAATTAATTATTGACCGATAAAATGGGCAATTTTTATTTGTTGTTTATTTTTTCATTTTTTCTCTAGATATTTTGTTAGGTATGATCATTGATAAATTTTACAAATGGCTATAATGGTGAACTTCGATTGAATTACTGTCTGCACTTCAGGTTTCAGTGCCATAACTCAATAAGCAATACTTCAGGTTCAAGTTCCATAACTCGATAAACAGATACAATCTTAGATACTCTCACCATGAACATGGCCGGAACTCGTCTTGTTTTAAGCTGAAAAACGGCTCCTATATTAGAATAATCGGCCGAGGCATGTTAAATGTTTGTGGATCCACCTGTAAGCTTAATTCATGCTGCTGAAACTTGTGGAGATAACAGAAGCAGTAAATTAGATTATTCTTGGAAAAGTGTATTTAAGATCGCTAGTTTTTTACTGTTAGGTTTGGACGGTTGCTACTGCTAACTGCACTGTCACACCTTACACAGGTCATGATTACAGCGTGAAAGGAGGTAGCAGTTGCACTGCAAATTTGTACGTATTTTCCAAGTCATTCGTCTGTTCATGTGGAGTGTTAATTTGACTGTCATGAACCACGATATGTAACGTTTAACGCGTTGTTCACTGTAGACAGTGTTCGGTCAGTTTATTTAAGAATCGCACTCTGCAGTGTTGTTTTTTGTTTGCTCAACTTTCAAGCCTCCTTTGGTAGTTTTGATTTAAAATGGCATGATATGACTGGAAAATAATTTTAGATAAAAAAACTGTTTTTCTTTAGAAATGTCCTAATTGACTTGGACAAATTTAGATTATGCACTTGGTGAGTGTGATTGGTTACAACTGCGCTGGTCTGATTAGCGATATTGTATGACATTTTCTTTATCAGCTGTCAAAAACCGCAGTAATATGTACAAAGTGGTTTAAATTCCAAAATTTTATCAACATTAGGTTATAAATTATAAATTTTGACGTGTTGAACATCCTATTCTTTCCCGGATTGTCTTACATTTTCTCAATACCTAGAATGTTCCCAAGTACTTTTCCGGGTTCGCCGATTGATAAGTTTCCAAATCTGCTGCAAATTTTTCATCCCTGCCTTGCATTACACCTTTGCTTTTATTATTATCTCTTGCGAAATGATGACATTCCACCTAAGATGTTGTTTCCTGAGTTATTTTGTGGTTTTCTTCTCTGTAGAAAAAAATATGTCACCTTAGATCAAAACCAAACTACACAAATTAAGGCTTTGAGCCCCTCTCCCGCCCCTCTGCAACGTCTCTTCGACAAATAACTTGTCTCCTCAACTCTGTCATACAATTTTCTTGTCAGTGCATGGTGCCAAAGTTCATGACGTTACGTGTCTCCCATAATCAGAACCAATACAGTAGAAAATCAATTAAAGCGTGACACACTGTAAGTTACATGAGCCTTACTTACCGGTACTTATTTAATTTCACAACACGTGAAAGGTGTAGTGTTCACGGTTACACCAGAGTTTCCTTTCCAATTCTTACATTTAGATGAATTACCGAACAGTACCTGGTCTCATAAAGCTGCTTTTACAGTTTGGTAATTACAGTTACAACCATGAGGCGTCATTGATAACGTTATTTTTGGTGTAGGTCAATTTTCGCCTTATTGCCCGGAACAATTCGTAGAATACCTATCAAAGTACGCGTTTTTGTTTCTATTGCCTTAGATATTTTATCTTTTTTATGTTGATTAAATCTTGGTGAATTTTAGTTTTAACGGAGTTTCACCTCTAATTCATTATGTATGTGGATTGTGGGTTATTGCCAGGGTTTCAGTCATAACCACTAGTTTCATTGATGACGTTATTTACGGTACTGGTCATTTTTAACCTTATCATCCGAAAAAATTCTAATAACATTTTTTAAAGTACGGGTTTTTGCTCTTTTCCTGAATATTTTATCTCGTGTGATTAAATCTAGGGCAATTTAGGTTTATGGCATATCTTTCGAAGGTCTCTAATTGGGACTCCCTATCGTGCATGTAGATTGCGGCGTGGCCTGTGTGTAGATAACAGGTTTCCCCTCCAGTACTGTATTTATTAAGGATAATGACAATGCCTCGTCTCACTTCATGGCATCTGCAGATTGTTTCCTAGTTTAACGCAATAATTAATTAACATTAAAATTAATCATAAAACTCGTAAATGACATTTCCAGGAAAAATTCGTCGGATTTTAAGTACGCCATTTTTTATTGCAATGCCGCGGCCGTGCATATTTTATCTGCTTTTCTAATCAAATTTAGGTGAAGTTAGGGTGGCATATCTTCGAATGGCCTCCATATTTCCTGTGGCCTACATGTAGATAACGTTTCTAAGAACCGCGACCGGCTAATGGTTGAAGGTTTTATATACTCATTTAGAATTTTGAAAAGTCCTTCATTATCATATTATGGAGCAAGGGTGTGGACTGGTTACACTTATTGTATGTCACTTTATCTATTCTTTGGCCTTTTTCTCAGTAAATAAACTTTTTCACTGTTCAAACCAAACTTTAATAGTTGAAATGTTCGGTGTAATGTTTTTATTAGTTGTTTTTTGCCACAACCGAGCTGATCTCGATCGAAATTACAGTTGTTTTAAATATATATTTCGTAACTCTAAAAACAATTGATTGACACTGCACTTCACTTGTAGATATTGCCGGGTGAGGTAGCAAGTGCTAAGGACAACCCATCAGCTAAGCAAGACTTACTGTCAATACAAACTGAAACTGACAAACTCAAGAAAGATATGAAAGTATTGTACGAAGAAAAACTAGCTCAGTTCATCAAGACGGAAAAGAAGCTTCTTGATGCCGGTTTAAGACAGGTCGGTTATATTTCGCTGTACGAACACACTTCGAGTTATCCCAGTGCAGTACTAGTATATATAATGCAGTATGAACTAAATTAATTAGCTATATTTTGAGATGTGTGTATTCAGTGTAGCTACTACAGGTACTACGTGTACAGTTCAGTTATATTTCTGGCTTTTAGGGTAACTGCCAAGAGTAGGATCAAATAGTTAATTTTGACCCTCTTTAGTCTTGTACAGTTAACTGCGAAATACCATTCTATTCATATTGTTTTTTAGGCTGAAGAGGCAAGTATGAAGATAAAGAACTTGGTAAACTACTACCACGAGAAGAACCAGAACGAAGAACTAACGGATTCCTCCAATGGAGGAAACGAGACCCGGTCCAGGAAGCTGTCCGTGTCGGACAAGAAGGTCACCTTCTCAGTGTCTGATGATGTGGAGACAGCAGTAGAACCTGACTATCAGGATGATGAGGAGGTTAGTAATCCTTGTACTGTCACGTGACATGTCACAAGTAGAACGAAGTTGAAATTTTAGACACTGAACAACATAAAAAGTGAACACCGGCATCATTTTTTAGTTAATATATGTATAATTGGAATGTTTCCCAAAGCCTCAGGTTGTAAGTAGCTCTCTCTGCTAACTCTACTACACCCCTAGGAAGAACATCCAGGAAGGTCTCCTTCACAAGACGAATACTTCCAGTTTGACATGGGAGATGACGATCTGTTCGGAGGTCCACAAGAGGATGAGTTCAGTGGAGGATACCACTTTGGGCAGCATGATGACGACGAGGACAGCAGCTCCTCTGGATGTGAACCTGACATGGTTAGGGTCGAACATTTACCTTGTAAATACTAAATATGGCTGTGCAAATATAGCTTTATAGTTTGACCCGAAAATTGTATCAATGTTTAAAAAGCTAACGGTGACATCTTCCTTCAGATTCCTCAAGGAGCATCTGTGCCGATAAATGTTCCGTTGGGTTTCCACCGGGAGAGACAAAATAATAAGAGGATATCTTCAAGTGTAAAGGTAACATTTTTTTGAATATATTGGCCTAACATTGACTTTCAGGCCGCTATTCTATCATATTTTATATATATTAAATGCTTGTTGTTCGTCGAGTTTACATTCCTCAATCTATTTAACTCATATTTTCAAAAAACAATTGTTGTGTGAACTTGAGTTCACAAGTTTATCCCAGATGGAAGACATAGCCCATAGTATGAAGACCCTAATGGAAGAGTTTCACGGAGAAGATGATGACGTCCCCCGCCCTCGGGTCATGTCACGCAGCTACAATCCATCTCGTTTCAGATCATGACCTCAATGCCACGTGACAGACTCAGCAGTTTGCACGTGACTCCCAACGTGCCTTGTGCGCGTGACAATGAACATTGACAAGTGATTACTGACTCACTGAATTATTACAGAAACAGAAGAAAAAAAGGTTTAAGCAGTTTAAGAATTTTAACTATATTCGTAGATCCTCTTATATCTATAAGGACTATTGAGGATTGCGGTGACTGAAAAGTTATCAAAGACGCTGTATTGTGCTGGTGTTATATTAATGATTTTCTCTTTAGCTCTAGCTAGATTTAAGATTTGTGATCCTTTCTTGGGTGTGGAAATTCGAGAGTCTTCGGAACACACCCACTGCTAATCAATTGTTTCCTCTTCATCATTATTAATTTAAACGTTTGATTTTAATAGCATTTCTGCCTGTTCTTTTGGGAGAAGTTTTGCCCCGCTTTACAAAATCATGCTTGTTTTTGGTTGATTACAAAATTTTCTCTATTTTCTTCTTTACGGATAGTTTTAGTACAATTGTGCGCTTGTCACAGTTAATGAACGTAGTCCATTTATCACAGCTCTCGTTGCAGCGAGTTTTTATACGGTTTGAACGGTATGAACCATTAAAATAATTATATACGGTTTTGTTATGTTGTTATGTAGATAAACTGGTGCTTTAAAAGTGGTTATCGCAACGGCATCAGAAGTTCCGAACAATTAGTATATAATTAGCAGATACGAGCTGTTAATTAGTTTATAATTAGCAGATACGAGCTTGGGAAGCTGTCATCTTAGATATCCCATGTCATTTCTATTTGCTTTCATTCCGATGTAAAGCTTTAGAACGTATGATCAAGTATTAATTTACAAATCAGATTTTGAGTAAAATGTTAAAAGTTAAGTTATACCTTAGGAACGAGGAATGTTACTAATTGGAATTCTGAACCAATTAAATTGAGGCTGCCCCACATTGCGATCACTACCCGATGGTCTTTAATATCAAACTTATTTATTGAATATCGCAATTATTGGATAATTGTTCAATTTAGACATTTTTAATACTTTGACAATAAAAATTTTGAATCATATTTCTTGTTGTTCTTATCAGTCGATTTGCTAAAATATTGGGGGGGGGGGGGGGGGGGTGGGTGCTGATCATATTTAAGTATATTTAAGTATATCCCCGCCCTCAAATCGGAAAAAAACCTACATTTTAGAGTTTTTTTGGACTCCTACATTTATACACTTTAATGGTCAGCCCCGCCCCCCCCCCCCCCCCCCCCCCCCCCCCAATATTCATAAAAATGTTGTCGATAGATCCACTTCTTCCTCATATCTTATCGATAAAACAGTTGAAATTATCTATCTAACAATACATGCCAACGTTTAGAGACATGATGTTTTTAAAGACACTCGCAGTTTCAACTTCTGTTATCGGCACTATCGTGTATACACAATATGCAGCCTTTAGTAAAGATAAGGATAACAGAACACATCACCCCGGCAGAATGCACCCGACTAAGTTAGTTTTCTAGAAAATTCTTGGAATGTTGCAATTTTATCTAGAACCAAGTTATATGAATTCTTGATGCCCAATTGCAATTGAATTGGAATTGATTGGATGATGAGAATACGGGGTGGCCCAGAATTCACTGCCCTCACAAAACCCTTAAATAAATCACGTTGTTCTGCACTGGTCAGAATTGCACAAACCCTTCAGGGGTTACAGATAAGGGTGGAACTTAGATTCTCAGACAGTTTTGTAAAATTTTGTCCATCAAAGTGGGCCTGGCCATCGGTCGGATTAAACACGATTCACTCGAGATTTTGGCTCAAATTTAAAATAGCATAACCAACCCATATATCTTAACCCAGAAAATGTTTTACATAGAATATTTCGTAATCACTAAGGGAGATAGAGATTAGAGGGGTTTCTAAATGATTACGCTAGTATAAATTCAACGCAATAGCTATCTGTAAAACTGATTACGAATAGGGGATAGGGTTAAAATTGGCCAAAAAGTGATAACGTAATATGAGAGTATGAGAACGACCCCTGTTGTATTTACATGAGCTTTATAATAGCATTTCGTGTGGACAGTGAATATTTGGTCACCCTGTATGTTTTGGTACTTGACATCAATTTGTGAATATTATCTTTTGCCACCCATTAGTTACAACTTTACCAGTTCAATTAGCCATCAAATAATTTCAGGCTCTGGGATGATAATTGGGATTTCATGAAGCCCGACAAAGAAGCAATAAAAAACCTGTCCGATGAAGTAAGTTCTCACCTTCTTCACTTATTGCACTGTTTTCAGTAATTTGGTTTCTTATCTACACTTTGAAATATATGCTCCCTTCGGTAATTCAATGTGAGGAGGGACAAAAATCTCATACGTTTTTTTACGAGAAGTAACTTATCGTAACATAATTTAATCACAGTATGTTTAGATTTTACACAAATAGAGTTTCTAGAAAGTGTGTTCTGTTTTAGGAGAAGGTGGGGATGATCAGTAGTGCAGTACGTCATATTTACTTAGTACGACACGGACAGTACGAGATTGGGGAGACCGAGCCTCAGAAACGTATTCTAACTGGTATGTAATTAAAGAAATATGAGGCTGGGATGGTATGTTTATCGTCTGTATCATTTCTTTTTTTAACTTTTAAATCGCCGTAAATAGTTATGATTTACATTCAACTATATAAACAAATTGCATGATAACTTCGTCATTTAAAATCCGTTTTGCGTCATCTTTTCATAATTCATATCAAATTTCATATTTCATGTTCTATTACATTAATATGTTAAAATGGAGTTTATATCATGTTCATGTTGGGTGTGGCCTCCAAAAATCGAATTTTAACATTTTGGTGACGGAATCCTCGAACCAGTATAAGTTACAGTATACCATCTGCAATTCTGCAAAGTTACAGGTCTCAAATATAAAACAGGGCTACATTTCAAGACCCAATATGTGTACTGACTTTTAGCAAAATTATTGAAACAAGGATACAAAAATATAAATTTCGGATTACTATCTCCTCACCAGTCCCCTCCTGTTTACAGAGTTAGGAAGAAACCAGGCGGAGATAACAGGAGAGAGAATACAAGACCTGCTGGGAGAAAAGATAACACACTGTTACATCAGTACTTACCCTCGGGCTATGGAGACCGGACACATTATCTTGAAACATCTTGACAAAGGTTATTTATCCTGTTTTAGAACTCCTGACCTCATCTCTTAGAGTCTATAACAGTCGGTTTCAACTACTTTATATTGGTATCATGTACAATGTAGTAATAGTATTTGTACTGTTTACCAGTGACAAAGCAGCTCTATACTAACAATATCAATCTCCAGAGATACCAGTAGATTACTCGGAGTTAGTAAGAGAAGGAGCTCCCATAGCCCCCATACCAGCGCCCGAGCACTGGAAACCAGAACCTTGGGAGTTCCACAGGGACGGTGCTAGGATAGAGGCGGCCTTTAGAAGGTTAGTTTCGTCGGGAAGTTTCCTTGTTGTAGATTGTAGTGTGTCTGCGTGATAACTTAATTAAGTTATCTTGTTTGACTGCTGTTTTGTCTTCTTAAGAATTCCTCTTTTGTCAATATTTCTCTCCAACTTATTAAATCTGCCACTTAATCAGTAAATCGATAACGGTTATAAGGTTTCGAACTTTAAAACAATTTTGGGTACTGTAAGAGTTTTAAATATTCTGTCAAATTTGATTTAAACTATATATGAAACAGTGGCGCAACGTTGCCTGGTGGCAACTTAGGTTATTTAAGAGGATACGCCGCTAAAATCTCTAAAAAGTGTGTTTCTAGAGCAAAACGCACAGTTTTGCTAGTACCTCAGTTAAGTTTTTCAAATTTTAAATTACCCCACATTCAAAGGACGATTTGGCGCCCCCCTAAAATGGCGCTCGCACAGCAATAGTTTGAAATATTGAACACCATGATTCAAAAGTCGTGGTCTCCTGCGTCTAACCACCTCCTATTTCAGTTTCATCCACCGAGCTCACCCCAGCCAAAGTGAGGAAAGTCACGACATCGTGGTGTGCCACGGTAACGTGATCAGATACTTCGTGTGTCGTGCTCTCCAGAACGATCCCGAGGGTTGGTTACGGCTATCTCTTGCTAACTGCAGTATCACCCATCTTGTGGTTAAACCTAATGGCAATGTCACCCTTCGGGGACTGGGTGAAAAGGGACATTTGCCCTCTGATATGGTCACTTACAACTGAGAATTTTGTAGCAGTCCTTCGGGGTCATTCCAGAAATGTCAATATATTTGTTAATGTTTCATCTTCGATTTCAACCTAAAAATGGCAATTTGCAGTTGCTTGAAATTTATCAATCGTTGAAACAGCAAATTTATTTAATGAACTCCGCCCACTAGATCACTTCATGATGAATATCCACATTTCAGGGTAAACCCCGGGGAATATTTAATTTATTTATTAGTAATATCAAAAATAGTTTCGGTTTTTTAATCATTTTGAGGAAACCGTTTATACTTAACGAAATATTTCATGTTTTTATAATGTATTAATCTCTCACGTGCTTTGCCTAGTCACTAGTTGCTAGTGAAATTTTTGCATAGAAACAGCGTTATTTTTTTGGTCGTCTGAAATACATTTGTAGGTACTGACTCTTTAAATATGTTGAAAAGAAACAATTAATTTAAATTAAAAAATATATTTAATAAAATTTCTACTTTTAGCTTCGCCTATGTCTTAGTATCATGAACAAAATATACGTTGTGTAGAGTTTCTGAACATGTTTATATGTTTATTGTCTACATTCAAGTCTTCCGTTTTTGTTCTTTATGCACTGTAACTCTAAATTTCATGATTTTTTTGACAGTCAAACTCAAAGGTGTTACTGTGACTTACAGTGACTTAGCGACTACATTGAGGGATAAACAGGTACATAATGTTAAGCAAATATGTCCCGTTAATGTGTTTTATACTATATAATATCTTTTGCGAACTATAAATGCTCCCAAAGTGAACTTGTGTATCTCTTTAAGTTTAAGTTAAGTGTTAAGTCCATTGCTGGTATACTACGTGACTGAGTGTGACTTGTCATACGTTGTATGACCCGCCTGTATCGTAGAAACTCTTTGTATCACGTCGTGACCCCCACGGTCGTTTCACTATGGTGGAGTTTCTACGATACAGGGGGAGCCGCGTACTCCTGCGCGGCGGGTCATACAACATATGACAATTGCACTATTAATGCAGGCCCGGACCGCGCGCAGCCCGATTAAAGGTGTTCGTTAATTACATATTTATATGTTTTACTTGGAGCTCCGTGCAAACGAACTAAATTAAACTTAACGGGTAATACTCGTGCAATAATTGTTTCAAATACTGCGCGCGTCGATAAATTCAATTCAGAGTGCGTCTCATGATGAGCTTTAAACTTGGAAGACTTCGACGCACCACGTGCATGATCATGTTATAGTTAGCATTGAGAGTTGAACGTTGGACTCGTCGACGGTTTTGGATATATTAATTAGAATAACAAGTTGGAACAACTTTTTTACGAGTATCACTTGTAGCGCGATGCACTACTGGGACGCGCCGCGCATCCAATATAATGCTTCTCGCAACCACAAATCGGCAAGATGCGAAGGATTGACATCGTGAATCAAAAGTATCACCGGCCGTTAATGAAAACGGGTTGGCATAGACAATCGAGTTTGAATTTATAAACTTATAAAATCAAACCAGCCTGAAATGATCAACCGCATGTACTTTCATGATGCATGATGCAGCATGCACATCTACAGGGTTAAGTAAATTTAATTAAACGAATAAATATATAATTTATTTATGGCCAAAAGATTAACGGGTGATACTCGTAAAATATTTTGTATTTGTTCCATATATTACGTCGACGAGTCCAACTCGGCGCGCGTCCTGGTAGGTTATAAACCTATAACCAAAAGAGCTTTTTAATTTAACGGCGCTACAGTGTATTTGTAAATGTCGCCACACTAAACATTAAAATGCCGCTTACGTACTTGCTAATTGTAAAATTATTGTGCTAAATGTAAAATAATAACTCGATCAACCGATATTTTGTTTTGGGATACACTTAAGAAATATTTGTCATACGTTGTATGACCCGCCGCGCACGAGTGCGCGGCTCCCCCTGTATCGTAGAAACTCTACACTATAGTGAAGCGACAGTGGGGGTCACCACGTGATACAAAGAAATATTAAAGAGATTTACAAATTCTCCTTAGATTTTTTAAATGCGACCGTTTTATAATTACCATTAAATTTAACAGGTGATCAGTGATGCTCGTACAATATTTAATGCAAAATTGAAAGATAATAAAACTGTTAAAATATTATAAGATCGTGTGCCTAGTAGGTTGACATACGTTGCATGCCACTTTATCTGATATTTGGGATACGTAACATCAAACATGTATCAACTAGTTAGTAAGTAGTATAGGTTATAAATATACAACATTGAACATTAAATTTATTAATTTATTTATATAGATGTATGATCATGAATAATTTAAGTTTGATGATTATCATTACTAAATTATTTATATACATTGTTTGAACGACCTTTTTCTCAAATCAAATGAAATCAATCTCTTTACAAATAGTTTTGTTTTCTTCTGCTATATAGAAATATTGTTCTCCAAAGATTGTCTAATCCATGCTACTTCTATTCGATTATCGTTAAATCAATCGTCTTTAAATCGCAGTAGTTTTGTAAAACTATTGAACCGTCAAAGTTCTCATTCCCCAATGGAACTCAAAGGCGCTCAGACCAGTTCGAAATCAAAAGTTAGACCAATTTCCTGGTATTAAAAAGTGTGACACTTAATTTAAATGGCTTGAACAAGAAACACTACGAGGCATGGGTTGAGCGCTTAAAATATCTTTTACATACATGTATACAAATGTAGATATTGTGATCGAGATATCACCACAGCTTTTTTATGTGGTATCCGTTTCAAATACATATCTCTGACTGTTTTGGCAATTATGAATAATTGCGTTTGCCGTAATAATGAGTGCTGATCCGCAGTTTTGTATCCTTGAAAAGCAAAGTGTGCCTTTCTTTTAAAGATATAGATGCCAAGATACATGTGATTTGATAGAAAAGCTTTGATAAAGCCATGTATTTAGATTCCGGCACCCTGGAATTTTATCATCGATATTTTTGCATATATTTCTGGAACTTCAACAAATTTTTTGTTCGGGGATTGCTGGTCTGTTGATTGATGTTTCACTGTATGCACTAAACATCTAAAGGGATTTGGTATTCCATTCAACAAATGCAATGTGTCTTTCAGCAAACCACACTGTCAACACTGACATGCAATTTTAAAGGATATGTAATTTTGAAGGATGTGTATATTAAGGTCATGATCCATCAAAAGATTTGATTACTGAGATTCTATGTACACCTCTTTAGTTTTCTCATCAGCATCATCTAATTGCTTTTGGAAACTCATCATTGTGACCTGTTAAAGAGACAATTTGTAGATGTATCGTAGCAATATTTTCTTAATGTGTACTATTTTGATATAATGTGTGTGCTGAGTAGCAACTTGCTAAATAGTAAACTCAAATATTTTAATTTATGATCATATAAGGGTAACAAAACCTGTAATTGTATTAATCCTTAAAGCTAGAGTAGGATAACCATTCCAATGATCCCATCGATTGCACTCTTACAGATCACGACTTTAGGAGAATTGCATGATCATACCTGTATGTCTAATACTCAAAAAAGTAGTAAGTACAAAAGCAAAACTAACACGCTTTAGAAGTTTCCAATATTGCAGGGTCACAGCGTAAGACTGAATTCATTCGTTTGGTTTTTTTTGAGCAGTAGACCATAGAGACTTGATTAGGAGGTTGTTGCTCTAGAGTTGTTGTTGATGAAATCTGATACAAAATTTTGTTTATACATGGCATGATGTGAACTGATCTCCGGATCTCGTAAGGTAGTTTAATCATCACCAAGCTTGACACCGTCAAAAGCCTGCTTGCAATGATCCGAAGTCATAGTAGTTAGTGGACTGAATACTGCCCAAAAGTATGCCTAAATTTTTATGTTTTTGTCTGAAAAGGAAAGTGTCCCCGTTTTTTACTTTAAAAGGTTATAACACAGTACAGCTTTTGAGATGCGGTATTTGTGTAGAACAACAGGTGGACAAATTTTGTGCACAATTTCAGCTTGATATCATAAAGAAATAGCTGAGTCAGAGCCTCCCAATCAAACAAAACTGTGATTTCCGAAAATTAATTTTAAAACAGAAATTGGCCAACTACGGAAATAGATATTCTCAAAAAGGTTTGTTGGTATGGAAATGGTGTACAAGATGGATTTTGAACTTCCTGGGAAGTCATTTGGACTAGACGACACTAAACCCTGTTTTTGGTATATGTGTCCTTAACAACCAGTCACCTTCAGATAAGGCTATTGAGGCTACTGCAAAAATGTATGCAAATCATGAAAGACAAAAGAACCATGCCTAAAGAAAGGAATAATTCAAATGAAACCCATTTACAACTTCATGAATGGGAAGTGATCTTGATTTGTTGCTAAATTTGTGCATTTTATAATGCCTGTAAAGTATCAGTATGATATTTTATTTTTATTTTTTTAAAGATGTTCATTTTAAATTTAATCGGTTTAAGCATGATCATATTGTACATACTAAATCTAATTATAAATGAGATAAAGCTTTCTCAGCCTTAATCAATATCAAAAAAACACATAGTATAGTATATGGTTGTGTTATTTTGTATTAATTTGAAGTAGGACAAGTTATATGTTTGTTTGTAATTGATTTAATTTAATATCACCTCTCTCAAGCAATGATCTAGGATGTCCTCTTTCCTCTCCTTGCGTATAAAGATAGTCAAGAATGGGAACATCAAAACTATCCAGGTCAGTACACATAGTCCTTGATAATGAATGATTGATCTGTTCCTGCAAATGATTAAAATGTATCTTTTTACACATGAAATTTCAGTTAATTTTGTTCTTTGTATCTGAATTGAGAGTGTACTAGGATACACTTGCCAAAAGCCACTGCATGTTCTCGTTATATTATGTCCACTGTTAAGTTTTTCTTTCTTCTGTGTTGAATATTTTCATTAACCAAGGGGTAGTTAAGGTGTGAATATAGTTCTTTAAATCATCTTCATTCTAATTAGAATAGGAATTTATAGACTTGGCAATTGTTTTTGAACGTAGATTATGGGTGTTAATTGCTCCTTATTTTACAAAGAATTGTCTATGGCCATTTTAACACATGATACCAATAGCTTTAATGCTTGAATAGCTGCACACGCCGAGTTAAGATTGGTACATAATATACATAATATTATATAATACAGATTTTGTTGATCATAACTAAAAATTTATGTTTCTTAAAAACGAGATTCAAGTGTTACATTCCTCCGGAAGCCCTGAAAATAATTTAATTCCGACTTTTTATGTCGCTTTGATACATGATAACATTACAATGCACAAATAATGCACAGGTAGTGCAATGTAAAGGCACGTTTTTGTGTAGTGCTCAGAGCCTGCACGAGTCACGTGACACGTCTAACCCAATCCCAGCTGGCTGCTACAGCCTAACTAATTTATGTAAACCGGTGCAGGTGGAGAGTTTCGTTAAGTTAATTGAGGATGTCCTAGGTTCAGCCATGTGTGTGTCACGTCGTGGCTGTACAAGCAAGCAGATTGGCTGTCAGCTCGTCACGTGATATTGACACTGTCTGCTATTGGTCCTCTTCAGTGTATGTTCATTTTCACAGTGTGTCTCCAGTCCACACTACCTTAATTTATTTTTTAGAAAGCATATTATACAGCAAGAAGCAAACACATACACCGTGACACGCTGATCCGTAATAATAAGTACCGTCCGCGTCAATTATTTGGAGAGAGAGAGAGAAATAGTGCAGTAATCCTGCACAACTACCCCGACAAAAGATGCAGCTGTTAGCACATCAGTAGTGTAGTACATTATATGTTTGTCACACAGCCACGCCTGTACTTCAGCATAGCCGAGTAATTGTTTCCCCATCAACCAGTACCACGTGGGGTTTGTTGAGGGTTTTGTCTGTGACAGACAGCTGTCACGCCTGATAATCTGTTAAAATGACTGGCTGCCAGTATTGACTATCTCCGATTCTCCAGTCGGGTTATCAATCAGTTCCAGTTTAGTTCTCACTTCCTACTGGTCAGTAAGATCCTTCTCTCATATGTTACACTACACGAGCTTCATTATTATATTCCCTGCAAGAGCTGACACTCTGCTGGACAATGTACAGTTAGCAACTTGTTAAAGTTCTGTATATCATTATACAATATTATATTCGCATATTATATGTACGTGTATTTGATAGATTTCAACGATCTAGTATTCATAATATATAAGAATCATCCCTTTAAGAACCACCAAGAACTTACAAATACCGCTGGTTGCATTTTTAAATACTCTGTACACAAGAGTTACATTACGTAGATCTTAAATGTGAAGTCTACCTAATTTTCATGCTTACTGTAATCGGTTTTTTGGAGGAGCTGCGAAAAGCTCAGGCAGTCGTTAAAGTTCTTGCGTAACTCTCCAACCGAATCTACGCTGTGCATCACGTGACATAGCACCGACCAATCACAGCACAGTTGAAAGGTCACGTGACCTGGCTCGTGAAGGTCACGTGGGCTGGAGTGTACACTATCACTACTCCTTGCTGTCAACACTTACACACTGCTTACTGTCACACTCTATTTTTAGTGCTCAGCTTCTTCTCAGGATATGTCCTCGACACTCATCACTTGTTCACCTGTTACAGTGTTACAGGGAGATTTGTGACAATCATGCCACGTTAGATTCTACCACTGTAGATCTCGATATACACTGTTTACAGTGCACACACTACATCTCGACTCTAGTGTATATCAACACGTATGTGCCCACTATATTTCTATTGGATGTGATCCGTGTAAGTGTATAAGGTATTAATTATTGACTGACAGTCTATAAACATGTACACTGTTAATCGACAATTTGTCTTTTTTAATTCGATTTGTTGTTATTAAATTCATGTAGCTAGACAGTTCATAATATTATCAAAGAATTAATTGAAGATAATCTGTAACTGTAGAATACAAGCGGAAGTTATAATCGAATGTCCATCACATCGCAGATGTAGCTTCAGGATCCCTCATGATCTTGACGGCAGTAAGATCCTGTTGAATCCGTGATCCCTCTGCTGTCCCCCTGAAGAGTGAACAAGTACTAGTATAACATCGTGCTCATTCCAACTAAGTTAAGATTTTGGTGAGAGGATCCAACCTAGGTGTGCTCGTAGTGTCTTACAAACACGGCACTAGGGGTGAGGGGCTTCAGATGTTTCCAAGCAGTTTGGATGAGGTCCTCACATCCCTTCTGTCGTTTTCTGACAAAACTGCTTAAATACTACTCAAAATTCCGAGGTTTTCAATCACTTTTCGCACATTTGTGACAAATTGGCATTTTAAGCGGTTTCAAAAGGGGTTTTCTGAGGGCCAGCGATTGGTTCTAATGGTTTCTCATATCGTTTTCAGGGATAGTTCTTGACCCAAAATAGAAATCTGGGTTAAAGAAGTCAGAATTTCAAAAATGGTCTTAAAGCACATTTGTCAGAAAACGGCAGCCTTAACTTGTACACCAGTTTGAAATATTAGAACAGATATTATGAAACTTATAAAGCACTTGAGCTGCCGTGCGTATATAACTGATATATTTCATAATAATAATATATTTAACCAGTTTTTCTCTAACTCTCTTAAACTTTATTGATGTAAATTAGATATTAGCTTTAATGAAACCGGTTCCAACCTGCAGTTGCTTTTCATTATGGTAGGTTATAACATTGTTATAACAATGCGTTAAATTCTTCATCATCAGTATTCAGTACAGGCATAATTAAATACCGTAAATTCTTAATTCACAATATTGATACAAACCTCATCATTTTCTGGCAGTCATCACTATCTCACATAGCTGTAATATGATGTGCATTACATGTTTATTGCAAATTTCCAAGATAAAAGCAATTATGTAATTAGTTAATTGACATATGCCAATAAACGTGTAAACTGTTTGTGTGTGGCTGGTATAAATCATGATATACCGCGTTTTTATGTACATAAAGCTCCTCATTATAAATTTGTGACGACAACAGCACCTTGACTACACTTGTACTGTGAACTGTCATCATATTGTTTATTGCAGCTTGATACTAAATATGGTACTTTCAAAACCCTACATGATTTTTCTACTCAAGGTTAAGTTTTCCTCTTTAAACCTTCTTGATATAAGCGATGCATATATACAATAAATACAATATACATGGAATAATGCCATTCAGTAACTCCCTGGGGTCGAGGTCAGGTGAGATCAGTAGTAAATTAGATAGAGTAAATAAGATATCGGAGTTATTTGTGGAGTCGGAATGCAATCTTTCTGATTATTGAATCACTTATTTTACACATTGTTGTTGTTGTAAATCTACTGAGCGAATATAGCAGATAACTTTCCGAACTCTGAGAATTTATATCCAACATGAGATGGAACATTACCGGTATTAGCGCTGCAAGTCTGGGAACTCAATATCCGACATCTCGCTGTTAAACATATTATTGACTTAACGTTCTAGCGTCGGTTAGTTTGACGTTGTTCCTCATTACATCACCCCTCTCTATCATGACTTTACAAATGATGCTTAGCTGCTTATTTTGGCACCTCCCTCTGTTACTACTAAGTTTAGGTCTTCACTCTCCAACGTTGATGAGCGCAGGACTGTTTACCCACAGACAAAGACGAAGTTAATGGAAGGATGTTGTGAGCTAAAAATACTGTTACATTGAAGAATTACCGCTCAATCGTAAATAAGATGTGAGAATATCACCGCATGGCGCATATTGGTTTGAATACCATGGAACAGTTTAAATGATAATTTTTTCTTTTCATCTCTTGAAAATGTCCGTCGTGGATGATAATCGACCAGCGGAATAATGCCTTGGAACACTTGATATTTAAGAAAACTCCCATTAATAAGTCGAACATTCCAAACATCATTACATCAGTTTCCCTAAGCTCACAGTAAGCTTCAGTAAGGTCATTCCTGGTGATTAAAAGCATTACCATATACGGTCATGAGGAATACTTGAAAACGGGGAAATTATCACCGAATGTTGAATCCAGCATGTGGGTATATGTACGATTTCCACTACTGTATGTTTCTTTGTAACACAAATTCAAATAGCCATCTAGTGCTACACTAAAATGTTATAGTCCTACAAACTGATGACTCATTGTCAACACGACTGTATCAGATTCACACAACAATGTGGTCTGTTAACATCAGCATACTAATAATATCATGTGTCTTACCTCATCATCCTCTCTCGACGTGCTATGTTTATTTTAAACTGCAATAAAATCTTTCACACTATCTCTCTTAATATCGGGAGCTTATTACATTACATACTTACATACTCTCTCTCTTTCTCTCTTGAACATGCGCTTTATATTATTTGTAAGCTGTACTTCATTTCTGAGCATGTTATCCCTCAAGTACTTGACTGAGTACACGGTACTGTGTGGGGTGCGTGTGGAATGTGGTCAGTGTGTGTTATTGTTCAAGTTGTACCGGGAGCGTATTTTTACGTAAGTCCCATTATTATTTATTGTACATAGTAAAGGTAAGAACCCCTCTTGATCATAGTTTGTTACGCTATCTAGTGTAACACCCAGTATATTGATGATACCGTTACGCTATCTAGTGTTACACTCAATATATTGATAGTACCGTTACGCTATCTAGTGTAACACCCAATATATTGATAGTACCGTTACGCTATCTAGTGTAACACCCAGTATATTGATAGTACCGTTACGCTATCTAGTGTAACACCCAGTATATTGATAATACCGTAACGCTATCTAGTGTAACACCCAATATATTGATAATACCGTTACGCTATCTAGTGTAACACCCAGTATATTGATAGTACCGTTACGCTATCTAGTGTTACACTCAATATATTGATAGTACCGTTACGCTATCTGTGTTTACACTCAATATATTGATAGTACCGTTACGCTATCTAGTGTAAACCCAATATATTGATGATACCGTTACGCTATCTAGTGTAACACCCAATATATTGATGATACCGTTACGCTATCTAGTGTTACACTCAATATATTGATAGTACCGTTACGCTATCTAGTGTTACACTCAATATATTGATAGTACCGTTACGCTATCTAGTGTAACACCCAGTATATTGATGATACCGTTACGCTATCTAGTGTAACACCCAATATATTGATGATACCGTTACGCTATCTAGTGTAACACCCAGTATATTGATAATACCGTAACGCTATCTAGTGTAACACCCAGTATATTGATAATACCGTTACGCTATCTAGTGTAACACTCCAGTATATTGATGATACCGTTACGCTATCTAGTGTAACACCCAGTATATTGATGATACCGTTACGCTATCTAGTGTAACAAGCCATACGATAGGCCACACAATAGGCTCGTTACATTGTAACGAGGTTACACGGAGAAATCCTAAAAGTGCATCAAGACATTCGACACAGCTAAATAGTAAATAGGTGTTGTACATTAACTGTTTTTTATCTTTTCAGCCTCTGCCGTCGTACTATGGCGTGTTTCAGAAAGTGTGGCAGTTGTAATTTTAAAATTGTACCATCAGTGGTTTTAATTCTGAAGGATGTGTCTGGCGTTATTAGCGCCGTACGGACAGCTATTTTTATACATGTTCTTATGTAATTCGGAAATTACACTCGAAAATAACATCGAAGTAAAAATTCTACACTTTCGCATATACAATAAATATGTCTGGAATTTTTCCAAATGTTCTAGATGGTAGGGACACCCGAGGACAGTAATAACACTGAAGTATATACACTGAAGAATGTTCACCTAACAACAATATTGTGGGCACCTCATGTAATTCTATAATAGGGCGGAAGTTCCCAATGTTCAATGACCTCACATTCTTCTCTTATGATACTAACGGTATCTTTTCTTTAAATTGTGGAATCCAAGTTCCACTCTTCGCCTCATTCCGTTCTTCTTGAGTCTGGTATAAAATTAGCGCATAGAATGACTGGATTATTATTATGTACAATGTTAGCATAATATTTAAATAATCATGGGCGTGTTTCAGTTTAAGTACAACACGTTAGTCAGTGAAGCTTGCCAGATAATACGAGATCGAGAGCCAGGAGCTGATCAAGGAGACAGTAAGTCAATTATGTAATTGGTATTTAATGAGGTAATGACAGCACTTTGAAACTAATTAGATTCCTGGAGCAGATGGTGATGGTGTAGGGCTATTGTTTGAAACTTATAACGTAATTCACACTGACCGAGTTTTGTCGTTCTGTGAGGATGGATAAAGTTTCAATTTTTACGATCCTGTGTGTGTCTGAGGAATGTATGTGTGAGTGTAAAATGGAATGTATTTAACACCGCTGATTGACCAATGATATGTTTGTGTTTCAGTAACTGAGTATGGGCTGTTCAAACCAGACGAGGACGCCAAAAAGGGGACATGGCTAGATCCAAGACGTACATTGGAATATTACCTTTTTAGGGCAGGGGTAAGTGTTGAACGAAAATAGTTATGACATAGCTTCAGGATTAGATTTCAATCCCATTAAATTCTTAAATATTTCTTCCGCTATCATTTTACGGAGAGTTGGCACAGGAATTTAAAAACAGATGTTTTGCATACTCAATATTCTGCATACTAAATTTTTCAGAGTTATGCATTTCAAATCCGCGTAGCGGTGGCAAGTAGTCCCGGTTAGATCATATTAGGACCCTGGAACACTGGAAAAGCTCATTCGTCTAGTATCCAGCAAAGAATCGGCAAACTTTTCGCGCGCGAACGCGCGTTTCCACATTGTTGAACCCATTGACTTTGTAGCGTAAAGTCAAAAGTCTGCTATCCCTAGCATTCACCTCGACTTTCTGAAATTAATATTCGCGCGCATCATTAATTCTCCAATCTAAAAACAAATAAATTTGAATGTCTCCCACCTGTTGAGCTTCAGAACTTCATAAGGCTACTTCACTGCTCACATCTGAAAATTGCAGTAGAAAACAAGGCTCGGCTGTCAGAGGCAGTCAATAGCTAGTTCAATTTTAGAATATTCCGTCATACCCGTTGGCAACGGAGTGATTTAAGGTGAAGTTGGCGCCGATCCGTATTACTGCAAATCAACACCCTGGTAACGTAAGATGTGATTTAATGCACTGTACTTACACTTTATACTAACTACAGGATCAATTGGAGTACAGAAAGAAGATACGACCTCTGAGGGTCAAAATGTTGGACGATTCTATAAAGACAATATTAATAGACGACAGTCACAATGTTAAGGAAGTCATTAAAGCGATCTGTGAGAGGATTGGTATTAATAACCCTGACGAGTTTTCATTAGTGGTGGAGAACCTCCAAGCTGATGATGCAAAGAATGCAACGCTTCGTAAGGTAAAATTTTGCCAAATCATTGGATGACTTGCTTTCATGACATCATGATAATTAACAATAGTACTATGAAACATTACTAACTTTTAATAGTTAAGGGACGTTTAAAAGAAATTCAAGTTCTGCTACAAGTTTACATTCGTAAAAGCTAAATATCAACATCCACATAAAAACAGTGCGACATGCGTTATCTAACCAATATCGATATTGTAAGCAGACATGGTCTATTGGGATCTATTATATAGAATACTCTAAACTCAAACGGTTAATGATGATGATAATCGATGGTTATCAAAGCATTGGCTCTGTGCCAAGTTTACTTGCTGCGGTTTTAATAGTATTCTTTTAGGATAAAACAAGTGGATTACAAGAACGTGATCGCAAGAAAATGGAAACTCTACGTAAAAAGTTACACACAGACGATGATATATTGTGGCTTAATCATGAGAAAAGTTTGAGGGAACAAGGCATCCCTGACGATCAGATGCTTCTTTTGAGAAAGAAATTGTTCTTCTCTGATATTAATGTGGACAGAAACGATCCGGTTCAGCTAAATCTTATGTACATACAGGTAAAATCGTACCTTTAACAAGATGATTTCCTTGGATGAAACTTCCTTGATAGATACCAATTGAACGTGACAACTGACAAGAAACCAACTAATTAAATATGAAGTGTTCACTAAAAGTTTCACTTATCAGGATAACACATGCGTTCTGAACGGAACACACAAAGTCTCGCAAGAAGACGCCATCACATTGTCTGCTATCAGAGTACAGATCCAGTTCGGTAATCACGATGAGAACAAACACAAGAAAGGGTTCCTCGAGTTGAAGGACTTGCTACCAACTGAGTACCGTAAAATTCCCGGGATGGAGAAGAAAATATTTGCCGAACACAGGAAACTTATCGGTATGACGGAGCTAAACGGAAAACTGAGGTATATTAAGTACTGCAGAGAGTTGAAAACTTATGGTGTGACTTTCTTCCTCGTAAAAGAGAAGATGAAAGGTAATATTCATTTCAATATCGAATAAGAATATATTATATTACGTTCTAAATTACGGGAATAATAACCGATATATTGACATCTTCTTAGGATTTGAACTTGATAGCTTCAATTAATAAAACGTTTTGTCTCGTTGTTCAATGTTCATTCAACGTTTCTACTCCAACTTTTAAACAAGGCGATTTTATAGCTAATAACTAACTCGGCAGGTAAGAATAGGCTCGTACCCCGATTGTTGGGCATCACAAAGGAGAAGGTGATGAGAGTTGACGAGAAGACGAAGGAGGTCATACAGGAGTGGCAGTTAACCACCGTAAGACGATGGGCTGCTTCCCCAAACAGTTTTACTCTCGATTTCGGAGACTATTCCGAGAGTTACTACTCTGTTCAGACCCAGGTTTGTTTTGACTTAATGATTGAGAATTCTTTGTAATTCTGCTTTGAACAGCCTCTTTCGGGAGAGATTTTGATTTTCGGGAGAGATGTTGATTTTCTAACGTCCCTGTCCACAGGAAGGAGAAAAGATATCCCAGCTGATATCACAGTACATCGATTTGATCATGAAGAACAAGACTGGTGGAGACAGAAGACTAAGTGAAACTGATGAAGAAGCTACTGTTATTGAGGACCAAGTCAGACCAGGTATGTTTTATTATGAAGTGATTTCTCTGGGGGTTTAAGCGATTTTACTAAATTGTGGCTTTGTTGACGAATGCATGAAATCAGATATCACAGCATGCTAGATATCCAGATATGATAGATATAGGTTAAGCTGTGAGAGCGAGTACAATCGAAGACCGCTGAGCTAGTGTACAGAATTCTGGGGTTACTCCACCCTCAAACCTACAGGTAAAGCGATGACTCTGCAAAACATCGGAGGAGACAGGGAGATGATCGACCAAGACAACATAGCTATGTCGGGAATCCTGCGCCCAGGAGACCCTGGAAAGCGTGGTGTAGTCTCTGCTACTGACGCACCCGAACATCTCATACAGCACGGTGGTATCCACATAGCCCAATCCGCCCATATGGGTCAGCCTCCTGACATAACCTCAGCTGCAGGAAACCCACAGCAAGCTCACATCTCCAACATCATGCTTAGCATCGACGACATCGAGAAGGCCAAGAACGAGATGGCTTACCCCGCGGACTTGCCGCCACTTGGTGATAACATTGCAAGCAGGCAATGGAGAGAGATGATGTTTGACACTAGTAAACACAACATACACAGCAATTTGGTGGCAAGTTCCACTGCTGCCTGTGGTATTTACATCAACACTCCTCTCGCTAACGCAGACCCCAACTACCTTGCTATTGGTATGCATTTTCATTTTTTGCTTACTCATTTATGATCCTTCCATGACAAACTTCTTTGTCAATAGAATACTCATTTAGGGTCATCCAACTGCAACTGGATACTCGACGTATATTATCTACAATTAAATGGTGTTAAAGTTGTGTTCGAAAGTTAAATGACAAACTTCTCTACGCAGGAACGAACGTGTCCCAGCTTACAAGCAACATGACTGATGCGGCGAAGAATCTGAGAATGTTAATGACTCTGCAACCTGACGGCCCGGAGAAGGACAACCTCCTAGCAGCAGCTAATCGTCTAGCTGGCGCTACTCAGGACCTCCTGAACGCCGCTAAAGACGGACGTGCCAACCGCGCGGCTCAGCAAGCTGCTATCAACGCCATGGCAGATGCTCACAAGGCAGTGTTGGGATGTTTGGGAGATCCGGAAACTGAGTCTGACATGCAGATGAGGTTCCTGGACCAGGCCAGGCTTGTTGCCCAGGCTGTTGGAAAGCTTGTTAATGATTGTAAGGAGGTTGCCCGATCTTGCTCCGATCCTGAGATGCAAGGACAGGTAAATAATTAGACTGTTCAAATCTTTGTATCATTATTTTCAAGTTCCTTTAGAGTAAGTGAATATTATTGTTCTTATCTTTAACACCCATTGTACTAACTCGACCTAACTTTTCCAGGTTATCAACGCCAGTAAAGACGCTGCAGCCAGCAGTTCTCAACTGGTCACCTGTATCAAGCTGCTCGGACCCACTATGGCCAGTCCATTGTGCCAGCAGCAGCTTATGGAGGCTGCTAAGGTGAACCCAACCCACCAAATCATCATCCACCACCTAACTGCACTCAACTTACTTCTCAACATTCACTCAAAAACCAGCAGGGTCTGTCACACTCACACTCATACAGGATACATTTCTAGTAGACATTTATCTGACACTCCACACTAATTCCATCATAGTCATGTTTCAGAAGTGAACACTAAATCTGTAAATTGAGACAGGACGTCTGCAATTATCAAAATTTATCTGTCAAATTGTTTCAAAATGCTCTGAACTTTGGCTAAAGTCCGCAGTATACGAGTATAAATTTCCCAAAGGTTGAATGACATATTGGCAAAGTACACGCCACAATATACACAGGAAGGATAACATTCCATCATTTTAACGCGTCAGTAACTTGATTTAACACATTACGTATCTAACATGACAAATGTTGGCAGGGAGTAGCCTATGCTGTCGAAGGATTAGTGCACACAGCTCAGAACAGTTCCGATGACCAGGGAATACTGAACAACGTCAGCGCCAGTGCTGAGGAGGCCCAGAAAGCGCTGGATGAGCTCATCAGGTTCATCAAACAAACTCCGCTATCCACTCAACAAGATGGTAAGGCGCAGGAAGATTGTGAATCTATAATTGGTGGATGGCTTAGCGTTTTGTCCAAGAAATTGTTTTGAGTTCAAATTTAACCACACAAGACTGAAATAACCTATTTCAAATGTTAACTTTCTACTTTTCTAGGCCGGGAGTTGAGCGCAGAACAGATCCTAGATGCTAGTGACAAGATGTTCAACTCTATGGGAAACACTGCCGAGATGGTACAACAGGCCAAGATAATAGCCCGAGCCACCAGCTCCTTGGTACATGGTATCAAACTGGAGGCTGAATCTCAGAATGACAGTGAAAGTCAGACCAAGTTGCTGGCAGCTGCTAAACAGTTGGCTGATGCCACTGCTAGGATGGTTGAGGCTGCTAAAGCAGCAGCCATGAACCCCAACGATGAACATTGTCAACTTGCTCTGCAACAGGTCAATATTCGTTAGATAAATTTCCTTTTAAATCCACGCATTTGCAATATTTCTTCGTTACATCGAGCAGAATGTACAATGTACATTATACAATGTAAAATGTACATTATACAGCTACCAAAGGATTAAAATGTTTACTCTAAAAATGATTTCCATTCTCCATGTTAATTTTCATGAGCTAAATTAAATCTAAGATATAGCAAGGTGCAACAAGTTTTGGGACAATTTGTCTAGCCACAGATTACGGGTTGATGAAGGTACAATTAGTAGCCTTTTTGGTGCATGATCCTGTCTGGAAAAAAACTGATAAATCATACGTAACTCCTATATCAACTATTAACAAAACATTAAAACCACATCTAACTTTCAATTGTTTTGTAGACTACAGAAGATCTACGACAAGCAGCAAACAATGCCACATCTGAAAACATGAAGGCTAAACTGATGGCTAAACTACAAGACCACGCCAAGATCGCTACAGCCGCCAGCACGCAACTTCTTGCTGCCGCTAACGGAGCTGAGAGATGCAACGGTAAGATATACTTGTTTTTAGCAACGCTGTGAAATTTGATGTGGAAAATTTCGATCATTTTACTGAAAGGAGGATTGTTAAATGTTATGGGAACGTTTTCCTTTTAGGGAAAGCACATTCATGATGTACGATGCAATGTATCTGTACAATGTACTGATAATCAATGTAGTTGCGGCTGTAGCCACCTGTTCAATTTCTCCGTTAGGTCAAGCTCAGTATAGTAGCATAAATTCCCGGAATAAACCATCCAATATTTCACTCAAATTAATAAGAAAATATAATCTTAAAAATAAAATGTTTACTAAAATGGTGACCCTCATTCACGCTGATTGACCGTATTGTTAAAGCAATTCAGAAAGCCGTTCAATACCAGATATTAAATTCTCCGTGTAATCATTATATTCATCAGCGAATCTGCGATAAGCATCGGAAATCTCTGAACCTCCTATGTCTTTCACTGCACTATATATGTCCAAGATACCCATGACTATTCCAAAAGCAGCAAGTGCGCCAGACAATAGTTTAGCAGTTGTGGATCCAGCAGTTATTAGTGTTCGGAACCCAGGAGCAGCTACTTCGTCTGCAATGGAGCCGGCGGCAGCGCCCACGTTTTTTATACAACTGCACCCTGCAGAACTGGTGGCAGAACACGCCTTCTTTGAAAATTCGGCAAATTTCATAGAAGCGCGTACAGATTCTTCTAGATCTTTCCTTCCCGAACTATTACAAATGTGCTTCTTACCCCCCTAAAAGCGGACCCACTTTTAGAAGGAGCTCTTTGTTTGAGTTGTCTTAGCCGGTTGAAATTGTTCTGCACTTGCTGTAACAACTCAAAGATAACTCTTTCCTGACGCTCGAATCTTGTTAAAGCTGCCTGTATCTTCCTTATATCAGATCTGATGTTCCTGTCTTTAGCCAGATCAGCGATAATATTAGTACTCGCACCAGCAATCCCACCAGCGATGCCCCCAACTGTTAAACCAAGCGAAAGTCCAGCACTAAACGGGGCTAGGATGATCCCAGCTATAGCTGCTCCACCAGATATGATATTCACAGATCCGCCCACTGTTTTGGCGATCCCTGACCTCTTGACCCGCCGTTCAATACGTTCAGCGTGATCTCGACACAGAAGTGCAAAAATTGTCCTGTTCGAAAGATATTCCTCAAGATAGAACCCATAACGATCGTAGAAGGCAGCTTTATCGGCGATAAATTCAACTTGGGTGTACAGAATACGAAGCAGTTCATCTTCGGCAGCATCCATCTTTAGTAACTTTAGTCTAATCTTGGGGCTTTGTGTAATTCGAACGTAGCGAGGGCACCTTCACGGTGCGAGCTTTTACAGAATGAAAGCATAAAGCAAAAGGGACGAGAATGACAAATAAATACACAGCCTCAAAAGCAAAACCACCACTCCCTGAGCGATGATCTAATAGCATCATGAGATTGGCAGTATAGAGTATTATATTACCATAATATATATGATTACACACATGTTTATATATGCATGTAACCTTGTTCAATGTTACTTTAACAGATCATGAGATTTTACTCAACTTGCACTTTGCAGACAATCAGCAACGCCGTCACAAAGGAACACAACGCCAATAAATATCTAACAGTACAATGTACATATCTACTGTTGCATTGGAAATGCGTATATCTTTGATCACAGTTACTTCACTTTCATTCCAATCAAAATATAGTAGACCCTAATACTTTGTGCCCTTCTGGTAAGGTTTTTTTTTTACATATTTGATAGATTTACAGATCTGGCTTGACAAAAATTTTCAGAAAAAATCATGTTCGCGGGAAGCAAAAATCCGATGAGTTTTTTAGGGGGGAGGGGTAGGGGGTTGAGGGGGGTTGGGAAGGGTTGTCACATGACGAGAAATTTTTTGCAAAAATTAAACAATCTTTATTTGTTGATATTATTCACCCCTGTTGCCTAGAGTGGTGGGTCTGCACTTGAGAAGAGTGGGTCTGGCCGCTAGAATGGTGGGTCTGCAATCTAGAAGTGGGTCTGGCAACCAGAATGGTGGGTCTACAATCTAGAAGTGGGTCTGGCAACCAGAATGATGGGTCTGTACCCTTAAAGAGTGGTCTGACAACCAGAGTGGTGGGTGTGCACTTGAGAATAGTGGGTCTGGCAGCTAGAATGGTGGGTATGCAATCTAGAAGTGGGTCTGTTAACCAGAATTGTGGGTCAACACCCTTGAAGAGTGGGTCTGACAACCAGAATGGTGGGTCTGCATTTGAGAAGAGTGGTTCTTGCGGCTGGAATGGTGGGTCTGCAATCTAGAAGTTGGTCTAGCAACCAGAATTGTGGATCTGCATTCGAGAATAATGAGTCTTCACTCTAGAAGAGTGGGTCTGACAACCAGAATAGTGGGTCTGCACTTGAGAAGAGTGGGTCTGGCGGCTGGAATGGTGGGTCTGCAATCTAGAAGTTGGTCTAGCAACAGAATTTTGGATCTGCATTCGAGAATAATGAGTCTTCACTCTAGAAGTGTGGGTCCGGCAACCAGAGTGGTGGGTCTGCACTTGAGAAGCGTGGGTCTGGCCGCTAAATGGTGAGTCTGCACCCTTTAAGAGTGGGTCTGACAACCAGAGTGGTGGGTCTGGACTTGAGAAGAGTGGGTTTGGCAGCTGGAATGGTGGGTCTGCATTCTAGAAGTTGGTCTGGCAACCAGAATGGTGGCTGTACGTACACCCTTGAAGAGTGGGTCTGACAACCCGAGTGGTGGGTCTGGACTTGGGAAGAGTGGGTCTTGCAGCTGGAATGGTAGGTCTGCAATCTAGAAGTTGGTCTGGCAACCAGAATGGTGGCTGTACGTACACCCTTGAAGAGTGGGTCTGACAACCCGAGTGGTGGGTCTGGACTTGAGAAGAGTGGGTCTGGCAGCTGGAATGGTGGGTCTGCAATCTAGAAGTGGGTCCGGCAACCAGAATGGTGGGTGTACGTACACCCTTGAAGAGTGGGTCTGACAACCAGAGTGGTGGGTCTGCACCCTTGAAGAGTGGGTCTGACAACCAGGGTGGTGGGTCTACACTTGAGAAGAGTTGGTCTGGCAGCTAGAATGGTGGGTCTGCGATCTAAAAGTGGGTCTTGCAACCAGAATGGTGGGTTTGCATTCTTGAAGAGTGGGTCTGGCAACCAGGGTGGTGGGTCTACACTTGAGAAGAGTTGGTCTGGCAGCTAGAATGGTGGGTCTGCGATCTAAAAGTGGGTCTTGCAACCAGAATGGTGGGTTTGCATTCTTGAAGAGTGGGTCTGACAACCAGAGTGGTGGGTCTGCACTTGAGAAGAGTGGGTCTGGCAGCTAGAATGGTGGGTCTGCAATCTAGAAGTGGGTCTGGCAGTTAGAATGGTGGGTCTGCAATCTAGACGTGGGTCTGGCAACATGAATGGTGGGTCTGCACCCTTCAGGCTTAAAGAGTGGGTCTGACAACCAGAGTGGTAGATCTGCACTTGAGAAGTGTGGGTCTGGCAGCTGGAATGGTGGGTCTGCAATCTAGAAGTTGGTCTGGCAACCAGAATGGTGGGTCTGCACCCTTCAGGCTTCAAGAGTGGGTCTGACAACCAGAGTGGTGGGTCTGCACTTGAGAAGAGTGGGTCTGGCAGCTAGAATGTTGGGTCTGCAATCTATAAGTGGGTCTGGCAACCAGAACGGTGGGTCTGCAGTCTGCACCCTTAAAGAGTGGGTCTGACAACCAGAGTGGTAGATCTGCACTTGAGAAGAGTGGGTCTGGCAGCTGGAATGGTGGGTCTGCAATCTAGAAGTTGGTCTGGCAGCCAGAATGGTGGGTGTACGTACACCCTTGAAGAGTGGGTCTGACAACCCGATGGTGGGTCTGGACTTGAGAAGAGTGGGTCTTGCAGCTGGAATGGTAGGTCTGCAATCTAGAAGTTGGTCTGGCAACCAGAATGGTGGGTGTACGTACACCCTTGAAGAGTGGGTCTGACAACCAGAGTGGTGGGTCTGGACTTGAGAAGAGTGGGTCTGGCAGCTGGAATGGCCATGGTGGGTCTGCAATCTAGAAGTTGGTCTGGCAACCAGAATGGTGGGTGTACGTACACCCTTGAAGAGTTAGTCTGACAACCCGAGTGGTGGGTCTACACTTGAGAAGAGTTGGTCTGGCGGCTAGAATGGTAGGTCTGCGATCTAAAAGTGGGTCTTGCAGCCAGAATGGTGGATCTGCACTTGAGAAGAGTGGGTCTGCAGTCTGCACCCTTAAAGAGTGGGTCTGACAACCAGAGTGGTAGATCTGCACTTGAGAAGAGTGGGTCTGGCAGCTGGAATGGTGGGTCTGCAATCTATAAGTGAGTCTGGCAGCTAGAATTTAGTGGGTCTGAAATCTAGAAGTGGGTCTTGCAACATGAATGTGGGTCTGCACCCTTGAAGAGTGGGTCTGGCAATCAGAATGGTACGTCTACACTCTAGAAGAGTGGGTCTGGCAACCAGAATGGTGGATTTTCGCCCTAGAAGGGTGAGTCTGGAAACCAGAAAGGTGGGTCTACAATCTGGAATAGTGGGTCTGGCAACCAGAATTGCGGGTCTGCATTCTAGAATAGTGGATCTTCACTCTAGAAGAGTGGGCCTGGCAACCAGAATGGTAAGTCTACACTCTGTCAACCAGATTTGGGGGTTTATAAACTAGAATAAAGGAGATATGGCTACCAGAATTGTGGGTTTGGACAACCCGAATGGTGGGTCTTCACTCTAGAATAATAGGTCTGGTGGGTCTACACTTTAGAAGAGTGGGTCTGGCAACTAGATTGGTGTGCCTGCAATCTATAAGAGTGGGTCTGGCAACCAGAATAGTGGGTCTGCAATCAAGGGAATCAAGATGAGTGAGTCTGGCAATCAGAATGGTGGGTCTGCACCTTAGGGTAGTGGGTCTGGAAACAAGAATGATGGGTCAGAATTCTTGAATAGTGGGTCTTCACTCTAGCTAAGAGTGGGTCTGGCAACAAGAATGGTGGGTAAGAATTCTAGAATAGTGGGTCTTCACGGGGGGGGTACCAATGGCATAAATGGCATAATGGAGAATTGGCCAAACAAAATTTCCATTTATGCCATGAAATTTCTATGCCATTTGATGATTTTTATGCCATTCTTCTCCATTCTATGCCATTCGAAATATTAAATTTTAAAACTTTGAACTGAGAATTTAATAACGAATAGTCTGCACCCCACTAGTACTGTCCACCTTTATCTCTATTTGTTGTACTGACCCTGGTCATTAGAAACACCCCTAAAAGTTCGTTTTTTGACAAAAAATTTAAAACTTCTGTAATTTCATTTCTGTTTTAGTTACGCATTTGATTTTTGGTATGCGTATAGAAAATCGATACGGCTTTAAAATGAGATGTTCGGCGACCTCCTAGCTCACTCACTAGACTCAGTAGGAGTGATTTAACTGCGAGGGACAATTGAGATTTGAGGCTAACAAATTAGCCTCACCACTTTCAAAAAAGAACTTTCTCATGTTACGTCCATGATATCCAAGTTGCAAGTATAATCCATAGTGATTTAAATACTTGATCGAGATCTAAGCTTTAAATATTCGAGGTGAAAATGAGGCTAACCACCTTTTGAGAGGGTGAAATGAGGCTAACAAGTATACTTTTGTGTATATTTTCGAGTTGGTTCGGTATTGTGACTATCTAATATGTCAACAATAAAGATTGATTCATCCTCTTCAAACTCAACATTTCAGAAATCGCCGAGTCTACTTGTAGGAGGCCAAAATGAGGCTAATAAATAATTCGACCGCATTTTAACTTTAATGTACGGAAACAGGTTAACAGCTCACACGTTACTTGGTATCCATGTTGCACATGAAATTCCTTGGGATTATATTTAATCGGTATTTAAGCTTCAAATATTCGAGGTGAAAATGAGGCTAACCACCTTTTGAGAGGGTGAAATGAGGCTAACAAGTATACTTTTGTATATATTTTCGAGTTGGTTTGGTATTGTGACTATCTAATACGTCAACAATAAAGATTGATTCATCCTCTTCAAATAAATAATAATAAAACTCAACATTTCAGAAATCGCCGAGTCTACTTGTAGGAGGCCAAAATGAGGCTAATAAAAAATTCGACCGCATTTTAACTTTAATGTACGGAAACAGGTTAACAACTCACAAGTTACTTGATATCTATGTTGCCATGAAATTCCGTCGGATTATAGCTTCAAATTTTCGAGGTGAAAATGAGGCTAACCACCTTGTGAGAGAGTGAAATGAGGCTAACAAGTATACTTTTGTGTATATTTTCGAGCATGTTCGGTATTGTGACTATCTAATGTGTCAACAATACAAATTTATTCATCCTCTTCAAGCTCAACATTTTAGAAATCGCAGAGTCTTCTTGTAGGAGGCCAAAATGAGGCTAATAAATGATTCGACCGCATTTTAAGTTTTAACTTTAATGTACGGAAACATGTTATAGACCCACTATAAAACTTGTAATTGTAGCCCAAAGGTTATCGAGACTTTATCGAAACTTATGTGAGGTTGGATTGAGGCTACCTTCCCTCCTTGAGGCAAAATTGAGGCTAACAGATACACTACGCAGACAATTGTCACTGTGCCAGCTATCAAGTAGTTGCTGAGCAGCAGCAGCAGTTAGATGAAGAAAATGAAGTTGAGGAAGGAAATGTATTACGTAGAGCTGTTGGCTAGAGTAGGCCCCTTACTTCTATGGAGCTCTCTGGCCAATTGCTCTGGCAATGCTCTCCATGGGGCCATGTAATATCACATGATCTGATATCATGCCAAATTAGACTCTAAACTATAAAGTATAATAAAAATGGAACTGTTTGAGAAAAAACATTTTTTGTTACTTGGAAAGGGAATACTTACTCAGCTGTCAGCATAACGAATCAGACGTACCTTGATCTTATATGTACTTGTGACGGTCTTGTTTTGTATTTAACTTTGCTGAAGAAGCAATTCCCTAATGCCGAAATCGTCACTTATTACCTTGGAAGTGATCAGAATGAGCAGCTGTTTGCATTTATTCGGGTTTCTTTTTCATCTGGTCGCTCAAGAAATATGGATGCGATAACTATGGCCCATGGAATGGAGAGAGAATGTGTACAGTGCTTTATCATTACATGAAGACACATCTGCAATTGCATATGCACGTGGAAGTACAGTTTTGCATCCTACAGTTCACCTCAAAAAGGTTAAATCTGCAGGCCAGAAAGCAGAACGAGTGAAATGGACTGGTGGTATGATATGCCTAGGCAAGTTGGCAAAAACGCTGGACAGGGCATCGAGGGACTGCATTCGAGAAGGGAAAAGAAACAATTTCCCTGTGTTCGCCGCAGTCGCAGATCCTGAAGAACGGAGTGGGAAGCCAATCGTCCATGGCCAAGAACTTTCTTGGGGAGCTGTAGATGATGAATCTGGATGCCTCGAGGATGAGGACGACTTAGCTTATGAGGTAGAACCTGTAGTTGATGATTGTGATGATGGAGAAACGATATCAACAGATAAATATGGAACACTATCCTTCCGGTCTTTTGAGACACTCACGCTCAATGGAGGAAGAAGCACTTTATCAACAAAATCTCGTCTTTCAAGATTCAAGGGGGACGCGTTTGGAGTGTCTTCTGATGTTCGCATATACAATCAACCTGAATGCGGATGTTCAACAGTTTTGAAAGCTGGCAGTACAGAAACTCTTAAAGTCTTCAAATCTCAGCAGAACTTTGCAACAGGAGTGGTTAGATTTATTTCTTATAAGTCATGCCCGATGAAGTACTACTGCCAGGAACATAGCCTAATCAATGGATCTCCTAATGTATGGCTACTCGTCGAAGACAAATACATCAGATGCATTGTTCCTTGATGACATTCAAAATCGTTGTGTTGTCAATGTTTGTATTCTGTACATTTTGAACATCTCACAATTTGCTTTTCTTGAATAGTGAAATGTTTGGTATATATTTGATATAATACATTTCTATTTTCTTTATTTAGTTATTTGTCATATGAATCTTTGACTTTAACGATCATTTCAAGCGTTATAAAGCATGAAACATGTCTCTTATTCAAGTACTAATAATATTTGCGAATTTAAAGTCATCCTAAAGGTCAAATATGAAGACCTAAATTCATGGCATAAATTGGCATAAATGGAGAATTGGCCAAACAAAATTTCCATTTATGCCATGAAATTTCTATGCCATTTGATGATTTTTATGCCATTCTTCTCCATTCTATGCCATTGGTACCCCCCCGTCTTCACTCTAGAAGAGTGGGTCTGGCAACCAGAATGGTAAGTCTACACTCTGTTAAGTGTCAACCAGAATTGGGGGTCTAAACTAGAATATAGGATATATGGCAACCAGAATTGTGCGTCTGGAGTCTAGAGTCTAGAATAGTGGGTCCGGCAACCCGAAAGGTGGGTCTTCACTCAAGAATAGTGGGTCTGGCAATCGGAATGGTGCGTCTACACTCTAGAAGAGTGGGGCTGGCAACCAGAATGGTAGGTCTTCGCCTTAGAAGAGTGGGTCTGGCAACCAGAATGGTGGGTCTGCATTTTAGAATAGTGGGTCTTGACTCTATACCTACTAGAAGACTGAAGAGTGGGTCTCCTCTCTAGAAGAGTGAATCTGGCAACCAGAATGGTAATTCTTCACTCTGTCAACCAGAATTGGGGGTCTATGAACTAGAATATAGGAGATATGACAACCAGAATTGTGGGTCTGGACTCTAGAATAGTGGGTCTGGCAACCAAAATGTTGAGTCTGCACTCTAATAGAGTGGGTCTGGCAACTAGAATGCAGACACGTAGCCAAGGTGAAGACCCCCGGAAAAAAATTGAACCCCAAAAAAAATAGGCCCCCTAGTCCCCATGGTCGCCTGGTAAGTGGGCTGTGTTTATGACTGTTTGATTAAACGACACGACAGGCAATCGACTTTAGCATTTCGTAAATTATTCCCAAATCCCACTATACAATATGTACTTATTCAATTCAATGTGACAAGTACTGAGTTCCCCCTAGCCCCCAACTTTGTATTATTGTGATGTCTGAAATTACAAATTTCTAATGCCAAATGTCGTCTGAAACACCCTATTTCTCAAAAATTTTCCGGGGGCTGCACCCCCAACTTTGTATTATCGCCGTCCTACAAATTTCTTTAATGCCTAATGTCGTCTAAAACAAATAATTTCTAAAAATTTTCTTGGGGGCTGCGCCCCCCCTCCCCCCCAGTCCCCCAACTTTATATTATTGTGATGTCTGATTATTACTGCGCCACCCCAGCCCACCAACCTTGTATTATTGTAATGTCTGATTATTGCTGTCCCACAAATGTCGTCTGGAACACTCTATTTCTCAAAAATTTTCCGAAGGCCAGGGCTGCGCCTGCCTAGCCCTCCAACTTTGTATTATTGTGATGTCTGATTATAATTACTGTCCTACAAATTTCTTTAATGCCAAATGTCGTCTAAAACACATAATTTCTCAAAAATTTTCTTATTGGCTGCGCCCCCCCCCCCCTCCTTAGCCAACCAACTTTATATTATTGTGATGTCTGATTATTACTGCCCTACTAATTTCTTTAATGCCTAATGTCGTCTGAATCACCCTATTTCTCAAAAATTTTCCGGGGGGTGCGCCCCCCTAGCCTCCCAACTTTGTATTATTGTGATGTCTGATTATTACTGTCCTACAAATTTCTTTAATGCCAAATGTCGTCTAAAACACATTATTTCTCAAAAATTTTCTGGGGGGCTGCGCCCCCCCCCCCCCCCCGGCCCCCAACTTTATATTATTGTGATGTCTGATTATTACTGTACCCAAATTTCTTTAATGCCAAATGCCGTTTTAATCACCCTATTTCTCAAAAATTTTCCTGGGGGTTCGCTCCCCTTGCCCACCAACTTTATATTATTCTGATGTATGATTATTGCTGTCCTACAAATTTCTTTAATGCCAAATGTCGTCTGAATCACCCTATTTCTCAAAAATTTTCCGGGGGTTGCGCCCCCCAGCCCGGCCCACCAACCTTGTATTATTGTAATGTCTGATTATTGCTGTCCTACAAATGTCGTCTGGAACACCCTATTTCTCAAAAATTTTCCGAAGGCCAGGGCTGCGCCCCCCAACTCTGTATTATTGTGATGTCTGATTATTACTGTCCTACAAATTTCTTTAATGCCAAATGTCGTCTAAAACACATAATTTCTCAAAAATTTTCTGGGGGGCTGCGCCTTCCCCCCTCCCTAGCCAACCAAAGGAGCTTCGCCCCGGCTACGTGTCGTGTCGGGCTACGTGCCCAGAATCGATAAAACTTAATCTTTAAATGAATAACGGAACCTTCTTTATGAAGTTACGAGATGATAATATAATTGGGAGGCAAAGTGGGTATCGGGCTTGGGGCTCATAATGCGCAAAATTTGGCCGCTGTTGAGTGGGTCTGCCTAAAATTTACAGATCTAGCTATGGGTCTGAGACATTTGTAAAAAAAAAACCTTACCTTCTGGATGAAAATATTATAACGTTAGGCCACGTTTACGTCAGGCAATACCCTTAAAACTCTACACTCCAGGCCTATTTCGACTCACCAGAGAAAAAATTACACGGGTCAAAGTTAAAACCGGGGCATCTCAATTTCGGAAATTTGCATCTAACGTACACAAACTCATAGAATTAAATTCCCAGATCTTTTCATTACTGCAATCTACTGATTTGCGTAGAATTAAATCTATCCGGAGTTTACAGTTAACTCGTGTGAAGTAAAAGACAATGACATCTTGTGATAGATCTGACAGAGCAGCTGGCTGGGCGCCCTGGGTTATCTTAAATAATTTCCTTTTACACTGGAATGTTCTTTTCTCTCAAATTGTTCTGTTTCATGGCCTGGAGGCGACGAGCATATGTTTCATATTACATTTAAATTACTGATGATTTGTTTTTCAGGTAACTCAGCAAGTCAAGAAGCCCTGATGTCGCAGTGCAAGATGCTAGGAGACGCTATTAGTAAACTAGTTAGCTCAATTAACGCATATTCTCACGATCCTAACAACGACTCCGAGCAGCTGAACCTCGTGCAGTGCGCCCAACAGTTCATAGCAGTGAGTTTCATTTCTTTTTTACCTAATTCTCAATTTCCAGTTTCTTTAACACTTCTAGTTATCCTAAGTGACAAAAATGTTGTCTGGTGGGACTATTGAATACATAATGTAACTATTTATCTCAATTACCTTCTGGATGTTTAAATATGACTTCACCAGCCGGCTACGAGGTGTGTTTCTGCTGCCAAGTCAGCAGTCCCCCACGTAACTGACCAAGCCGCCGCCCTTCAACTCGCCAACTTCTCCAAGAGTGCTGCTTCAGCGCTCGTCAACCTGCGCAACGCCGCCAACCGCGCTGGAGAATCCTTCACTGCTCTTAATGTTGACAACGCATTGGACTTGTTAGCAAACGTCAAGGGTAACTTGAAGGACGTCGAAAGAAGTGTTGCAGAGGGAACGATTAAACCTCTACCTCGAGAAACAGTAAGTATTTTATCCCTTCTCAGATTCTAACGTTCCTTTACCGAGATAGTGTAGTCCCAAAGATATCATATGTAATCTTATTAAACTAGATCTAACTTTACCCACAAATTTATAACAAACTAGTTGTTGAGCTAAAGTAACAACTGAAGAAGATCTCATAATCACCCAGGCCCAACAAATTACTTCAATTCAAATGTCGAATTGCTACATAGCTCGTCGCAATGAAAATATTGCTATGTAGAACTAGCAATAACGTAGCCCTACAAAAATCCAGCTACAATGTAGATTGAGCTACAATGTAGCTAGAGATAACAGGGCACTAAAATAACACCAACACCTCTGTTCAGTCCAGCCCTGATGGTCCTGTTGAGTGCACCGTAAGTTTTGTAATGAGCTGATCTTTTGGTGACGTTATCTTATCTGAAGTGGTGTACCGATTACTTTTACTATTGTTAACGGTTAACATGAAACGTTAACAATTATTAGTGTTATGTGAACTGTCCAGGATATAATTATTTATTCTGTGACCAAGTCGATTGTAATTGCGTCGTATGGTCCTTGATTTTAAATCCCTGATTTCAAAACTATCTGGTGAACTTGAAAGTTAAATGAAAATACTGTTTCCAGATTTATTTCGCCCATTTACATCGGGAATGGAATAAATGAAACTGCAATGTACAATTTCGACTTTGTAATTTCGATTCTGTATTTGGACTTTGCAGGCTGTTTGAAAGCTCTCAGTGATGTTAAGAATCACACCAATTACACAACAGTAGTGTTGAAATCCGGGAATTTAAAAGAAACTAAATGCCAGTGTTACACATTGTATTGATGTTATGACGTCATATGTATTATAAAATCTGTGGTAACATCATATAAATGATATCCCGTAGTACATTAATGGTGGATGGTAGCTAGCTAGACTTCAGCATGGCATTTGATGTAGTGATATACTGTATTTTGATTGTTGTTCTGTGGGCCTCTTGATCAAATGATTCACGAAAAGTTGCTCGATAAGATGCAGGGACATTCAAACATTGAAGAATGTTGTCACAAAGCTTAAACTTAATAGATGTCTGATTATTGTTAGGGCAGAAATAAGTTGATGTCAGCAATGCAATCAAAATTATTATTTAAGTTCAGTAAATTACGTATCATGCATATTGCATACAGGAATTACAAAGAATTCTGCATAGAACTCTAATCTCTCCTCATATCTATTCCTATCATTTACATTTTTAATTTAAGATATGATCATAGATCCCACAATTAGAACGTAGAATTAAAACCTAGAAGTTGTCCTTGAAACTTGAATGAACTCTTTAATCTGTCTTGCTTTCTTTAGTTCATCTTTAGTTAGTCTACTTTCACTTTTCGGCTTGAACATCTTTACCATGAATGAAATTGCTTTCTAATATCATATAATATTTAATTGACGTGTGTCATAGCGGAACGCGAACGGTGATTCATATGTTTGCAACAAAAACTATAATATCACTAAAAACATTAAGTATTTTAAAAGACTGCATGATACTTTTTGGCCGAATAAAATATGATTATTACGAACATTTTGTAAACCCTGATGTGTCTCTTTGGCTTTCTTAGCTCAAAAATGTTGATCACCTCCCGACTTATACCCACGTCAGTATACCATAAAATACCATTCAATTCACCATTCTGAAATATCGTATCATGTGTGTTATTTGGCAATCTCAAATGAATGGCACTGGGTTGATCACACACTCAGATCATGCTCTTGGTGTCAGATTTCCTCACTTCAATTCTGGGTTACAACTTCGTTTCACCTTGAGCCGACAAAACAATTGTTTATATCTGTGAAACTAATTCTCTTCTTTCAGCCAGAGTCGTGCACAGCGGACCTCTACGGAGCGAGTAGACAGGTTGGAACTAGTATGGTACAACTGCTCACAGCTGCCAACCAGGGCAATGCTAACTACACTGGTAACAATTCAATTTTATGATAATTACTAAGTTGGAATAACTTACATATATTTAATTGGTTGGTTTACGTTAATTTTAATAAATACTTCAGTTACAGCTTGCGAAAAACTGCTTTTTTATACATGTCTATTTAAGGAGAAGTCACTGCATTTAGTATGTTGTCATCATAATTCTCATGATATACAGCCAACCCCATTATAGGAATCGCAGCTCGCGAAACAGCAAACCATCTCGGTGATCTAATCGGAGCGGTACGTGGTATTTGCGCGTGTACCGATGATAGGAACGATCAGAATGTCGTGATAGATAATGCTAAGGACGTGCTGGACGAAGCTCAGCGCATGATGGAGTACAGCAAGGTGCTGTTGAACAACCCGGACAGTGCGGACGCGGCCAAGAACCTGCATGAAGCCAACAAGGCTGTCTCTAACGCTATCAACAACCTCCTCAACTCACTACCTGGACAGAAGGACGTTGACAGTGCTATCAAGGAGATCGCTAGAGCCAGTGTTGCTATTACTGATAACCGGTTCCCACCTACTAAGGTTAGACTTTTAGTCTACCTGCTAGACCTCACTCTTAAAACATAGATTCTAGATCAAAGGCCGTGCCTCACGGAGTAATCCAACAATTTCAAACCAACTCATAATCATATAAGGGGGCCGGGGGGGTCTTCATCAAAATTATCTCGAAATTGATTTTATAGTTGTTTTTGATAGAGGGGAGTGATATCTATCAGCTGCTTTTGGTCCCATGGAAAAATATTGTTCCTAGCCAAAATTATCGCCAGTCAAAGGTCAGCGCTTATGTGTAATTGTATTGCGCGAGCGATTTTCAATCGCGTGCCCTGAAAATCGAGTCTAAAAATCTATCTTCTCCTACATTTTTTGAGCAATCACCCTGAAACTTTCAGGATATGTTCTATGGATCATTTAGAAGATATCTGTCGAGCCGAATTTTGAGATAGGCCTTAGAAGATTTTTTATTTAATTTTGAAAATCTTGGACCTCATTTTTTGACGATTTTTCCAGGTCCAAGATTTTCAAAATTGAATAAAAAATCTTCTAAGGCCTATCTCAATATTCGGCTCGACAGATATCTTCTAAATGATCCATAGAACATATCCTGAAAGTTTCAGGGTGATTGCTCAAAAAATGTAGGAGAAGATAGATTTTTAGACTCGATTTTCAGGGCACGCGATTGAAAATCGCTCGCGCAATACAATTACACATAAGCGCTGACCTTTGACTGGCGATAATTTTGGCTAGGAACAATATTTTTCCATGGGACCAAAAGCAGCTGATAGATATCACTCCCCTCTATCAGAAACAACTATAAAATCAATTTCGAGAGAATTTTGATGAAGACCCCCCCCCGGCCCCCTTAAGATTAAACTCCACCCTCTGAAACGTGTACCATGATTACCACGACTGCAGCTCTAACCTTATACCCGGCAGGGAGAGTCACTTGCAGACTTACAGAACGCCGTCTCAGAAGACGCTGCTAAACTGAACCAGGTGTCTTCAGAGCTGGTGGCAGCTAGTCGTGTCTCTCCTGAGGACCTGGCTGTTGTCGCTAACAACTTCGCCACCACTTACGGAAATGTTGTCAACCACAGCATGCAGCTCGCTGGAGCAACCAAGGTTAGCGAATGTTATGTGATATTTTTAATAAACATTCATATCAGCTCAGGCGTAAAAGTGTATCCCTTAGGTTTTACAAGTTTTACGGCTTCCTTTTTATTTTTCCCCTTGATCTGATGTAGAACATATTATCTTTTATTAGAGTGTATTTATAAATTCGTTTTCCTAGACTAGACGCTAAATTCGATGGACAGAACACTAGAAAATTTCTCATCGGTTTTTCCGGATGTATGACACTGGTTAAACAATGTGGAGATGAATGTTCAATAAACACACATCCCCACAGTACACTATTGTACATTCTACACTAGCAGATAGAGCAATGGTTGAGGAAGTTAATGGCTTACCTTTTAAACTCCCCGTATTTGTAGTTTAGTCAGCACGCTACCTTCGCAAAAAAGTTAACAACAATATCCGGCTTAGCCAGCTGACCAATTACTGCACGATTAACTGTGTGTACATTTTTACAACAAAGACTGTAAAGTGTAATAATAAGAATGTGCTAATTAGGCGAACCTGAACATGAAGATCTGAAAATTGGCTAATTTACCCGAAATATTAGTTAACCGAAGAAATTTCTCCTAGGACGCAGAACTACAGTCAGAGGTGATAATGCAGCTGAAGAACTGCCACGCTTCTTCCAACAAACTGCTGAGTCTTAGTAAGCTGTGCGTGGCAGATCCCACCACACCACACCTCAAGAACAACCTGACCCAGTCTGCTAGATCTCTTACTGACAGCATCAACAACTTGCTCGATGCCTGCACCAGCAGTGTGCCTGGCCAGAAGGAATGCGATAATGCTATCAGGAACCTTGAGACTCTGAACAACAGTCTCCAAGATCCAAGTGTGCCTGTCAGTAATGAGAACTTCTTCGACTGTATCGAGTCTGTTGTGGACAACCAGAGGATCCTGGAGGACAACCTCAAACAGCTGCCCACCCTGGCTAAGGCTAACGACAGGAAGGCGTTTGCTGGTGCCATCGACGAAGTCAACGATTCTCTTACTGCCCTATCACGTAAGATTTAGTTTTGTGAATTGGTTGAGTTTTTGTTTTGTTCTAAATGTCAAGTAAGTTATAATAAGTAATCTGATAGTTAGCTGGTATAATCAAATCCTCTAATACATTGAGTTTATAACAGACTATAATGCCACTAACTCCCTTTCTCTGCAGATGCCGCAGCTCAGACTGCCTACCTGGTGGGAGTATCAGATCCCAACAGCACCGCAGCTACCCCTGGTATTGTGGACCCTGACCTCTACAACAACGCTCACAGGGTTATCAGTGCTGCTGTAGAGAAACTAACACAGCCCGACCTGACACAACAGGAAGTGCTGGCTGCTGCCACTCAAATAGCTCAGCACACCTCCAAATTGTGCAACGCCTGCAAGTCAGCGTCCCAGAAATGTGACAACCCCGTGGCTAAACGACACTTTGTACAGTGCGCCAAGGATGTGGCTAACAGCACCGCTCAGCTTGTTAAGAGCATCAAGGCGCTGGCCACCAAATTGACCCCCGAGAACAGGGAGGCTTGTAGGGAGGCAGCTCAGCCTCTCCTGGTATCAGTGGAACACCTCCGAGACTTTGCTCTGTCTCCAGAGTTCGCTCCAGTTGCAGCCAGAATCAGTCCCCAGGGTAAGGCAGGACAGCAGTGTGTGATAGATGCTGGTAACAAACTCACTAGCACCAGCACTAAACTTCTCCAGTTCTCCAGATCCTTAGCTCTCAATCCTAACGATGGTACCAACATGCAGCTCCTTATCACTCAGGTCAGTCTTCTCACTTTCACTTCCTGCTTTTTAATTTGAAAATGTTTTGAATCACTAAACATTCTAATGATCAATATAATTGAAAATTTCAATATTGTACCTCCTACAGGCTAAATCTGTGTCGAATGCCGTGAAGGATCTACTTGACCAAGTAAAGGAAAATGTGCCTGGACAAAAACCTTGCGACCAGGCTCTCGAGAAACTGAAGTGTGCTCAGACCGAGATGGAACAGGCCGCCATCAGTGCCACTGCTGGACAGCTCAGACCACAGGAAGCCACAAATTTACAGGGATACCAGACCCAGCTCGAAGCAGCAACCATGGAAATAAAGGATCTGATAGAACCTCTGGTGGAGTCTGCAAAGAGTCACCCCGAGAGGCTTGGACACAACGTGGCTACATTGTCTTTGTACTTTGACCCTGTATCTCGTGCTACTATTGGAGCTGCATCTAAACTTAGTGACATGGATCGACAACAGGACCTCTTCTCTCAGGTTCTTACAATTTAACTTTCAAGCTTTCTTGTAGGGTCCCGACTGTCGGAAATTTATATTCACTTTCACGATTACATCACGATATAAATGATTAACTGTCCTCCCCACTCCAGGCTAGAACTCTGATGGAGGCAATGTCCGATATGTTAAGCACCTCTAAAGATTGCGGAGGGAACCCCAACGCCACTGCTCTTCATCCTAAATTAGACCAGGATGTTGAAGCTGTCGATGAGGCTATCAAGGACCTCAGACTTACCCTGGAAATGGCTCCTGAAAGTGGTCTGTCCACCTCACTTATTGAGAATATCGCCAAGTCACGTGGAACTCTCAACGACCCAGTTGAAGAAAGTGTTTCCGTGATGGCTCAACACGAGGCTATCCTGAACAATGCCAGAGCTATAGCTGGTGCTGGCCAGGACATGGTCGGTAAGGCCAGTCTCAGCCCCGAGTCTCTGTCCGATCTTGCTCAGGTTATATCTGAAGAGTACGCTAGTCTGGTGGATAACGTGAGACAGTGTGCCGACAGCCAGGGTACAGAGCCTCTCAGGGACGCCACAGACAAGCTGGCTAATCCTTGTTCTGAGCTGGTGAAAACAAGCGCTACTGTTCAGAGTAATCCTAAGGATTCCATCTCCCGGAGAGAACTGAGTGAACATGCCAAGGGAGTTGCACATGGTGTACACGCTATCCTTCAGGTTAGTTTACCAAACATACCTTCAAATTATTAATGTTTCTTTGCCATAACTTGATATAGTTATGCCGGTGCCAAAGGGGGCATACTTTAATTAATACTAGATCACCTGAATGTATAATGTACCACCTTAAATTATGATGAATTACCTATAAACAACTGTGATATTTGAGTAATTTGCTGTGTTACTATCACTGTTAAACAGCTAGACTACTTCATGGTAAATCATGTTGTGATGATTACTTAGACACTCAACAAATTTGTTAAGTTTATATCTTTGATTTGCTCGCTAACTCGTTCCTCCTACAGTCACTGCAGCAAAGTAGTCAAGGAACCCAGGCGTGTATCGACACTATTAACTCTATTGTCGGTATCACCGGAGATTTGGAAACCATGCAGATGTTCGCTAGGACCGGCGCTCTGGAGAACACAGGAGAACCCTTCTCCAACCACAGAGAAAATATTCTTGGTAAGTTTCTGACGCCGAGACATGGCGAAATTCTTAAGAAGTTGCCTGGAAATTGAATTTCGGATAGACTTCTTTTAATATTCTGCGTGTGGTTCGTGACATTTACTCCCCTCAGGAACCGCTAAGAAATTGGTAGAGAACACCAAACAACTGGTTGCAGGAGCTGCAGCAGATCAGGCTCAACTCAAGCAGGCTGCCCTAGCTGCTCAAACCACCATCTCCAACCTTGCTGACGCAGTTAAACGTGGTGCTGGAGCTTTGTCTATTGACGATGTTGAGACCCAGGTTATGTTGCTGAACGCCTGTATGGATGTTGCTAAGGCACTGTCTGGTTTGATCGATTCCACCAAAGACGCGTGTGGTAAATCTAGTGAGCACGATACCATGGACAATTTAAAGAGTAGCGCTAAAGAGATGGTTCAAAGTGTTAGGTACATCATCTAGTTTCTAATTACAATAAAAACCCTAATTTACCGCGTGTTCGGTACTACTTCTAGTTTCCAATTACAGTAAAAACCCCAATTTACCGCGCCCAGCGTCCGATTTACCGCCGATGTTGAATATGTATTTAACTAACTAATTTTCTATTCCCACCAGCTCTTTATTGAAGACAGTGAAGAGTGCTGAAGACAAGGCCAGCCGAGGAACAAGAGCTCTAGAAATTGCAGTGGACGCCGTCTCCAGCGACATCAAAGCTCTGGACAACGCTTCAGCTGGAGCTGCATCAGCTTCTCCAGAGGTAGTCATGGAGCTGTTTTCTAAATATATTTGTGGCAATCATGGTCATCGTATTTCTAACGTCATATGTGATCAAGCTTTCTTTTACGTATATTACCGAGTGCATTAAAATGTTTATACCGTAAACTCACCAAAGATCACCAAACTCCAAAACATGCATGCTAACGTTAAACTATAATACCAACAGAGGGGCTCATTAAATACTTACCAAACTCTTACAGCACATTCTTCTAAAACATAAATGCCGTCGAGCACCACTAGCACAAACAACTAACCCCCTTTTTAACCCTGGCACAACCTTTAGTCAGGCAATTCTGACTCCGATGGTTTTGACTCTGACGCGGAAGTTCAGGTCAGACCGCGCCTGCAGAGCTCCATTATGTCCAGGCCAAGTGCCGAAGCAACCAAAGAAAAGGCCAGGATGGCAAATGCCCAGGTAGAATTAAAGAACGAGTGATCCCTGCCCTGAAGAGTGTGATTCTTATGTCACCTGCCGAGTGTGATTCTATGTCTCCGATTTGCTGGGCACTGCACTTGTTAATGTGGATATTTCCTCCATGGGATGATGAAACAGATCTTTTAAGTTTTCTCGCTCGGAAAACCGTCTTCTCCGCTTTGGTCTTAACAGCAATAACAGCAATTTTAAGAATGGAACCGCAATTAATCATCCCAGTTCCCATTCATGATTTTTCTGATTCAAACTTCTCTTACCTTTCAAATTACTCTGTTTGTCTCTTCTGCTCTAAGTTTGGGGAAGGATTTTGTTAGGGACGGAACAGTGGGTTTAATTTTATCTTATTTTTAGGAGAATCGTATCCACTCTCTGCTCCAATTTAAGCACTTACATTTTGTTCAGCACTTTTTCTCCAAGTGCAGTATTATGTTATACTTACAGTCATTTCTTCACAGAAGACAGCATGGGCAATAGCACCACAGCATTTCATTTTCAATTCAAGTGAACTTCAGAGTTATGAAAAATAATACAGCGTTACAGTATTGCACCTCCGTTCAGTTTAGTTATCATTCTAAACTTGGCGAAGCATTTAATTTGACCTTTGTGGAACCAAGGTACATCTCTACAAATGTTACTGTAGAAACTAATCAACAGCTGTTTTTACCTTCAGATTTAGTCAATACAATTACTTCTTCCAGCGTTCTACTTCAAATCACTATAACATTTATCTGATATTATTTCTTATTCTCATACAAAATAAAAACAATTCGTCCTCTAACTCTCACTCTCTCTAGGACCTCATCAGAGCCGCTAAGGAGATCACAATTGCTACTACAAAAGCAGTGGCAGCAGGTAACACAGCCAAACAAGACGACATTGCAGCTGCGGGTAACATGGGTCGCAAGGCTATCACTGACATGTTGAACACGTGCAAGGGAGCCTCTAATAACGCGGAGAGCGAGGCACTCAAGCTCAAGGTAAAACACATACCATTTGTGGGGCCTTGCCGTTCTCTTTTCCGATTTGATGCTCCATTGCATTGAAAGTGTAATTCACAACAATAGAAGAAACTGTATAATTATAACCGAAGTGTAGTAAAACCTCTTCTAATCAGGTGTTACAAGCTGGTCGCAGTACGAGTATGGCCTATCGGGATATGTTGGAGTACATGTGTGAATCACTTTCTGCTGGACAACCTGAGAACAGCCAACTTATCGAGTATTCTAAGAAAATCGCTGAAAGCGTCAAGAATCTCATCGGTTGTGCTGAGGTTAGCTCCCCTCCCTGATTACTGTATTACACCGTTTTTAAATATCGAGTGAAGGGTTTTTGATTCCAGAAATTATTTTGAAATATTGCCTTTGTTCAACTTGAGAACAAACAACTCATCGAGTATTCCAAGCAAATCGCTGAAAGCACCGGAAATCCTATCGGTTGTGCTGAGGTAAGCTCGCCTCCTGCTCCCTGGTGACTGTAATAAACGATTTTTGAGTACTTAAAGTGGAGCACTTTTTATTCTAGAGATTTTTTGAATATTGCTCATGATCGACGTGACTCCAGGAAATGAAGACTGGAGCTGACTGGGTTAACCCTGATGATCCTAATGTTATTGCTGAGAACGAACTGCTCAATGCTGCTGCCAGTATCGAGGCTGCTGCCAAGAAACTGTCAATGCTTCAGCCCAGTAAGTTGAAGATGCGAGATTTGAGTCATATATATGTAGTTTGAAAGTTGGACTTTATATCTCAAAATTATGTACAATTTTTAGAAGTATGAAATGGGTATTCACTTTTTAAACACATGACCATTTTCAGGAAAGAAAACAGGAAAGAAAGTGGACGAGTCTCTCAACTTCGAAGAACAGATTTTGGAAGCAGCTAAGGCAATTGCTGGTGCCACCAGTGCCTTGGTTAGAGTTGCATCTGCTACTCAGCGAGAATTGGCAAGACAGGGCCGAGTGACGACAACAAATCTGGACAAAGAGAGCATCTGGTCAGAGGGTCTGGTTGGTGCTGCCAGGATGGTGGCAGCTGCCACCAGCACATTGTGTGAAGCCGCTAATGCTGCCGTGCAGGTATGCCTTTATACTATTTTATTTCTTGCATTTTGTTTGATGAAAATAAAAATACCATCAGTAATTAGGAGCTGGGTAATTTAATTCTAGTTAAACCCTAATTGTTACTCCTACCAGGGAAATGCCTCTGAAGAGAAGCTTATCGCATCTGCAAAGGGAGTAGCTAACTCCACAGCCCAGCTGCTGATGGCCTGCATGGTTAAAGCGGATCAGCATTCAGAAAACGCACAGCGTCTCCAGACGGCTGGTAACAAGGTCAAGAGGGCAGCTGATTGCCTGGTCAAGGCAGCTCAATCAGCGTCTGTGTTCGACGAACAAGAGGTCGGTGTTTTATTTATCATAGACATGTACGCTGAGCGTATTTCGCTCTTATACTCTTCTAGGTCGCACCTCTATCAGTGCAAGTGTATATTATGACTTATGTACTACAAATTGTTTTAACTTACGATTTAAGATTATTTATATTAAACAAATATGCCGTGTTCCCAGGTTGAGGTGAGTGTCCAGAGTAGTGCAGTGTACGCCATGGCTGCTGAGCTCCAGGCGCAGGAGGAGATCTTGCGGAGGGAAAGGGAGTTGGAACAGGCCCGAAAACAGCTAGCCAAAATCCGACACGCTCAGACATACTCGTTCAAGAAACTGCAGGACAACCAGGACACGTAGGGTTTATTCTAATACTGCACTTAGGTGTTATATAATATACTCGCCGCACTCCTGATATCATAGGATGAAGAGTGATTTGTACTTTTGACGAACAAGGGACCCTTCCGACTCTGAATGATTTGATGAAAAGAATATTTTGTATGTTACGATATAAACTATATCTATAATGAATTATGATAGTCTGTTTTTATGGGTTATTTTAGAAAATGTCTCTGTTCTTTGAGCTTTTGATGAGTTTTCTGTTCCATTAAATTGTTAATGATTTTTGATTAAATAATCGCAGTTTTTCGCTCATCAGAGTTGCTTATCAACATCTAGATCTTTTTCATATGCCATGAAAAACGCGACACTGACACGTACGGTACTTGTGCTTGCAACAACCGGATTGGCACGAAAACCAAAATGGTCCACTGGTTTTAGATTGGCTAGGTTTCTGACTTTGAAATTCAAGCGTAGTCTCGTGGACGAATAATTCTTTTAGTTACACATAAGATAGATTCCATTTGAAATATTTAGTGCTTTATTTTTATATAAACCTTGTTTTGAGACCCCTGCGGGAATGTAAAATTAATTCGCATTGCATTATGATATAATGTGAATTTAAATGGTTTGGCAATTCTAAAATTGCACCAAGAATTTTTACTTTATTTTCTTCAAACGTCATCGAGCCTTCCTTTAGTTTGATTTTATGATTTTTATGTTCAACTTAAGTGAATTTGTCCATAGATTAACGTATGACTGAGGTTTGAACATTAGACGCTTTGCTTGGGATTCAGAGACCTGAGGGTGACTGCACTTTTAAGAAATTTTGTCAATAATATTTGGACATTGATTATGAGGATGAAAACGAATCGCATTTATGAAATTAGGTTTTATTCGGAAAATTAAATTATTTCCACATTACGTTAGAATTACAGTTTACTTTGTAGTTATAAATTGCCCCCTTTTAAAGCTTTTGTTATTTTCGATACTGTTTTAAATAAACGCTTGGTAATGTACATGAATGCTTTACTTGGCCTACTGTAAATCATTGTTTACAATTGTTGAAACTTTATAAGAGGTCGTTCACATATTACGTATCCTGACATTGCCTTGAGTCACAACGATAACTATTTAAAATTAAAAACTCCACAACACTCACTAATGTAGTATGTTTCTTCGCGAGATCTTAAAAAGAGTTGTATAACGGTCACGCCGAGTATGAAATCATGCTTCTAGCCGTCACGGCGTCACGAGCAGCAAAACTTGATATCGTCAATGGCAAATGACCATGACTATGAGTAACAAATCTCCTGACTAATACGCGTATTATGTAAGTTGGGTGGTGATGCAAGAAGCTTCTCTGTTCCCGGTTCAGTGGGAACGAAAAATTTGCAATTGTACATCTAATAGACACGGCGTTCGTTATAACATGCAGCTAGTTCACCTCATGAAATACACTGTATTCATATCATGCGATTCATCTTCACTCTTTTATCTGAGCAGATATTATCAGTAATAGTATACCTACCAGCTACCGCGGAGGAAACTTGAAACTGAGTCCTGAGTTGGGTTGATTGACGATGTCAATCCTTCGCACCGCAGCTCGACGTGGCCAAGTGGTGCATTGACCATTGTTAATGATCTGGCCCGGCGCGCGCTACTTCGTAGCACTTGCCATCAGAGAAGAAAGCGGCGCATGCTACTTCGAAGAAATTTATACGAGTAACATCCGTCAAGTGTTCAGTGTTGCATCGCGCTACAAGACTTGGGGGTAATAGGTATGCGTTCACCTAACCATGTGCTTTCGCGCCACTGCGGGCGCGCTTGTTTCACAAGTCAGGCGCGTGAGGCGGGCGCGCGCTACTGCAAGCGCAAGGGCTCTGGATAGAGCAAGGCATGCGCGGCGCTCTTTTCAAGGGCCGGCGTGATTAGATTTTGACCAGTCTGTGTTGTATCACGTCGTGACCCCCACTGTCGGTTCACTAATGCGATTAGTCAATGAAGACACCATGATTGTTAGAAAAAGGAGATGATGAACTTGAAGCAAGTACACATGACACAAGGAAGAATGGTTGGTGGGGACCCATCCTGTCACTACAAAAATTCAAATGTTAGGTAAAAAGTTGAAGGATGTTACTCGTTGAAGGATGTTACTCGTCTAAATTTCTTCGAAGTAGCGCTCGACGCTACTTCGAAGAAATGGTTAGGTGCTCTTCAACTAACCATGTGCTTTCGCGCCACTGCGTGCGCGCTTGGTTCACAAGCCAGGAGGCGGGCGTGCGCCACGGCGGCAACGTATGTCAATCATCAATACACAATGCAAGCGCAAGGGATCCGGATAGAGCAAAGCAAGCTCAGAGCTGCATTGTCCATGTTTATTGTTATTATTGAATGTACAAACCCGGTGTGAATTAATTTTGTATCACGTTGTGACACCCACGGTCGTTTCACTAGGTGACGATACAGGGGGAGCCGCGCACTTCGTGCGCGGCGGGTCATACAACGTATGACAAGATTAATTAGCAGAGCTTTACCTTACTTGACTGATGATACTCGTCTAAATTTCTTCGAAGTAGCGCGAGCGTTAATTGACGATGTCAATTCATCGCAGCTCGGCGAGGCACAGTAGCGCATCTCGCCGATCTAGCGAGAAGCCTCATTGAGTGCGCGGCTCGGCACAGTAACGCATCGCGCTACAACGCGAGCGCCGCTTTCTTCTTGAAATATTCTCGAGACAAATACTACAGAGTTGCGCTCGTCTGGTCAGTCCATTGATAATGAGCAAAGTTTTACCACGTATAGTACCAGACGTTCACATAGCCATGTGCCTACGCGTACTGCGTGACGCGCTTGTTTCACAACCGACTTCGGCGGTCGCGCGCTACTGCAAGTGAGAGGGCTCTGGTTAGAGCAATACCAGACGCGCCTATCCTTAATCTCTATACCATATACTGTATACGTGGCACTCTTTTCGAGCTTAACTCGTGAGAAAAACGAGTAATAGATTATCAAACTTTACTGAGCGGTGCTCAGCCTGTCATTCTGCTGAATCTCTAGCGCTGTGCATTAGGAATTGGCGTGCTAGGTATGAGGTAATAAACATTATAGCTTTAATGTTTGAGAAACAGTTATAAGCACCTTTTTCAGAAATATACTGTATAAAATCTTAAAATTGAATTTAATCATATTGGTGAATTGGTGATAAATAATTAAATAATTAAATTTTCTTTCTCAAAGAATTAGCTTTTCACAATATATATATAATATCCTGCATGCAGAAACCAAGGATAGCAGATTCGTGGGCAATTTGAGTATTCTGGAACAGAATTAATATATAAAGCAAAATGCATTTTAACTCCTTAAGAAGCTTCTATATGGGCAGCAGGACAGATGTGCTTTATTTTGATTTGCAATAATCTATGTACCAAACCATTTTAGTGCCATCAGCCGTCTGATTGATATGAGCAGACCATTGGTAATCAGATATTGATATGACCCCCCATGTCTTTAACGGATTTGTGGGCAGAGATAGATTCCTTTTGGTGTTGATGCACGAAAAGTTCTGAATAATAAGAAAACAACAATTTCAAGAAAACAACAATTTTATTTAGTATCAATTAAAGCAGACACAAATATATTTCATATATATAACTAGCACGAACTTAAGATCAGATATCCTATGGGACTTGGAGTAGCAAGAGATTGACTAGAAGGTATATACCTTTTATAAAGATAAGTCGAAAAGAATCCAGGGTGATACAGGATCGGAGAGTGCAGACCCACCTTTGCCTCCTGAATTCTTGGTTGCCTCCTGAATTCTTGGTTGGATAGAAATAAAATGTATTTTTAAAATTCACGCTTGTGCAATACCATGTTGTTGTAAATGGACTACTGTACGACTACTTGTACTAACCTGGGGACCCCAGGCTATAATGTTTGGTTGAAAGACAGGCTGAGCGCCGCTCAGTAATGTACGACCCTGCTTCATCTAACAATGGGCCTACGCTTACTACGTGACTTGCTACTGCAGGCGCAGAAGGGCTCTGGTTAGAGCAACGACCCTGTTCAAACAGTGGCGTAACTTTGCCTGTTGGCGCCCCCCCGCTCAGTGACGAAAAGCGCCCCCCTAAAATTTTTTGTGTCCCTAAAAAAAAAAAAAAAAAAAAAAAAAAGGTCGGGTACTTTTTTTCTCGCCCCCCCTAAGGCTTTTTGCGCCCCCCTGAAGCAAAAAAAGGGTACCCCAAATATTTTTTTCGCGTCGGCCGAACGCTAAATTGGACAGGGAAATACACAAACAAGACGTTTTTTCAGTGAAAGGGCCTAAAATTCAGGAAAATTGCGCCCCCCTTATACGGCGCCCCCCCGCACAGCGGGGTCTGCGGGGCCCTAAGTTACGCCACTGTGTTCAAATCTTTTTTACAAATATTTTTGATCTGTGGCAGATAAAAGGATAAATATCTAAAGCTAGCCAAATGATATGTTGGATAGTCAGAAATTTGATTGTTAGCGATAAAACTGTTTTGGGGTCTTAATAAGACCCCATCTTTGATAAGACCCCATCCTGAATATTGTGTACAACTGTGGAATCCATACATACAGCAGCAGGTTGGAAATTCTTAATATAACTACAGGGTGGGCCAAAAGTCAGTACCCATACGTTGGGTCTTATACCTCCGCCGTGTTTTATATTTGAAAGTTGTTGCTTTGCAGATGGCATACTGTACCTACTTGTTCGAGGATTTCGTCGCCAAAAATTGAAAATTCGAATATTTTAGACCACGCCCATTCAATATTAAAACATTTATATTGTTCTCTCTGAACATGTTGGACTCCTAATTTTTTCTGAGACGGTAGATTATCACATTTTGCATCTGATCTGAAAACATTATGTGAAACGGATTAGAAATGACGAATTTATCAAGAATTTTGTGTATCTCGTTAGCAAAATTGATTGGGTGATTATGTGACACCGTGACACGACACCTTAATTGGGCAGCCTTAACGATTCCCATAATGTTTAACGGGGTAGTTAACGGGTTCACCTTATCACGTGATTAGGTAAGCCAATCACCTGATCGCATGTAATGAATAAACTCGTTATGCTTCGTATCTCGGTCATCTGAGAAGCTTTAACTCTAATTTTTTCAGGACAAACGTAATTCGAATGGCCAAAGAAAATTCAGTAAAATTTAGCTCGATCCGACTATCCAAATTATCAAATAAATGCGAAAAAAAATGAACACGAATATTTTTCGAGTTGACAAATTCCTCGAACCAGTGGTGGTACTAAGTCATACCAGAAAGAATTATTTCAATTGGGCATTCAGTGACTGAGCTATAAAGGCCAACGTATGGGTACTGACTTTTGGCCCACCCTGTACATTAGCTGAAGGAAGAATCCGCCGTAACCTAGTGGTATCCACTTTGGCTTGGCAGCCCAGAGGTCCCTGGTTCAAACGCGCTGGGGTCAAAAAATTATACACTGGGTATCTCTCAGTTCTCCCTTCGAGATCCAGCCAGTCCACCAAGCTGAGGTTGGTACAGGGCCTCAGCTTTGGAAACTACAAATTAATTGTTGGTTGCTGTGATGGGCTCCTCGTGCAGAAATGCATGACTATCTTCCTCCTCGCTTACATTTGTGTGAGCTTGGAGAAGCATCATGAGTGGGCGTTGCCAGGTAACTGGCTTTCCGTGAAAGGAAGCTTAGTAGTTTTAGTAGAAAATGGTTCAGATATTTTTAATATCAGTAGACCAGGTATATCAAAGATAAAGTGCAATATTAACAGCTCTAAATCAAGGAACATTCGTAATGCTTTTCTTCCTGAGAGAATTATACCTTATTCGATAGAATAAGGTATAAACACATAGTTCACACATAGTTCAGTATGTGTTGACCGTGTTTGGGTGCCCATTTTATTTTACAGACGGGGGCGATATTTTGAACGATTCTATTTTATATTCATTTATTGCTCTACTCTGTAAAATTTGAAAAGTATTTAATAAAAAAAAGAGAAAGCATGATGATTATCTGTGGTTTCATCTCTATCCAGCAAAGAAGAAGTTTATCAATTTGAACTAGGTCGTTTGGGTATAGTTATTTAAGTTATTTATTAAAATTTACAATTTTTTGACAGAATTTACTCTTAATTTCAATTCATAGCAGCTGGCTTTTAGCATTTCACCCATTTGGTTAACATTTTTTGAATTTATGCAATAATAATATTTCCTAGAATGTGATGATTACTTACATCCTCCTCCTTCTATCTCTTTTCCACCTACTGGCCAGCTGCCCTACTCTCTGCACATGTCAAAATAACGTTGTCACATGTGTCGAGTCACTATTGGAAGTTATTCCACCTGGGCTACCTTCAGCTACACGTATATTGTGAGTGTTTATTTAATCGTTCTGATACTCAGTATTCAGTAATGTCAAGGAGAATAATTTCTGATCATTTTTTATTTTGCTCAGAGTTATTGGAAATTAAAATACTGTTTCTACAGAAATCTAAGTGATAACAGAGTGCAGATACTGTCAGAAACCAGCTTTGCTGAGCTCTATGATCTCGAGGAGCTGTAAGTGATTTAGATCTTGATTTGAAGAATAAAGATACTCATTGCAAGGGGAATTCTTTAATTATGCTGGGGATGGACAAATATAAAAGCATATGAGAACTCTCTATGCAATCGTAAATTGAAAGCCAAGTTGCCAATTTGGTTTCTTTTGTGGCGCTACTGGCTTGAGGATAACCATCGCTTGGTACTCCGTTTACTTTTTAAACTCATAAATATGACTTTTTAAAAAGCCCTTTATTCGCAGTTACATAGAAAGCAACATTATAACAGCAATACATCGAGACACCTTCAGAAACAATGTCAGATTAAAAGTTGTGTAAGTTCAAATTAAAGAGACCTAATTATTTAATAAATTGAAGTAATGAATTGTAAGATTCTTAATTTTAATGTACTTATTAGGTCTTCTGATTGTTTTAGTGATGCAATGTTTGTGGGGAAACTCTTATAACTGAAAAACCTTAACATTTTTATGTTGATCATTTGAATAATATTTCAGGAACATAAGAAACAATCTGCTTTACGAGTTATCAGAATCTTTATTTGATAACAACAACCATTTAACACACTTGTAAGTCCTTTCACAGTTAAAAAGTTTGACTTTACTTTTGTTCTACATTATTTGTTGTATACATAGTTGGGAAAGTAGTGGGAGTTGTTTTTCTTGATATCGCGGTTAATTGACCGGCCAGGAAATTGGTCCAGACACAGTAAATACAGTTAATCTTAATAAGCATGGGAAATGTCGGAATACATTTTAGTACTGTTTCAGTATGTTCGGCACATCAAATCTAAAATAGTTAAATACTCGACTGATTCTCCGGTTTTACGACCTTACCAGAGTTACCACCTGACAATTTATCCATACGTGTCAAAATAACGTACTAAAATATGTACAATACAATCGTAAATTGTTGAACTGTATTGTTGGTTAACTACCTAATTTAGTGAGCTCAATGAATAATCCTTGCTCGACGGCTAACGGCTTGTCGGAAATGTTGACTTGGAACTGAAACTGAGGTAGGTATAACCACCCAAAACGACGCAGATTAAGGTTAACCATATTTAATTCTTTACTCAGAGACGTAAGCAGATTAAGGTTAACCATATTTAATTCTTTACTCAGAGACGTAAGCGACAACCCCCAGCTAAATCACATCTCCTACCAACTTATTCAGAATAACTACGCTTTAAAATCACTGTGAGTAGTATCTTTATAATATTTCGTAATATAATGGCGGAAAAATAAGTCGACTAAGATAATTCGAATATACCACCTATCTTCTGATATTTTCAGTGGGTTAAACTTAGATTGATGTCAATTCTTATATCATTAATATAAATTCTTACTTAAGCAACTTATCAGGATAGCAAATACCGTTGACTGCGATTGTTCGATGAACTCGTGGCACGAACCTTCACGCTCCTTCCAAATGGAAAATGCTCAGATTGATATCACATGCTTTAATCCAAGTGTAAGTATTATCATCCAATAATACATTTTTGTAACGTCTTTAGCATATTTCGCCATTTTAAACAGTTGAAATTGTTGTTCCTCTGGGATCTGATGACAATATAATTGTATATATCTAATTGGTCGAAGGGATTATAATATTCGTTGCAGCATTAAAGACAATTTTTTGTCGCAAACACTACGTATTCACTAATATCTTGAACATATTTGTTTTGTTTGCTTCAACTGCAAATATTGCTATTGTTTTAAGTCACGTGATTTTGTGTGAAGTTACTTACACCTACCGATTCTGTGGTCTAGGAAATTTGTTTTAATAAAATATACACAAACCGCGACAAATTTCCAAGAAACGCAGATATAGTTGATTTTGCTTTACTAATGCAAACATTGAAGCTTGCTATTATTTTTATGGTAAAAAGTGGTTGCATCAAAATCAGACATCAGTGGAGTGTAAATCCGGTTTGTGAGTAGTATTCTTCCAGTTTTCGAAAATTCCAATCAAATGATCGAGCACTGTGAGAGACACAATTTAAATATATTGACAATGTGTTAGTGATGGTTCAACAGAATCACGTAGTAGTGGCAAAGCTGATTAATTGGAGTCGAGAAATTCTTATAAGTTATAAGGTTAGGACATTAAGATCAAGTAGTGTTACTCAAAACTCTTTTTAGTAGTACTAACTGTGTATAATTGCAGAACTACCGCGGGTACAGGATTGAGGATCTACCAGACCGAACCTTTGTGGGATGTACCACCCCTACACCAGCGTTCTGTGCGCCAGGTAATGTGAACCATAATGTTTTTTATGAAGTTGAAATCATGTAGTACTTTGAGCAGCTCTTCGAACTACATCAGTAGATATTAACCGATGTCCAGTTCGTCCATGAAGTACGATAGTTGGCACTGTTACTTTCCAATTTCCGTGCGTGGACAATAAATGCGGGACCAAAACATGTGTGATGTAACAGTATAATAAAATTAGATAACTGGCAAGATTAAAGTTTCTCGAACTTTCTTTGTAATTTGATTATAACTCGTGATAAGGTCAGTCTATGGAAAATTCTATTTCTCCGATTTCCAAGCCGTACATTTAACAGGGGCAGGTGGACGATTTTAAATTTGTTACTCGCTGCTGGAATAAAGTATATCAGAATATAATTATAGTAATTTTTAAACTTATTTCAATCTCTAGATGTTTATTGTTTATATCGATTTAAACTCCAATACTGACAGGTGAGCTTCTGTGTGACGGATGGGATGGTTACATGTGTCTTCAAGAATCTATGGTATGTGATGGAAACTACGATTGTCATGACAGATTGGACGAGGAAGATTGTGCCACCGCCACTACCGAGGTATGATGTGTGTCACAAATCACAATTTCAAAATATCATACCGTCTTCACTTTTCAGTTTTCAGTTTTCAGTATATCATTTATTTGTCAGACTTTGTATCTTTAGTTTTTATCAAGGCCGCGTTCTTAACAAATTCACCAAGTATGATCTATGCCAAAGCATTGATGACGGAGACACTTAAAAATTAATGTTGCTACTAGAATTTCATATTGTAACATTTTGTGTAGTCTTGTAGGAATGTAGCACGAGGTGCTCTTGGCAAGAGTTACACATTGTCTCTCCCTTTTAAGTACAGGAAATGCTCTTGTATTGTACTATTAACTCCACCCTTCCAATTTAATAGCACAACAAATGGACAATGGTTAAAGTTAAAACTTAGGACAATGAATTCGCAAAAGGTTATATTTTTTTGAAACAGTTCAATTTTAGATGCAGCCTGTTGAGTTCCTGGAAAAGTAAACTACATTGAGAAACCCTGGCCCACACCACAGTGGGGGAAATATTTAGGTATTTGAACAATGAAGCCAACAAAACAGTTTAAAACCCTTCATTTCCCAGATGGATTGTGAGACACGTGACGACGTGTTTACGTGTGACAACGGGAGGTGTGTGTCAGAGCTGTGGGTGTGTGACGGCTATGACGACTGCGAGGACTTTAGCGATGAGCGTGACTGCGACAGTCCTGGGAATGGTAAGAAATGGTTATTTTGACTTTTGTAGTCCATTTTTATTTTCGTTATGTAATCTCAAGAAAGATTTAATAGCTATCACATTCCGAAGCAACTTATATCAGTTCAGAGTGATTGATGCGATTTGTTTGTTTGTTTGTTTGTCTATAGAACCCGTCCCCAATCTCGTATCGGAAAAAAGACTAAACTTAGGTCAGAGTGTGAATACGGGTGGTACCTGCAAAGTGCAAGTGTGTTCATTAAGCATTTAGAGTTCTGTAAAACTGCAGCTACAATTGTGCTAGAGCATTTTTAGTATATACGATCGATATCAAATCTAAATCCTTACATGCTCCCAAAATTTTTAATTTAATTTACAATTTACTGGAATGTTTTGAAGGAAAAAAAAATAAAGTAATATATAAATAAAATTAACAATTTAATGTTAGGAAGGTAAAAGTAATTCCCTGGTTTCTTAAGTCAGCTTTAAAGTCGGAAAATCAAAGTATGTAGCGTCGATAACAAACCGATTATTGAGCAATAATGCCTTGCGATTTAATCAGCTTACCGTTTGGAGTTAAACAGACGTGGAAGTTTCTCTGTGTTATGGAATGGGTTTATCGTAATTTATGTACAATATATGATATAATTTTAGTTGGCAGTTAAACTGGAGCTTAAAATAGCGAGAAAGATAATGGGACCATCGTAAATATCGCTTAAATGTTGGACAATTCTCTAGAAGTGACTTGTCGGTAAAATTGAGAGGTATGATTTGATATAAGATGACTGCAGATTTAATAAAATGCTTTAATCAAAACTGAAGGCCAATCAGATGATACCATTTGATGTTTCATAACAGTAGACGATTTCTCTCTATAATGGTCAACTGTGGTATCCTGCCAAGCGCTTTACACAAATACATTCCCTCTTAGAAACCTCCTGTTTAAACCACGTGAGCACTGTTCTCTGTTCTGATTGGTTGGTTGTGAGCTGGCTTCCTGTATGATATAGGTTCACGGACCGGTTTTTTAACTGATGTGGTTACTATAATTGTATAATCACAAATTGTGCATCTTAGCTCTGTACAAAACTTTCATTAACAGTAACTTATTATATATTCTTAATGCAGAACTAGGGAAATTAAGTGATCAGTTACGAAAATAGGAATGAGACTCTCTGATGAGTTTGACATTACTAGTAGACATTATGGCCCTGTATAGTGTATGTAATACGACATGTGAGTAATTAATATCAGCAAGCTCTTCAGTAATTTTAGCCACATCAGGAAAAACTCTCTCTCCCTCTCTGAGCAGTGTTTTAAAAGTGTTGCACGTGTGTACTTAGAGTGTACTTCTAAAACTAGAGACTCTGTAAGTATACACGTGACATGTACTTATACACGTGACATGTACACCAAGTGTGTACTTGAGTATTTACTTGTAGGAGACGGTGGTTGAATCTCATGAGTACTTCAGGTGACCTTAAACATAACACTCCTTACTCACAGGTCAAGTGTGCACATTTCTTGAAGTGCAGAGTGGAACTGTTTCCATCAACTTCACAGTCGGAAGTAACAGTGGCAGTTCAATTTCAGAGTTACAAGAGGATTTTAAATTGTAACTCTGAAATTGAACTGCCACTGTTACTTGGAAACAGTTACACTCTGCACTTCAAGAAAGTTGTAACATTTTTAATAAGCAGGCATAATAATACTATGGTGGTGTTTAAATCAGAACACCTGATTGCTAGCTGGTCTCTTACCACCAAAACTGGGGTGCTCAATGGTTTTCACCAAATAATCTTGATGGAATTCGAATACTTCGCCACGATCAACACATCTTGACAGATTTCAATTTTGGTATTTATAACTTTGCAACTTTGACCCTGCGGTATTTATCATTTTCCATCGCAAAATGTAGCCTATACTATTTTTTGTATATTTACAACATCGCACTTTGCGTCCACAGCCTATCTCATATCTCATTTATAAGTGACAAAAATTGTAGCTGCTGCTGGGTACTGTAAAGAAACCAGGCATTTCACGGCAGTATTTCCGTGACAAAGGAAATCTCGAATCTGGCAATCACTGAATCGCATACGGTTACTGTTTAACTTTTATAATGGAAATAGATCGTCCGTTAACTATATCATTGGTCCTCTGAAAGTTCACCAGTATTTAATTTAAGACTCTGTTCCCTTTAAAATCATGATTAAAAAGGGAATTTATATAATTTCTCATTAAACCTTCCGCCGAATAGTCGAATAATCAGTCGTTAAGCTGAAGGATTACGTAACTTCACGTCAATGATGTCCACCAGCACTTAAGATATTTCTGTTTTCTAATCATTTCAGTGCTTACTGCTACTTCAATCATACCCTCAAAATATTGGTAGTCAGCAAAGATATGGGGTAAAATATCATTGATGATTATTTTGTTGATTCTTGTCAAGGAACAATATTCTTTTATTTTTAAAACTTTCATTAGAGTAGTATTTTCATCGGCATCCCTTCAAAAATTCCATAGAACTGTACACAAGTGTACTACGCGGGAAGGTATTTTGGTATTTATGTCATTTCTACACATTTTTTAGGCAGTGTGACAAGTGCCAACCCGACAAAAGCTCATAAAAGACGGTTCCGACCTCAGTGCCTTATACTTGCCCAGCCCTCTACGTTCTTGAAATACTTTTCTATTTCTGTAACTACCCGCTTCTCCCACTGTTCCACGTCTTGAAGTCACGTGAAACAAGATCTACACTTCCCTGAAAATTACCCCAATTACACAGTATGATAATTTAAATGGTGTATTAGTCCTGCAAGGCTTCCCCACTCCCCAGAATGCCTCTCCGGGAGGCTACACACAGCCTAGACCTGATGAAGGTGTCAATGATTCGAACCTGCAACAGGGTTACGGCTCCCCTGAAATAAGATACGGTGATATTAGGAATCTGATTCTTATCTTGGATTGATGAACAAGAATCACCGCTGGATGTTAATCTCAGTTAGAGTTCTGAGTGTCTGGTTTCCCTGAAGTTGCCAAGAAGTTTTGCTCACGTGTAAGAGTGACAAGAGATATCACAGACTTGATATGACCTCACGCAAGCTGATGGAGACACAGGTCACAACTTGTATCACGTTGATGATGATAACAGAGCACCGGGCACCTGTTTTATAAGGATATATAATCACATCTTTACACCTGTACAATCTCATCTTCCTACGTGCGTGCAATGATCCGTGATTACGCAGCCTCAACCACTTTAATCTAGCCGGGCAAATGTCCACCTGAAAAGGAGTGTGGCCCATTAAGTCTGTAGTTAACTGATGATCACGTCTTTCCTCCTGATGACTGACCACACACACCATTATGGAAAGCTTATTAATTATATTTGACGAATGATGTTAGTGGTAGTAAGACGACATTGGTGAATATTTAACGTACTGCATGCACTTATAACTCTTCTCCAGCATTATCTAGTAGTAATATACTCTGCTAATCTTGTAGTATAACGCTCGTGTCGATCATAGTTTCGTTGTGTGTGTGGGGATCTCGCTACATCTTCTCTTATCAACATGGCACTTTATAGCCGCGGAGGTTTCTCTAGCCCGGATATTTATATCGGAGTCTTTTCTATCCTCCTGACAATAGCATCAATCTTCTTGAACACGCTCGTCTTCATTTACAACTACAAGAAACACAGGAGTGTGCCGAGATCCCTGTTCATGGTGCTGTCGAGTATTGATTTCGCTACAGGACTGATTGTGGGAACATTTATATCGATCCAGGTACTGAAAGGAGGAGAGCCGCTCTGCGAGATGGAAAAGGAGGAGAAAAGTTGTAGAGAAGCACGTGAAATGATTCTAAAAATCTATGGCTGTGTTGATTTTCTCCTCTCTCAAACCCCTGGATTTGTTGCTGCGACCATGTCCATCTGCCGTTTCCGGCAGCTACGTCAACCCTTTAGGACTATCAGTCAGAACACTGTCGGTTGGTCCATTGTGCTCTACTGTTTCGGAGTCTTCATAGTCCTAGTGTGCTCTATGACGATCAGACCTGATTATTTCTTCTTCTCCTACCACACCTTCACTCCCTGGTTTGACGAGGAAGCCTTTGGTTTGGGTGACGTGGATCAGTCCAATACTAAGAGAAGATTGATAATATTTTCCTACCTCCTGGTCACGTGGCCCACATTCCCGGGTCAGCTTGTCTCCATCGTAGCTTCAGCTCTGACAGTCAAACACCTGATGAGCAACCACCAACACAAGTCTTACAAGAGAGGGTCTAATCCTAAAATAAAGGCTCACGTTCAGGCGGATAAGAAGAGCAGTATCAAGATCATCCTTACAAACGCTGGAGGTGTCATCCAGACTGGGTATCTGTTTGCACTCTGCGAAGTGATCTTAGACCTTGAGAACTTGAACACTTCGACTATGGTCATGGGTTTTGTTATGGGAGTTTTACCTGTGTTTTTATCTGTTCTTAATCCGGTTATCTTTATTATTTTCACCCCTAAATTAAGGGAATCGTGCAGTAAAAGATTTCAAGATTCTTTGAATCGGGGCCAATATCCGGTCCGCACTGTTAGTTTTCTTAAAGAGTCTGAAATTTAGCAGGGCGTATAATGGACACACCTATTTCTTGACCGTGTCATGAAGTTATCTTAAACGAACTTAAGCGATATATGTATTATGTAATATTAATTATGAACAATGGATTGTGAACAACAAACTCATGAGGGATTCATGCAGCAAAAGATTTCAAGATTCTTTGAATCGGGGCCAACATCCGGTGCGCATTGTTAATTTTCTTTAAAATTCTCAGTTTTAGCAGGGCGTATGACACATATACTTCTTTACCGTGACCTGAAGTTATCTTAAGTTGAGTTTAACGGTAGATAGGTTTCCAATTATAAACAATAAATAGCAATATGTAAACCTTGAAGGTGCAAGTGTCGTTAAATGTTTTAACAAAGTCTAATTCTAAGTATGCTCTCTTTCAATACTTTATTATTAGAAGATAAAAGTTTGGTTTCCTTACTCGACTCGTGTACAGAGCTGCATTTCGTACGATAAATTAACAAAATTCAGTCGCGAGCAAATTTTTATTTATACGAATGTCCAGTTTAACAAATAGCGGCACGATAGACAACCAGTTTAACTCCTCAAATATCGAAACTATGCCGTCTCCGACTGTCTGCGCTTCAGCGGAGTCCAGAAATTAGAGTTTCAGTCTGCGGATGGACGGGATTCTTGGTCGTACAGTTAGTTAGAATGAAAGGCTTTAACGCACTGCTAGGACATCTCGCTTTTTAACGTACGGCCTTACCTTTCACTGTTTTCTTCATGATAAGTATTTTCTCGGAAAGTATCGAAGTTATGACGAAAGAATCTGTTGTGCTTATAAAACTATTTACAGCGAATTCTTATTGAAGAGTTTGATTGAATCATGCTAAGTTCCTAATTAGCAGTGTTTTGTAAAAGTCATGAGTGCAAAATACAAATATCAATAGTTCTCCTCTGAAAACGGCGTTTCCTCCGACCTTTCGGCACTGCATTTGACGTCAAAATATATAATTTATATTGAGTTTCTAATCACTTCACTGCTGTTTCAGAAGTTACACTGTGCGAGGATCAGTTCGAGTGTAATAATGGGAGATGTGTGGATCCCAACATAAAATGTGACGGTAATAACGACTGTGGTGACTGGAGTGACGAATCTAAATTCATGTGTGGAGGTGAAGATTTGTGAAAGTCATTGGAAAATATTTTCGAATAATCGAGCCCTATTTTCGGCAATTCTGCATTTATGTAGAATATAACGAAATATAAATTATCATTTTTTTTTGCATATCAAATATCATTCGGTTATCATTTAACGATTCGTAACAAGCCATTATGTAACCCTTATCTCCTTTATTAGATTCAGAAGCAGGAAACATATGTCCATCTGGTTGGATCTGTGGTTCGGATGGAGGCTGTATCGACTACACTCAGATCTGTAACGGAGTACAGGACTGTCCTGATAATTCTGATGAGATGAATTGCTACGGTAAGAATTTTCAAGTGAACCTGTCCTTTATATGTATCCTATTTTGGGAAAGTCTGGTAAACAGATCTACGCGAAAGATTTAGTGGTTGGTCGATTTTCCTTTATTCGATTTTATTTTACGGCAAATCTGGCGAGTTTGTAGAAAGCTAGCAAGCTGTGATACATTGATTCTGACGGCAATATTTGTTCTTTAGAATATAGTAGTCACTCCGTACCATGTTTTCTAACAAAAATCTGTCCATTATTTGGCAAGTTTTTAAAAAGAGGGCAAGCTGTAAAAGATTGCTGCTAATTGATATATCAATTTTGTAAAAAACTTTTCCTTAGAATTCGATTACAGTAATTACTCGCAATAGTTTTTCTAGGAAAGAAATAAAAAATTAAAAAAACAGTCCATTATTCGGCGAGTTTTTAGAAATCGAGCAAGCTGTTTTTATTTTTATAAGAATTTTTCGGTAGAATTCAATGATAGTAATTAGACGTAGATCGCACAAGATTGCTTACAAAAAAGCTGTCCATCATTTGTGATTAGAACTATTTCCAGATAACTGCACCTCTAAGTGTGAATCAGATGGTCGATGTATCAAGGACTCCTGGGTCTGTGATACGGTGTTAGACTGCCAAGACGGATCAGATGAGGCTAACTGTGGTACGTTATTTCTTGGTGGATTGTGTCATAACGCATCCTTTTATTCCTCCCGTAGTCCCGTTGTGCCAAGCACCGCAAAATGAAATCAGATTTACACTTTTATCAGATCCCCAAATGTGTACCCCTGAAATTCAATCTAAAAATGCCTCAATAATTCCTCGGTGACATCTTCAGCTTGAAAAGATAAGACCCCATAGACGCTGGTCACTCGCCCCACATGATTTGGGTATTAATACAATATTCACAGACAATATGCACGATATGTACTATTCAAGGAGGGAGTACACTGTTCTACAGCGCGTCAAGTGCTCACCACTAATAATTTCCCTACACACACCATATATATATTATATATATGATATATATTATTAACCTTTCACAATTTTCGGCCAAATTGTCAGGACCTTATCAGTATTTTAGGAATTAGGTTACACTTTAAAAACCCTGAGACTCGCACGTTTATCTCCACTAAACCCTAAATTGTTTGGAGGTAGCCCCAGTGGTATTCGATGGTATCTAGCTGGGGCCTAGCTATACTAATCGTGTTATACGGGATGGTCCAAAATGCGGCCCGGCCCTTTTGACCTGTACAGTGTGTGTGTCTCTAAGACAACATATAAAGTCCTCCGACGACCGTGAGAAAAAAATTCAAGGGCAAAGTTCACATGTAACTGTCTAAAAGATGTCAGACAGTACACATTATTGATTTGCTTTACCACGGTACGAATATATCTCCTTCAAATACTACGTATTACCCGGTGGGTATGTAGCTTTATGGTAACTTCCACCTCACGTTATCTTTTAAACCGTCATGTAATGAGGGAAGCCGTTCTTACAATACGTTTGAAGAGTCTAACATTACTTTTCAATTACTGTGAATCTCTTATCTTCAGCGGCGGATGAGTATAATAGCCGTGTTGTTTTCACGATCCTCTGATGAAATCAATCACCTTGTTTGAGCAGTCATTGGGTTTTGATTGGATTAAGAAATGTGGAAGTTAATGTTCCATCAGTGGCCTAAAATGGATCAAAACAATTATCCACTCATTATGGGAATGAGCATTGAAGAGAAACCCGTGTTAAAAATATAAATAAAATTAACTCCACTTGCATAACAACAAGATGGGCGTGACGTGTGCAAGCACTAGAATAAATATGTTTCGAAATAGAAACATTTTTATGTGTTCCTGTTGTCACAGTTGGAACTTTTCAATTCCACCAACTACAAAAAATTCAGCCTAAAACCAATCAGACCCGCCAGATATATTACTGGGTACGGGTTGTTGACCAGGTCCTTCTAGAGAGTTTCATTTCGTCTCATTATACTCAAGCTCTGGAGGTTGCTAGGGTAGACCTTGGTCAAATTAACTGGAACAGGATTAGCATTCTCGCTGTCTACTGTCTAGCACGCAGGTGTTGATATAAAGCAGTTGTTGGTCATTCCTTGAGTGTATCAAACATTCAAACTGATTTGGTCTGCAATCACAGTGACTTGACAGCCCCAGAAATTATACTGAAGATGGTGTACACAGTACAACACACCTTTTTTAACAGGTTATAGACTTCCGAAGTTTGTTGCTGCCATTTTATGGTTATATCACGTTCATGATCTATATTTGGGGCCCCCTGAATGAAGCTTCCAGTGTTTATTACAAGGAAACCGACGTCAAGCCCACTTTTTTAACAGAAATTGTTGGAGTATAAAAATTATCGTTGTTATTAGACCCCTGGCAAATGCCCAGTTCAACCTTTTAAACTGTTCTCTCTTATATTACATTTACTATTATAAGCACGTGTCGTAATAATTATAAACGGTACATATTTCTAATAGGACCTCAATAACAAGTTAAAACTAATTAATGGCCGCGCCCCTTCACTAGTGAAAATTATCCAAAAACACCTGTCTGCAAAACTTATAGGGACATTCCATATGGCTTTGCTAAACTGCTATAAGTGTGGAAACCGGGATATTTTGGGTGTTATTTTATTGGTCATCATTCGAAAACATATGATATCAAAATAATTTTTGAAGCAGCACACGCATTTATATGGGTTTTTACTTAGCTTCTAGAATGTGGTCCCTAAAAGTTTTCCGTTGGAATTATTCCTTTTTAAGAAGAAGTGGTATTATCAGTGCTGATATTGTCCTGCTGATAAATATCGATATAAAATCTCACATTATTGACCATTTGATAAATCACTTTATTAATTAATTTTCCACAATAATGAAGCGATTAACCCCCTATTTCCTCCACCCAGACTACCATTGTGAGCACGAACAAGTGAAGTGCCTCAGTGGAGGCTGTGTCAGTTGTTCCTTTGTCTGCGACGGATTTAACGATTGTCAAGATCAGCTGGACGAAACCTCCTGTGCGATTTGTAACGGGTCTATGTGCTTAGGTTAGACAACCATTATCTAGACATATTCGTAAGTTTATGAGTTACAGTACATATTAGACAACACCAGTCTCGTCAATCTTATAAAACATATATTTTGGAATTTGGATTATGCACTCTGCGCGACTGGGAGATCGTGGTGATAAAAATGTGTCAAGGTTTGGTCTAAAACAAAAATTATAGCGCAATGGAATTAATTGATTTGTGACCATTCATTGTTCAAGCCACGCTGAGATTAGTGCATGCATCTAACTCGTAAACCCGGATAAACAATTAAACTGCCCCACATTTTTAGAATTTAGGACATTTTTTCGCCCTGAAATGATATTTGGCTCCATGATGTATCCGATCATGTAACCTGAACAAAGATAACATAGACTGGAAGCTGTGAATGTCGTTAATATGAGGTAAACAGGGCGTATATGTCCTGGTTTAGGGGCCCTACGCTCTCTCAAACCCTGTCACTGAGGTCACCTATTTGTGAGGCACACAATTTGGAACCACTTGTAACTAGGTCACCCAGACACATACTGTAACTGCATAATGAAAGTTTATCCCGGAATACATTGAAAAAGAGTCTTGACCTTATCTTTGCTCCTCTTCTTCCATCCCTCCAGAATTTTGCCACATTCTTTACGTCTTTGTTGATTAATGTGTGGTAATGAAATTTGTCGGGATAACACGTAAAGCTTCTAGTGGTGAATGGGGATTCAGTACGTACAGATAACACCTTATCTCCCACCACTTGGCACTGCTCGTCGCTAGAGCAGCTATTTTTGGAATATTTCCTTGTCTTCTCAGTTAGCCAAGTGCGCTTCTTTGTATAAAACGTCCGTGATATAAGAACTTTGTAATTTTCTAGCACCTTGGATTTAACACTTTCCAGAAGTATGACACACGATACATTTCAGACATGTCAGAATTAGAGCAAACAAAATCAGGAGTCACAACGATCGTTATTATAGCAACGACAGTGTCAGCGTGCATCTCCATCACCTCGGTAATCCTGTTTGTGGTGGTGTACCGTCAGCGGAGGAAGGCCAACACTCAGGACCCCCTCCAGCCCCCACTTTACACGGAAATAGATCACTCATTCCGGAGTGATGTACCCGGAACACCACCACCACGCTACAAATCAGAACCCGACATCGCAGCTCGGCTGATGAGCGTAGAGACTTCCAGAGACAACCCTCACAGCCAGTACCGGCAAATACAAGAGGGAATTTGAAATATTTCACAAAATGAAAATTTATTACATTAAATTTCTGTTTTTAAAGTGTTAATGTTTTGCTGACAAAGCAACAGACGATGTGTGAATTATCTGCAATTATTTATTGCTGTCTCACAAAGAAGGAAACACGCCGGTGAAGGTAATTGTGATAATATGAGGTTTACTGTGGTCAATGACAGAAACAAAATCTGGCCTGACATTGCCCTTAACCAGATCTCATGAACATTTCTTCGGAATTTCTCCCTATTTTCTTTTTACGGAAAATTCCATATTTTGAGACTGATGTATGCATATGTATTTGTATCACGCAAATTTAGTGATCGATCTCTAATGCTTCCTATGATTTACGAAATGTGATCACAAAAGGATGGAATTTAATACAAGCTGTTGAGAGAAGGGTTGGTGTTTCTTTGAGGAAACACGGCTGTTAAACAAATAAGTTAACAAGTTAATTTAGAGTTTGTTTTAAAATATTGGTCCTTGGTCACTGGCGTATCGAATGGTCTTGCCGGCCCCGCTTGTAGAAGGCTGCGCTATCTTAGGGGTGATAATTTTCGTCATGTTACCATTTTGAAAAAATAAAATTACTACTAGGAATATGACGGCGAGACGCAATGTTACGCCACTGCTCATCTGCCAATATTGATAAGTCCACGATGCAATTCTAAATTTTCTTGATGAAAGTCGACCGAGGATAATATATTATGTCGTCCGGTTATTAACTGATTAAATTGAAAATTCTTTCGTTGATTGCTTTTGATTTTAAAATTTAATTTGTGACTTGATTAATGGAGCCAAATCTTGTAAAATCCCACTCCTATGATTTGTATAAAGGCTGTAAAGCTGCTATAATTCTTTTTAATTGAAAAAGGTGTATCTTTAATCTTCGAAGTTCGATAAAGGCTTAATGCTTATACAGTATAATTTTCGTTTAGAACCACGTCATCTCTGAGAAAGACAAAATCCTGGTGTATTCTGGGTAAAAATTATCTTTATCCCGGTTGTTGCGACAAGTAAAAATGCTCTTATTAGGGAAAGGAGATTACTCGACGTTTCAATGTAACTACATCGTATTCATGATCTAAAAACAAGTGTTAAAAATTCAAAACGTAAAAAACATATATCTGAGGCAAAATTTGTGTACATTAATTTATTTTTAATCAATCAACTTTATCCAAAAATTCGATACAAAAAAGTCATAACAAAATTCATAACAAAATTAGTTTATACGACGACAAACTTTTATAGTAAATACTGTACATTCCTAAAACTACTACTAAATATACTACACATGATACAGAAGCATGGAGTGCTACAACGGTGAACAGGTGCATGATGTGAAGTGTGTAGGTATGTATCTAGTGTGGAGTGAAAATGGCGGGAATCGTACTGACCAATGAGAAGTGTGAAACGTGGGAGCCTAATATTGTTTGATTGATGTTATAAGGGTTAGTGTATTGAATAGGAGGCGGAAGTGTGCGTGTGTGAGATTTTACCCAGAATACATTACAACAATGCGACTCATAAATAATACTCCAATCCGGATTTTACAAAATCCTGGTGTTATGCGCAAATAATATGTTTAAAACGGAACCACAATGGTTGATAAAACCAAGAAATTATTTGTAACTTAAGATCTGTGAGAAACTTACGATACGATAATATAAATGGCCACATTCCAAGCTTATAGTGTAATTTTATGGAACGCGCAAACATATTTACGTGACTTGAGTTTTCATTGCTATATTCTTGCGTGTCACAATTAGCGCCGCGCAACGCACGAATAGCAGGATTGATCGATAGTTGATGGTGAACGTCGGATCAAATTGTGATCCTGGCATCCTCCTGTTGGGATGCCATACTGGACATGAAAATGAAAGTTATCGAAATTAAAGGCCCAAAATTGTGGCTGATAATTTTGAACCAAGGGGTGGTAGTCGGGGCCAAAAAGGCACATTTGGGCGCACAGTCAGTTGTGGCGTACATGACAGATGGGTAAAACCATAATTCGCTACTAGTGATGCAATCCTTGATCTGGCAGTCGAGGTTTCTCTGTTTCTTCAGGCTTTGCACAATTGGGTAAGTTTGACTACATAACAAAGAAGGATAACTGTATATTTGAGGCCTGAGGGTATCTATCATTCGTGCTTCACCAGAGGCGTGGGTTGTTGTTTTAACAAAGTGTTTTAATTCTGGCGTTTGATTTCTCTTACTGATCTAAGAGCGGTATGCTGTTTACAGCTTTAAAAGTGTGTCTCAACTCGACTTGATATTTGATGGGTAGGGTAGATTCGCAGAAGAGACGCTTGGACCGCCTCGTTGAGGTATGGCCGGCAAAACCAGGTGTGAGGTGACGGTTCTCTTTATCAGAGTCCATCACATTTGCAAAATTGCATCATGTGAAAGTACTAACAATTGGTCCTTTTCTCAGGTGAGGGCCGTACGGCGTACCAAAACAATCTAACGGTGAAATTAAACGCTGATTCAAGTTCTTTAACGTCAATCAAGTTCTTTAAAATTTACATTATTTACACGAATCAGCCGTAATTTAATAGCTCTGCAATCTGCATGCAATGTTATTCTTCACAAAACCATTCTATTTCATGTAAAATAATACTCTTTATAATATAAGTTGACGATGATGTTAAATCTGCGACAGTATCTGGGTGTGTGATTATCGGTAGAAATTGACTGGTTGAAAGTTTGCTAGAATATTGAAAATTAGCTCATTTTAAACTCGTTTATTGTATGACCACGATTTAAAACAGCTGATCAAAAATTCATTGAACATATCATTGAAATATAATTTTGCTGTTTCTACCACTGTCTCGACTTCTAATTCTACCGGTCTGATTCTAGCTATAAGGACACAACCCGTCCTGTAATCAATAAAGCAAGCTAAAATCCCCAAAATAACATCTAAGAACTAGCTTGAATTGATTGAGATTTGAATGTAGTCAAATTCGTGTGATGATTGAATCTTATCATGCCGTATCCTAAACAGATTCAAACCATAAAACAATTTAAAGCCTTAAAATCCTAATAATATAGTATATTCATTGACAAAGGTTGGTCATAAAGATTAAACAACATTTAGCTCAGCAACGAGGATAACGCAAGTTTGAAGAGTTCGGGTTTCTGTCTTTTAGGTGGTATAAAAACCTCCGTCATGCTTTCGAGAATATCCAGGGTTCGTCAAGGGAACGTGATGACTTTCTGAAAATATTTGTTTTGAAATTCAAGTAGGAATGAATAACAAAATCGAACAGCTAAGCTTCTGTTCGTCAATTTATCCGCAGCTAGACCGACCAAGCGGGCCATGTGAATTATGCATAATGCGCGCTACGATACAGCGCGGAAAATAACACGGTTTTTATATAACTGATGTACAGCGACCGACAGACATGTGACGCGCATATGCACAGTGCAGAAGGACTTTCGACAAATCTGTTCCAAATGAAAAGTTCGAAAATCGTGTGTTTTAGTGAATAACTTAGAATATATTTTTGATTTTCTCAAAATTTGACCGATAGATTTTCTTTAAACTTTCCAGATAGTTGTATGGCTATGAGACGGATATTCTGTGCGATTTTAGGAGGATTTCTATGTGCCAAACCTGAGATATGACTTCAAACACAAGAAAATATCTCAAATTGGCGGTTTCTAGCGGAACGTAGGCACATATTTCAAGATCCTACTGATAAATTTTCTTTAATCTTTCCAGGCCAGATAGTTATATGACTATAAGACGAATGGTCTGTGCGATTTTGAGAGAATTTCCATGTGCCAAACCTGAGATATGACTTCAAACACAAGAAAATATCTCCAAATTGGCGGCTTCTAGCGAAACACAGGCAAATATTTAGAGATGTGAATGATAGATTTTCTTCCTTTTAAAGGAACTCCTTTCTTTAAAAGGAAGAGGATTCAGGAGGATGTGGACTCAGGAGGAGGAGGAATCAGGAGGAGGACTCAGAAAGAGGGGGAGGATGAGGACAAAGGAGGAGGAGGAGGATGAGGACTGAGGAGGAGGAGGAGGACTCGGGGGGACTGAGGAGGTGGAGGAGGTGGACTCAGAAGGAGGAGGAGGACTGAAGAGAACTAGGAAGTGGATGATGTGGAGGAGGAAGAGGACTCAGGAGGATGTGGACTTAGGACGAGGAGGAATCAGGAGGACTCAGATGGAGGAGGACTCAAGAGGAGATGGACTCGGGAGGACTCAGGAGGAGGAGGACTCAGAAGGAGGAGGAGGATGAGGAGGAGGAGGACTGAGGAGGAGGAGGAAGAGGGGCATGAGGGAGAGGAGGAGGAGGAGGAGGAAAAGGAGGATGAGCAGGAGGAAGCATCTAAATGTTATTTCCATAACATTTTTGTTCCGTTTTTGTCCGTTTTATTCTGTTTTTGTTTGCCCTACCTTTTGTCCGTTTTGAAAATAAAGGGTACCGAACGGACAGATACGGACACAAACATGATCCCCCCTTTCCAGATAGTTGTATGGCTATGAGACAGATAATCAAGAGGAAGAGGAGGATGAGGATGAGGAGGACTGAAGAGGAGAATGAGGAGGAAGAGGACTGAGGAGGAGGACTGAGGAGGAGTAGGACTGAGGATGAGGAGAAAGACTGAGGAGGAGTAATGATGAGGAGGAGAAGGAGGAAGAGGACTGAGAAGGAGAAGGAGGAATGGAGGACTGTTATAGCCATACAACTATCTGAAAAGTTTAAAGAAAATTTATCAGTAGGATCTCGAAATATGTGCCTGCGTTCCGCTAAAACGCGCCAATTTGAGATATTTTCTTGTGTTTGAAGTCATATCTCAGGTTTGGCACAGAGAAACTCGTCCAAAATCGCACAGATTATCCGTATCATAGCCATACAACTATCTGGAAAGTTTAAAGAAAATTTATCAGTAGGATTCGATCTCAAGATAATCGACTTTCGTCAAATATCGTTCCGCGGAACAAATGGAACGGAAAGTCCAACTCGCACAGTGCAGAAGGACTTTCGACAAATCTTTTCCATAACAAAAGGTCGAAAATCGAGTGTTTTAGTAAATAACTTAGAATATATTTTAGATTTTCTCGAGAACTGACCGACATAATTTTCTTAAACTTTCCAGATAGTTATGTGATTATAATATAAACTATCTATGAAAGTTTGGGCGAATTTCTATTTCCCAAATTTGAGATATCACTTCAAACACAAAAAATATCTCCAAATGGGTGATTTGTAGTGGTACCGAGGCATATATTTCAAGATCTGACTGATAGATTTTCTTCAAACTTTATATGGCTATAACACAGATAATCTGTGCAAGTATGGGCGAATTTCTATGTGCCAAATTTAAGATTATAAGATATAAATCAAGAGGCTTGCATATAATGAACATATTGACACGGGTGCAGAGTTGATTCTGTACGGAACCTAGTAATTTCAGATCCTTGTTTAACTTGCCGTACAGCAAGGTCATCCACTACATTAGCCCGGCGAGGCACATAACTCCCTCTACAACTTCATATCAAATGTTTGATATATACTAGCCAAGTTCACAAGATATATCCTTGTGTTTGAGAAGAGCTCGTTAGAACTGCTTCCTTTCCCTTCAGTATCCCACAGTCTCTCGAGTTTCGTAACTGCCAGAGAACTCTCTTAAACAATTACTAGACTCGGTGATTATAAATCAAGAGGCTTGCATATAATGAACATATATCACTACAAACACAAGAAAATATCTCCAAATTTGCGGTTCGTAGCGGAATGCAGCGCCAATTTGGAGATATATTTTCTTGTGTTCGAAGTGATATCTTAAATTTGGCAAATAGAAACTCGCCCAAACTTGCACAGACATCTATCAGTCAGATCTTAAGATAATCGACTTTCGTCTGAAAATATTATTCCGCGGAACAAATGGAACGGAAAGTCCAACTCGCACAGTGCACACCATCTTCTGAGGCTACAGTACTACCATACCACTGGTAACTTCAACTGAAACACAACTATAGTTTGTGTACACTCATCCCATAGCATATACTAAGAATTCCTTGATAACCCCTCTTCCATTTAAACGATTGCAATTGCCTCATTCACACGTCTCAGCTCAAACACATAAAAAAATTTGACATTAGATAATGTGTGTTTTTTGATAGATTTAGTGGACTTATAACGAAGCCATTTCCTAAAAGATCTAGAAATCCTCGATGTTGTTAGTTAATATTAAATACTGTCAATAGAGGGAATAATCCTTATTGTATGATGAAAATAACACCTACCTATAGCCATCTTGACACTGTGTGTGGTGAACCTGGGAAGCATCACATTCTCTCTGAACTCGGGTTCAACCAGTGTCGGCTTTACAAACTGCACTTCTTTCTTCTTTCGGTTCTTTAGAACACGTCTGAGGACGAAATCGTGAATTTTGAAAACATCCATTAGTAAAGAGTTACATTGGAGACTAAATTTGTTAAAATGGTAATTCGTTAAGATCCGAAGAGACCTTATTGAATCATATGAAAGCATTAAAAGTTTAAAATGATGTTGCCGCAGGTGCAAATTGTCCACGTTACTGGCATGGATCTTTTTTGTTGTGATTACTATGTTTTCAGTTCGTATTACCTTTTCATTTGCTATATTTTTGGTTTTGACAAATCTTTTTGTTGCCGCAGGTGCAAATTGTCCACGTTACTAGTGCAGCATATCATGGATCTCTTTTGTTGTGATTACTATGTTTTCAGTTCGTATTACCTTTTCATTTGCTATATTTTTGGTTATGAAAAAAACTGGCTGTCAAAAATTACTAAAAGCTTCATTTTCAATCCTGTTATAACGATCATTCTAGTGATGTATTCTGTATAAAATGCGAACAGACAACAAGACACTTTACGTAATAACAGATGACCGGGAGCGATATATCTTCATCTTATGGAGCTTAACTACTCTTATTGCGTCCCTGATAGGGGATGTCATCATTCTAGTAGCGACTATAAGATACAATGCCATCAAACTTCAGAAGGTAATCATAGCAGCGATGCAGCACATGGCTATCTGCGACCTTCTACAAAATGCCTTCAAAGTATTCCCAATGACTTTGGCATCCATCACAGACCGCTGGGTGGTAGGAGAACTACTTTGTGAAGTTTCAAATAATATGAGCTGGGTATTATCACATGTGACCGTGTTCCAAACATGCACCCTGACAACTCTAAAGCTGATAATTATGGTAAACCCCCTGAAATCCAGAGTTTGGTCCTCACGGTTCGGACATAAAATCTTTACTTCAGTCTGGCTCTTGACAGTGGTTGTTTACTCTCCAGTGGTTATTGTTAGGATAATCTATCTCAGAAATGATGTTTACTTTAGTTACCTTGGCTATTTTTGTGCCTATGCTGACACTTCACCAAATCTCCCATCATGGTATAAATGGTATTTATTGATAGCATTCCCTGCCGTTTACGCTCTCTCCTACATAGCCCTCACGGCCACATCGATTTGTATTCTGGTTGTCGCCAAAAAGGCTAGCTCCCAGCACGGACGAACATTACGGTGGGAGGGGGTGATAACAGTGCTGCTAACTGTGGGGGTCTTGTTACTTTCCACTCTGCCGTATGGTGTTGCAAATATAACTTGGCTCCTAGGAGCAGATCATGGCACTGTAGTGTGGCGATCTGTTATGTTAGTGCAGTACCTCAACATAATGGCTAACTTCTTTGTATATTCAATTACAGTGAGGAGTTTTAGAAAGTTCTTAAAGCTGTATGTTTCCAAACTCATGCAGATAATATCTACTCAAAGAACACAAGTAACCCCTGAACGAGCTACACCGCCTCGAATGCAAATTACCACTCAAGGACTCGACTTGGAGTTGGAAGTGCTTCCTTTAGCCCAACAGTCGAACTGACAGAATTGCATGCGGAGTATAAGACAAGAACCACCCTAGCCGGCTAGCCTCTTAGACATTGAAGTTAGTTAGCTACTTGAAATAAATGCATACCGCGACGTTGTACAGTTTCTGTTTAGTATATTGTGGCTACCGTAATTTATTCTTTAAACGTTCTACCCAATAATGATATAATGTCGATCAGTTCTTTTGCAATTTAATTTTATTATTTTGTTCTGATTCTTATTTTTTCATCTAAATTAATTCTTCCTGACTGATTTGGTCTTGATATATGAGATTCTTGTTCAGCGAATCTGTACTTCTGGGAGTTTTGAAAAATTATCACGTGATCCCTAATTAAATCGTTTCTAGAACTATCCTGGGAACTTAGCCCCCCTTAGCGATTAAATTACGACACATTGTCATTACAGCTGTTTGTAACATAAGTCACAGTTTTGCAGCCACAATCTTGTAAGCATCCACAATCATGAAGTCATAATAATATTAAACTGCAGTAATCACGTACAATAAGCTCTGTGAACCGCACAACTCATAAACCTACATTCAGAGATACAGGATTAATCTTAATTAACAGAATTTGGTCAATGCATTGAATATTACTGACACCTTGTAACTCAACATTACAATATAACAAGTTGGTTCCATGTCCACTTAAAACAAGTATTTGGATTAACTAAGTATTTAATTAAAAAAACTCATTGTCTTATTTTAGGTAACAAGGAATTATTCTGGACCGTATCTGAACTTAGGAGAAATTAATCTAATGCTTTATGTTTGTGATGACAGCGATGTATTCTGATATTTCGCTGCTACTTTGATCGCAAGAGACACGTAGTTTTGAACTTCACAATCAGGATTTAAAATGTTCTCAAAAGATGTTCATGTTTATTACTGTTAACATATTAAATCTTGAAAAATGCAATTTTTTAAAAAGTCACTTAGATTTTGAAGCTTTATAAAATGGTAGAAAATACCACTAAAATTTGTAAATGTAATAGGGTTAATCGTCAAAAATAACATTTGGACCGAAAAAGACCAAATACCAGCCCCGATCCTCTTGCAAAAACAGTTTAAATCCATAATTTACATTTGGCAATGAATGTTTGTCGTGGGAGGTCACAGTCTTGACATGCAAAGGCCTCGCGAGAGCACTATCTGCAAACTGCATGTAGCTCGATAGTTTAACTTTTAATGAATGCCGATTAAGTCAAAACATTGTTTACACAGGGTTCATTCCTACCACGTCACATGAAGTAGGTTTATTAATTTAACTCTTGAATTCTCTTAATAAGCATATAGCTATGTTAAAAATGATTTACTGCCACATTACAAATGAACTAATTGTAACCTGGTGACATAAAATATCTGCTCGAGATGTAAGAGCTTGATGATTTTATTGAATTATCAGGGTCCATAAGGAATATTTACAAAGCGTTGTCATGACAACAACTAGGATTATCATGACAACGACTAAGGTTCTACTGCAATTGCTGGAACATGGTGTTAGTGAATGATATCGAATTTCTGAATCGCTGGGACATAATATTCAAACCTTATCACTGTAAGCAGTAAGTACTCATTCTAAATAGTAGCAGTCGCGTACGCCGTACACCTATTATATAAGCTTTTAGCTTAGTGCTTCTGAGACAGCACATATCCTCAAATATATTATCTGTCGCCAAATTCATACATAAATTCTTTAGAAGAGAGCTATATGTAAGCTGGTATAGATCATTAACCAATTACTCCCCACATCATTGCCCATTATCCAATCAAACTCAAGGAAACAGTTCTAATGTCATCGTTTATTTAACTATCAGCTCTTTAAAAGGTAATTGGGCAAAGGACAGAACTCTAACTTATCTCTATCTTCAGAAATTAACAGATAGAAATAAAACCTAGCATGGCATGCCCTGGTTGCAGCATCGCTTGGCTTAAAGGTGCAATTGATGTAATTGCTATGACCAGTTTACTGGTCATCTGGTGTTTCGGTGTCCCTAATTTTTTTACACCTGGTCACTTGTAAAGGCATGTACAGGTCTTTCGGCGAATTTTTACCACTTTTTAAGTCTATGATTATAAAATAACAGTATGAAAAAAAGTGAACAATTTCTAGTAATTTAGGCATCATAACATACCCGTGATTTCCACCAAGAGTTTCTTGTTGAAGGAGGGTTTCATTGACGTCTGCCATGAACAAATTGTGGTGGTTGTAACTTGCTTTTATGATAAAGTCTAAACTATCCCGAGGTGCCTGAATAATTAACAATTGAATGTTGAGCAATTGCATTATCTAATTTTCCTAAGTCAAAATATTTATTCTGCGTGCTTTGCACATAAGCAATAACACTGGAAGTTCATCCGATCTGTGAGAGACATGACAAGCAATTACAATGACACGTTGTTGTACTGCAAGTATTATATTGCGAACAAATGTAATACATAGTGAACAGCCTAACATGCATAAGTTTGACAGATCTCCACGTTTAATTTTAACAATACAGTAGGTCAACTGAGTAACTGGAGTGGTTTTCATGAATGTGCAAATCTGCACGCTGTCAATTTATGCAAGATTCCTGATTCAATCAATCAATGCATACCTTTGGATCGTAATGCATGACTCCCTGTCTTCCACTGGATAGGGTCTGTGTACTGTAAAGTCTCTGCCATGGATATGATTTTTGACCCAGCGATTTCTTGTGCAGCGGACCCTCCAAGGGAGCCTGAATATATGAAAGATATGTAAAAATATTAGGTTACACCGACAGTGCAAGCGTGGATACGCATGCGGTCGGTTGATTCATTACTTTATTAATCTAAACGTATGTACATTGTACATAATGTCATAGTGGGGAAAGATCCAAGTACTGTGCGACGTGCGTTGTTGCGTACGCTGTTAAGATATTAGGGTTCAATTTCATGGCTGTCGTGGCAAATATCTTGCTGAACCTATATTGGGGGGGGGGGGGGCGTCACGTCCGTCTATGTCCGCCTATGTCCTGTCCTTTTTGGATTCTATGAGACAACGGACGTGTTTTTTGGGACATTTGCGGACCCGGACGGACATTGGCGGACTCGGACGGACATTGGTGGACATTAGCGGACATTGGTGGACATTAGCGGACAAACATTGTGAGAATTTTTCGCAACTTCTATGCATTATAATTTTGTACAAAACAAACGACTTATTAATCACACTAAAGCTATTAATAGCTTTAACTTATTATATCAAATTATATAGGGACCCAGGAAAAGGCCCCAGGAGGAGGAGGAGGAGGAGGACTGGGGAGGAGGAGGACTGTTGAGGACTGATGAGGAGGACTGAGGACGAGGAGGAGGAGTAGGAGGAGGACTGAGGAGGGGAGGAGGAAGAGGACTGAGGAAGATCAGGAAGACCCAGGAGGAGGAGGAGGAAGAGTAGGAGGAGGAAGCATCTAAATGTTATTTCCATTTACCCGCTTTATTTTTTGTCCGTTTTGAAAAGATAGGGTACCGAACGGACAAAAAACATGATCCCCCTATAACAGCAAAAATTGAACATTTTATTTAGCAATTTAGGTGTCCATTAATGTCCGCTAATGTCCGTATATGTCCGACTATGTCCGCCAATGTCCGTCTATGTCCGCCTATGTCCGTCTATGTCCGTCTATGTCCGCCTATGTCCGCCTATGTCCGCCTATGTCCTGTCCTTTTTGGATTCTATGAGACAAGCGAACATAGACGGACGTGACACCCCCTATATTACAACTTTCATGTCATTGTCATAAAAATAAATAATCTTACCGCCATGGTGTCGATGTTTCTGCAGAAAGTCTTGTCGTTTTCAAATCTTGGGTGTGAATAGGGATATCTACCCATGACCTACAGTGAGTGGACAAGTCAACAGAAATAGGATTAATATTGTATTTGGAGATAATAATGCTTAAATATTTATATTTGTAAAAGTTAAATTAGAAGGAATTAAGGAAAAATATGATTTCTATAAGTATTGTGAATGGATGTTATTTATGGAATGTTTCAAATTGAGTGCTTGGAAGAATTAAATTATGTTAGTAATAAAGAAAAGCATAACGAATATTTTTAAAGGTTCAATCTTCATATCGCTATTAAACGTTTAATTAACTTATATATTAGTGAAAAGCTTAATTAGCTACATTTTTATGGGTCTTCGTACGTATGATGATGTTTATGTCATTGTTATTTGATTTTGTTTTATTTCGGTTATTAAATCGTTATGATAAAATCAAAATTGGGGACTAATACGATTAGTCCCAAACAGCTCCAGACAACTTGTGCCTTAGTTGTCATTTATTTGTAGTGTTACTTGAGCTAAAGACGTATCGTGAAAGTTCACTATGTCACCGTCTCAAAAGGGGTAAAATTGACATCGGACGGCCAGATAAAAAGTAACCTTTCTGCGATTCGAAAACAATCGTACTGGTCTGAAGGCATACAGATTTGTGAGCCCAGAGAAGATACAAGGCCTGAACATAACAAGAAGCGGATTTGCTTCGTTAGTGCAGTAGAATGATAATAAAGGCGAATGTGTTTACTGAGGTTGCGGAGAGACAAAAAGTTCAGCTGTAAGGCAAAATTAGGACTTACGTCCACATGCACAACGCATCGTCCTGAAAATTGTTAATAGTAACATCCAGTGCCGAAAAATATAAGCGCGCGCACAAAAGACATAAATGTGTTTGTGCGCGGCATCTACATTTATGTACGTCTTCAGTTATCAATTTATCATTTAAATTTCGAAATGGTAAAGTCCAATTTTATAAATAATATTCTCGATGTATAACCGAGAAAAAATCAAAATAACAGCTTTCTAACTAAAATGTTTGAACTAATATACTCCTTCATAAACATTTTGTTTCTGTTTGCAAAAATAAACTAATTTATGATTCCATTGTGTGTTATGAAGTATTAACGCTGAACACAAAATTAAATCTGTCAAATAAAAAAAGGATGAATTGTCGATTTAAATCATTTTGTACACCTAATCAGTTGCACCAACTAAAAAATGTATATTGTTAATTGTTTATGATTTAAATTATAAATCATAAATGAGATTTTAACGCGCGCTTAGTTTGTTTTATTTACACTTAAAGTGCAAAATGGGAAATTTAACTGTTAACTTTATTTTTGAATGTCAAATAAATGTTAAATAAATACTTTATTTAATCCGGATACACAACACAACCGTTCGACGCGATATTACGTTTCGGTTTAATAAATAACTTTGAAAAATACATAAAATTAGAAAATATTACAACTATCGATATCCATTAAAACTTTTTTGTATTTTACTATACAATGTAAAATGTTACCACATACCATACCATACCAGTTCCTTTGTTTGTTTATAAAACCGGTCCCCAATCTCGTATTGTAAAATGACCCAACTCAATACTGAGTGTGAATACAAGTGGTACCTGTTTTCCTGGATGGCGCTCAGCCTGTCAGTACAGTAAGGTAAAATACCTGTTTTACTGGTATTATGTATATAATTTTATAAGCATAGTTTGTCAGTGCCGCGCATACGCTAACTGGATATTGAACTTTTGTACCTGTTTCAAAAAAATTGTTTCGCGTTGGATAATATTCGATCAGTTCAATGTGCGATGAGTCCATGCGGTACTATTTAAGGCTAGTTCAGCATCTACAGCTTAGCATCTCTGACTACTTTTACTCCGAACTTTGAACTTTGTTTATCTGCTTAACCATGGCTGACAACAAGAAACTTAACTACAAAGTCGGTAAGTTGACTGCGTCTTCTAAAGTTGATCTTGGATCAGCCTGCTGCTCGAATCGCTGCCCAAATCAGCACTTAGTTGACTTTTCTTTCGATCCTATCTTTAAACAAAATCTCGAACCATTATATCCGTGTATGCTCTTGTAAAAGTAATAAATTGAGCATTGTTAGTATATATATATATAGCTAAGGCTTGGGCAGCCTGCCACAAGCTAAAGAAGATGTGGAAGTCTGACCTTAGAAGAGGACTAAAGATCCGTCTATTTGTTGCTACTGTGGAGTCAATACTTCTTTATGGTTCTGAAACCTGGACGTTGACAGAGCAATTGAAGAAACGCATTGATGGCTGCTACACTAGAATGCTAAGGATGGCACTTAATGTGGATTGGAAGCAGCGAAAAACCAACAAAGAAGTCTATGGCAACCTACCGAGAGCAACCATGAAGATCCAAGAGCGCAGGATGCGACTAGCAGGCCATATCCACCGGCACCCAGAACTAGTCGCAAACCGCTTGCTACTCTGGGAACCAACTCATGGGGTGCGGAGTAGGGGGAGACCAGCCATGACCTATGTTGATAGCCTACGAGCTGACACGGGTCTCAACGACACTGGAGAAATGGGCGGACTTATGGCGGATAGAGTTTTATGGAGACAGCGCATCAATACTCGGACGCTGAAGCCGCCTTAAGTCAGTAAGTCAAGTCAGTATAGCCATTAACCCCACTTTCGGCCACGTTTTTACTCTTCGACTTTTCAGCTGACATCGAGCTCGCCGATTGGGGCCGCAAGACCATCGAAATGGCTGAGGTTGAAATGCCTGGTCTGATGATGCTTCGTAAGGAGTTCAAGGATTCCCAACCACTCAAAGGAGCACGTATCGCTGGTTGTCTTCACATGACCATCCAGACTGCTGTCCTCATCGAGACTCTCACTGCTCTCGGAGCTGATGTCCAGTGGAGTTCATGTAACATCTTCAGTACCCAGGACCATGCTGCTGCTGCAATTGCTAAGACTGGAGTCCCTGTCTACGCATGGAAAGGTTAGTAAATTGTTTGATAGCTAGGTCTAATATTATTTCGACAATGTTTTGCATATATCAATCAAATTCGCTATCAAATTTGGTGTCGAATTTCAGCACGGTTCTTCCTTCTCTTTTAAGAATTAAGATAACTTGCAAAGATATATAACTAAATTTAAACTTCTCAGGTGAATCTGATGATGAGTACGTTTGGTGTATCGAGCAGACCATTTTCTTCCCTGACGGACAGCCACTTAACATGATCCTTGATGACGGTGGTGATCTGACTGCTCTGGTTCACAACAAATACGCTCATCTTATTGATGGAGTCAAGGGAGTGAGTGAGGAGACTACCACAGGTGAGAATCTTTTTCTTCTTATTCGCAGGTTCTTTCTTCCTCATTAAATATACGGCTTTTGATGCGAATGAAGTTAACTTTTTCTCATGATGTCGTCATTGGTAACTATTGCGACTTCTGTTTCCAGGTATCCATACTCTCGTCAAAATGCACAAGAACGGAGAACTGAAGCTTCCTTGCATCAACGTTAACGACAGTGTAACAAAGAGCAAGTTTGATAACTTGTACGGATGTCGAGAGAGTCTTGTTGATGGTATCAAGCGAGCTACCGATGTCATGTTGGCAGGAAAATGCGCTGTTGTCGCTGGATACGGAGATGTCGGAAAAGGATGTGCCCAGGCTCTCAGAGCATTCGGAGCAAGAGTCCTGATCACAGAGATTGATCCAATCATTGCTCTTCAAGCCGCCATGGAAGGTATGGAATCAGTACTCTTACTTTTCTAATTTCTAATTTATTGAATAGTATTTAAGAACATGATCGTTGTCACAGTTGACTGAATCCATGTCATTCGGCACCACAAATTATAATGAGCCTGGCGTCGTACGTTCTTGGACTGCAACCTTGTATGATTATCGTTTGAATTTTATTTAGATTTAGATTTCCCAGAGTAACATTTGATTTTTCTTTCAGGCTACGAAGTAACTACAATGGACGAGGCTGTAAAAGAAGCTAGGATCTATGTGACTGCTACAGGAAACAAGAGCATCATCCGACCTTATCATTTCGAACAGGTTTGAATTCTTTGAGTTTCGGTAAACAGGTTTTAACAGGATTACCCATATTACACAACATAAGAGTTCGTGAATGTGAACTGTAATACCAATACATATTATGTAACGTAAGTATTCTTTACGCGTCTAATAAAAGACTTGATTACCAGACGCTGTGAAGTCACTGCATATTGCTTAGGTGCTCGTATTAATTAAGGTTATTGAGAACTACATTAACAGTTCACTCAATGACTATAAACCACGTACAATTAACAATCCCATCATGGGATGCGTTGGATAAGCGATGTTTGAGCCACCTGGCCGGTTCCCTTTGTACATCACCCCTCATACTAGACCTCATCATGATTGAATTCGCACACTGAATTGCTTTGAAGGACGCGGTGTTAAACTGTGAACAGTTCGTACTGCCAGGTGTAACTCTCCCTCAGGGAGTCTGTTAATTATATTAGAGGAGCTGTGTAACGGAATCAATGGTATAGAAGAGAATAAATTAATATTGTGTGAGACACATGGCCGCACCACAAATATACGGAGTGTTGTAATATTTTATTAGAGGTAATTCTCTTACTATTACATGCGATAATGTGTTCCGTGTCTGGAACTTAGAGCTAAGATGACCGTGTATTATAGTATATGCCTGTTGACTAAACTGTAATAGTGTGACACACATTTCCTGGTTACTTGATCCCCCACTCAGTAAATAAAATACAGTGCTTATTAAATCTGAATATAAGTCAACAAGTGAATACATAATAGGCTGCTCGACATTTCCTTGCATGCTCCGCAGGTAACAAAGAAAGCGCTACCTGGTAGTTAATGATGGAACTGTATTAAAAATTTCTGGCAAAACCCGAAATGATCCAATTGACTCAATAATAAGCGAAAATATGTTTTCTCGACAAAATAGACAATAATTCCCATGTTATTTTTTATCAAAATCTAAGATCAAGTTTGGAACCACCTCTCAGCCTCTGTACAGTTTGTTTCAGTAAATCTGTACCTTAAATAAGAAGGTCTTGACGCACTAATATCCGCCACACTTATATTTTTATCTTGATATTTGTGTCGCTGAATTCGCTTATCAGTCTGCAATCTTCCCTCTTCCTGCTTTCTATCTAACTCTGCCCTCTCTTCCAACATTTTGGAGCTGGTGAATTTCATCCTTGTGATCTTATCTTTCACCCCGCTTGATGCGACCTTGGTGTTTCTCCGGTCTTGGCGCTCCTCCGTGCGAGTCTGCTTTGCTTTCTCGAGGTTCCGTTCAGTGAACTGCCGCTGAGCTATCGAGTTTTCCTCCCCGCTTACTGTAAACCGTTTGTAAATGCGAGGATGAGGGTCTCTTAATTGTGTCTTCCACATCTGTTCATTTTCCTTGCAACTTATCTTCCTGTCAGCAAACTCTTCGTAAGAGAAGGGTTGAGCTAGACAGGAGCTGAAGTACGATTTATTTGATTTGGTGGAGGTTCGTATTCTGTCAGGAGATTTGGCTGGTTCGTAACCTATGGATCCATTGCTTCCTCTGCGTTCAGTCGCTCCTGGATCTGAGACTGCTGTTTTAGGTGGCTTTTTACGCTGCTGTTCGTTTCTCTCACGGTCCCATTTACGATGCAAGCTGAGTGCAGTCCTGCTGACTTTACCCCAGCTCCCGTCGACTTGGGGGACCTCTACGCCAGTCAGTCCTAGCTCGTTCATCAGCTCTGGTCCGATTCTGACTTCAGCGGGACGTGGCATTTTCTTCCTTTGCCGAGTTTTATCTTTTTTATCTCTTTTAGAGTTTTCACATGAATTCCCGGATGGAGTTAGGCAGTTAGGGGGTGAAAAAAGTTGAGGTGATAAACATGACTGATTTTCATTTACTTTTTCCTCTAACTTCTGTCTCAGTTCTTCTTCCATCCGTTTCTTCTCCTTCTTCATCGCATATTCTTCTTTTCGTCGCTTTATTTTCAATCGGATGTGATCATTGTATTGCCTCATGTCATGTCTCAACTCGATAAATTCCCATTTCAAAGCTCTCAAATTCTGGTTTTTCATCTTCTCCAGCTTGACCTGATCATTCTTGAGCAGGTTACCTGTATTAAGTTACCAGTTAAATCTCAGACAACAGGTTCTTCATTTACGGAAATCTCCTATTTATATACTTGGATAAAACCAGTTATTGATCTGTGCAAGAATATCATTACAAAGTAAGATAATCAGGAAACTACGATCACCTTCAATGCAGTTCTGTCTTATATTCATCTTCTGGTAAAAGCTCATGGAATTGGTCTGGAATCTCAGAACACCCCCCTCTTTGTCAAAGGGATCAAACATAACCGACGACCTGAAACAAACTTGTATAAACTGGTTTTACCCTTAACAAACAAGTTAACCGGATTACATCCCGTAATAATATTACTGCTCTGGTTGACCTGTTAGTTTTAAACAAATACGAGTTTTATATAATAAAATTTAACCAGCGTTACTTGGTATTGTGCTATGTGCGAGTTAAAAAAACAAATTAATCTCGTTTTTCGTGGACTAATGCAAGTTAAAATTTAATTTGGGGTCTGGAAGTTACACGGCTTACTTGAAGCAACGCTCTGCTACTCTCGCCAAACTGGGTTTGGTAAAGTGTTCCTTCGCCTTCATCCTGCTTGCTCTGTGAATAATTCGATTTTTAGGAGTGTAATGTTATTGAGCCTCAAAACCTGATTCGGTTATAGGATAAAGTTCCGTAATAAGCAAAATGTGACAAACGATCGAGATGAAGCACAATAATACGTGAAATGGTCTGTCCGTGCCACAATGATTGCAAATCGTCCAGAGTGATACATCTTATACTTTACATTTAAAGCCCAAACAAAGAAGGAAGTTTTAACTGAGAAACGTGATCAGCCGACCGTCAGCGAGGAATATTAAAACTATTTCTTATTCTCTATTTCTTCCCGAGTCGTCTCGTTAGATCTTGAAGAGTTCAGTTCGATCATGAGGCCGGTTTACCGGATGATGCACGTGTCATTTGACTCTTTTTATTAAATACTTTGGAAAATATTAAAACACTTAAACCCAGTAAGCTGGTAAGCAGCAAGTGGGCGTTAAATAATTACAAGTAGACAAAATTAAGCAATAAGCACGATCCGTTTTGCAAAAATGGCAGTGACCACCATATAGAATCTGCTTTCTTGCTATGTTTTCGTATGCTTACTATCAAAATCCCTAATCCAAGCCAATCAATCGACAAGTTTCATTAGCAACTATTTAAGTTTTTACATAGTCATCATGTCAATTATCCATTGTTATTGACTCATCGAACATGTGAAAGGTTTGATCAGAAGTAATAATAAACGCCCATGCTCGGATTAAATCTTAAAAGTTGACGTTATTATTATTACGTCAGCTGAATCAAGGACAATGGACCACAAATTTACATTAATAAAGTTGTCGCCAGTAAAATCTTGGAACGAAAACGATTGGCCGGTATTATCGGGCAGGTTTTGATAGTTTAAATCATCAACAGCTGATTAAAAGTCAAGAAAATAAAGCAAGTTGGGTGCGACTCTAGAGTCTAGAACTATAAATTGCTGTTGATTAAAGTTATAGCAAGCATGAGAGATGCTCTAAGTTTAAAGCTTGTCAATTGTTACTGAAACATAACGTAAATCGGACAATAGATTAAACGTTTTTTAAGTCTTTAGCCAGACTTTTTGTCAAGACTCCAGTATTTCGACATGTATGCGGTTTGTTTGGTTAAGTTGATTGTATCTGGAATGGAAGACTAACTTGGTATATTCGGTATTTTAGATTTCCTGCTTGTATCCTCTACAGTCTACATGATCCTTCCCTTCAACATTTTATAAACACTATGGACCTACTAAATCTTAAAATAGATAGCCTTCATAAACCTAACAATAAATACCCTGGCCCAAACCCTGTCTATGTCCCTAAACCTAATTAAAACCCTACGAATAAAGGGTAAATTGTCATGATGTGAAATGTTGAGATGTACGAAGTCCGTCAACCTCCTGACAAGGTTAATAATTTGATCAAGTAATATAAAAGTCAATAAAACACCGTATTTGGTTCCTTGCGGTAACGAATTAAGACTAAGAACAGAAAAACTCAGAACCAACAACTGCATCGTACAAACACGTTAACGTAAACATTCTAAATATTTTTTTTCACCTATGACCTATGTCAGTTAAAAGTCACGTGTCTTAAAAATGCTCACGATCTCTTAGCAATACAAACTGCACTAAACACTGAATACGGAGTTGACCTGCATTATCAGCATGGGAAAAACTCTGAGAATTTAGACCTCATTCGTGGCTGATACGCACAATTACCAACAACGTACTCTCTGAGCTGGCGTTTTAAAACATATTATTACATTTAAACGGAACATAAATTTGTTATTTGCAGTATACAAACAGCTTGAGTCAACTGATTCTAATATTGATAATCTGTAAAATCTATCACTTTTATGCGTCATACGGTATTTTCATATTTTACTGGAGATTCTTGGATTGTTCCACCGGCTTTTTGGTAAGCACGTTATGCGCATTAGTCGTGGTAAATGAAAAAAGCATACTAATACTTTTCGTGAAGTCTTGTAAATTTAAAAGTTTTGTAAAGTGAGGTCTGAAGTGGTCAATAAAACGTGCATCAATTAAGCTTGCTTTTAACGGCTACTGTTACTGAACACCTTCAGTCCTTCATGTTAAACCGCAGAGTTAAGAATTGACAAAATTTAAACAAATCTAGAACAATCAGGTCCTACTATCACTTTCTACCCATTGGGTAAACTACTCGGCTATTTTAATTATCTATGCTGATTAGTGAAAATAGAATAAGAATGGATACGAATAAATAAGGTTCAAATTGTTAAATACGTAATTAGAATTATCCAATCTATTAAAGTTAAATAGCGATAAAAATATAGTCATCTAGCTAAAACTTGAGACTTTTAAAGTGAAGCAGGGTAACACATGATTCTCAACTGTTCCGTCAAATAACACCTCAGATCACATCTTTGCCGATCAGTGAACCTCAGCCCAATGTGTCTCTCATACACACACACCCTGACCAACAATTCCAACTTATCTTTCCCCGGAACACACTCCAGCATCAATAACAGTTCTTTGATGACTCGCTGGCAGTGGCCCAAATTCTCCGTGTTTTCGTTCAGTAAAATGTCTCTCTCAACAATCGGTATCCAGTTCATTGGATCCTTCTGGTGGTGACTGATTCTCCAGCTTTTCAGGAAATCCCCGAAATTTGTTGCAGAGTAATGGCGATATCTCGGCAACAAATCATTCTCCAAATTCTTATCATTATTCCCACACAGTCCTCCAGTATTAACATTCCTGAAAACAGTGATATGAATTCCCATCATGTTGTCCCACTCGATAATAACATCACCACCGTACAACACCACCACAGTGGTGTTTCCCACTCTGTAGGCCTTCTTAAACTCACGTGACACCACCTCCCCCGTCTCCAGTTCCTTCCACAGCTGGTCACCGTGTATCCAGTAGTCCCGGTACACTGCCATACCACGTACTGAGTCGTGTACTGTAACTGAGTGGAGGCAATATTCTGACCCATCCCTAGAACAGGGCCTAAACCGACCAAGTATGTACCACCTGAAGTCTTGTCTGTCCATTGCAAGGATGAAATCACCCTGAAACCTGGATCTGTAAACGACTCCATCAAACGACCTGAGAAAGGATGTGCTGAGGATGGAACAAACAGGGTTTCTAATTTTCTCCAGTGTAACTGTGTGTGATTCCTGTATGTCACACATCACTGCTGAACACATGTAGTCTCCATCATGCTCCTCACTGAAGTCCAACAATTCCAGCACTGACACACTGGTCACGTACTCCTGAACATTTGTCTCCACAGTTGATTCCACTTGACGAGGTGTCAAAGTGCGAATGTTACCCTTATTGTCTTTATGTTGCCACGTTATTTCGGGATATTGCGAGCTTACCACGTGACACGTCAGGGATACTAAGGTTCCTAAAACACTGACAGTGGACGTGATCTTGGTACTGTCCCCCGCGCTGATCTTCACTCTCGGGTTCATCCGAGGAGGACAGAACCCACGTCGGAATATTGTTAGAAGTCTGGGCATAACATAACATTGCTGAGTTTCAAAGTGGCACGAGCTGAAGTAAACCCTGCAGTCAGAACCGCACATCAGGTCCATGGATGGTAACTTGGACTTGCAATGGTTCGGACACGAACAATCTCCATTTCTCTTATTACAGACCTTCGGTACTGGACATCTTGATCTTCTGCAGTCTTCGTGGGGAGTCTGAAATGTTTTGGGAGTTCATGATATGTTAGTTAAATTCAGACCAAAAATAAATCACCCTAAATTTGTGAATACTTTATTCAACAAAGATCCTTCGCGTTTTCTCTGGGCATGAAAATTCTGTAAAATCCGAAAGAATAGGCCTGTGTTTTACCTCTGTGACCTCCTCAACATAGTTAAGCGTAGGATAGGTAACACTGGGGAAGGTGACTACCCCGGAACTCAGCGTGGATGTAAGCAACTCCGGAGTGGGACTGGGTTTATTCCGGGCGCATTCCTCTCTTAGGTTTCTAAACCGTGTAGGACACTTCGAGGGGGAAGTACAGATCTGGTGTACTGAGCGTTTGTGGCAGGGCTCACACTGGGTTAGCTGTATGTTTGTTGAAAAAAGAAGCAGGAAAACGAGCATTACTCATAGCTTGAAGTGCACCAGGCTGTTGCTAATCCATCATCCTATGGATATGGGATGTAAACAAAAAGCAACGGAATAATTTTACTGTAAAGTAATAAGGGCTAATGACGATATTTTAATATTAACTCTGTGTAAAACCGACTCTAAACACCTCTCCCGCTTAATAATCGGAACTATTAAGAAATAAAAATGAAAAGTAGCTGAAATGAAACGGTCCCATCATGAAAGTAGGCGCTAAAATTGTATTACCAACATTTTATATTAAGCTTATCGTTTTTGTGATACCTATGATCCCCTATGATAATTAAATATATATTTAGATAATAATTATCGTTGGGGCACATCTCACATCTGACTATATAAATAGTCACAAGTCAGACCTGCATTATTTTACCCGGCAGTTTGGGTATTGATGTGTATTTTAAATAGTCGTATCATAGGTTCGCACTTCGCATATATAGTAGAGATATGAATTTAGCTTGCAATGACAAAGACGAAGAAAAAGAACGTGACTGATCAAAAAAGTTTTTATAAAAGTCTTTGACTGCACCCTTCTTAAAATTCAGTTAGTCGAAGAAGTTAAAATTATCTAGTCCACGAAAGATCGTAGTACTTCTTGACTGATCTATCAAGGCCTTCGGCCACGTTTGACGAAAAGGGGAAGGGGCAAATAAATGTGACATTTTCCGTATCGTAGGGAATGGCACAAATCTACTTTACATCATCTATACATTAATAATTCTAATGTTGTTCATATATTAACAATCATAGGGTAAATTCCAAAATAAAGCGTCAGCTCCATTCTGGGGCCTCCACATGAAATTAAACAATTACTGGTGGGTTGAACTAATGTTCACAAAAAATGTAAGACGATGAGAAAATTCTGAATAAAAGTTCACTTCAGACACATCACAGTAACGCTCTCGTCAAATTTCTACGATATTTCAGTCCACCCTTCAGGGTGGACTGAAATATGGTGGAAATTTGAAAAGCCCCCTTAGTAAAATCCTGTTCTAGGACTATGAGTGTGCAAATTGCATAAGGAAATTAAAATTAAATAACGAATTTACACTACGATCACACGTTGCTCTATCCCAATGTTAATTTTTCGGTGAGACATTCAAATATGTGTAAATACTTAGCCTTCAGTAACCTAACGTGTAATATAATATAAACAGGGTTAGTATTTTCTCTTCGCAGGAATATTTTAACACAATCCGAAGTAGTCAAACGTTTTAGGAATCAATACGAAACGATTCATACAGTCGGAAAAATCAAACATTCCGGGACTCCTCCTGAGAACCAGCAAATTTGGTGTAATCTAAAACCTGTGGGTATCCCGACTAATGATTATATACTTATAATCATCTACTTTTCAGATGTTGGATGACGCGATTGTCTGCAATATCGGTCACTTCGATTGTGAGATAGATGTCGATTATCTCAACACCAATGCCAAGAGAGAGCAAGTCAAGCCTCAGGTTAGTTTTATTAAAATGTTTTTCGAATTTATGGAAGTATGCTGGTGCCAATTGCAGATAGAGACAATGTTTGTTATTTCCTCGTCTCAAATTGCAACCCGGTCCCTAATAAAATAAACCTGGAAATTTCTATCTTATTCCAGACAGTAACATGATTAATCATAAGATATTGGATATATGAAGTCCTTCGAGTTGTTTCAAGCGTCTAGTCCCTTTCTCTATATTTTTCATGTTCTTTTAACCGGAAAATCCTCCAATCCAATAATGGCAGCTCTAATTGCATCGAATCATGACCAGAAGAAATTGTCCAGCAGGAAATTTGTTTCGAGGTGCGACACAAAATATTTAACGGATCATAAAATAACTCACAAAAATGAGAGAAAAACGATTAAAGCTGTGCTTTAAAAGGGATAAAGTTTCCTTTGTGGTGAACTTCCGACATCTCGTAGTGACAAATACGAGCTACATGTAGATTATAGCGGTCTAAAACATGCCACACCTTTTTGCAAAAACAGCATTTTTTCTGAAGAATCGAGTGCAAAATAAGACTAGGGACGAGCACAGAGGCCAAAGTGTCAGTAGCAGAACTAAGTAAGCCCACAAATATCATGAGATATTTAAAAAACTAGTACATGAGAGGTTTCCACCTAGTTGTACGGCAATGTGCTTAGCCGTGCTTGACTAACAGGCAAGTGACGTTAAAAATATATCGTTTTTATTTTCCCTCAAAATCAATGTGACAGCCTCGGAATTTTACGGGAGATAGGAATAAAAAAGACAGAAACTTTGCTTCGTGCATTTAATTTGAAAATTATCAATTTTCAAAAATAGATCAACACCCCCGCTGACAATTAACATAGCTTAGCTATAAATATTCTAAACTAAGACTAATTAGTCGTGTACACGAACAGTCCCAATATGGAGGCAGATTGTCAGTTAGGGCTCCTCGGCACTGTAGAAAAGTTGACTCTTATAGTTATATAGTAAGGGGGATGGATATTTAAAGGTTGGTTAAAAACTGCAACATCGCCGCCTCGCGTGAACAGCTGTCATTGTTGATATGTTCTTTGCGAGCTATGGTGTAAAGAAGTGTTAAGATCGGGTGCTTTTTCGCTAGCTCGATAGGTGGATTTCGTGGTAACTTCAGAATATTCCGTTTTAAGTTTATTTTATAGCGGGAAGTTTGAATTAACCCTGAACACGGGGCCAGTATTCGAGCAATCACTCACTGCCGTCTCGTGTCATGTTACGTCGCCTGGTACCTAACTTGAGGTAGCCTGAACAGTGATTACAGTGTTATATAAAATATATATATTTGTTTCTCAAAAATTTCCTAGGGAAAAACTGTCCATTCACTCTCTCCATGAAAAATCAAGCTACGGCCTAGAAACTACACAAAAACATAAGTTAAGAAATTTACCGAGGCAAAAGCATCGAAATCTGCATTTGACAGTGACTGGATGCAGAATTAGCTAGTCATGTATATGTCTTCAGGCACGTGATAAGGGGGGCTGGGGGAATCCCCCTAAGTTAAGATCAAAGGTGCAATATTTTAAATTTAAATGTTTCATTGGAAGATTTCATTCCTGAAAGGATATTTTGCAAAAATCTTGCAGTCTTCTTTGCCTTCATACTTTCTGGATTTGAAGGTTCCTGTAAATGTCAAATTTATTCATTGCTAAATTCCATCCCTAAATTTCGAGGTCCCCTCCGCCTGTCCCATATATTGGCATAAAAACTTACTACTAACAACTATGGCTTATTCATATCCGATTTCATAACTAAGAACCCACTCTTGTACAGGGTGTCCTTTCCATGCACCCTTTCGGTTGCAACTTGCTACTAGCGTCACAAATTCCCATTGCTACATTTCATTCATAGATATTAATCTAAAGATATATCGGGGCTTCAGCTCCTGTCCTTCTACATTAACTACAAGCTCCTGTCTACAAATACCATCCAACAAATGTTCACGATATTTGTCCTATCATATAGGTCCCAGAATTTTCGAAATAACTCGCTGCAGCTGTCATTTCTCATCACTATATTTCATCACATAAAACTATTTTTGAAAATGTTTACGGCTACACCCCCTAAACCTCAGATAGGCTCAACAAAATCTTGCTAGAACTTTATTTAAATTTTCTGGAAGCCTTTTTCCAAACAAACCTTCTCTGGAACTATACTCTATCGAAAGAGCTGCATCCAGCTGATCAACTTTATCAAAAATCCTAACTCATCCACGATGTCAACAGCCTCGACTGAAGGCCCAGTAAACAGACAATCAATAAGTATCAGTGTAGGATGAATGAACTGTACTTTCAGTGGGCCAAGCTAATGATTCAAACTGAATAATGGACATTGAACGTTTACAGAATGAGTCATGAGGCCAACTAAATAATTCCCAATTCCCATCAACATTTATCCTTTGCTCCTTGAAAGTTTTGTTTTAGCACATTCATGTCAGCCTAACTGCAGTTTCACATATTTTGGGTGGGAAAAGATTGTTTAGGATTGAATTTTATTGCTCATGAAAGTTAACGCAGCAGATAAAATTCAGTTACTTCATGAGACCTTTAGTGGAGGCAAATTTGAGTATCCACGTCAGGTTATTAAACTCGTTTTCCTGGAATTCCTAGATTTCTGCAATCCAGGTCTTCTTGGTTTCGCAAATCCTGCTCAACCGGATTTTGTAATAACTACATCCTAGCTGAAGGCTGTTTTGTTGGAATTCCAGTTTCTCTAGTCTCCAAATTTAATTACATATAAAATTATGACTTATCCAAACAAAGTGGTAGATCTAATTCTGCCTCCATTTACTGGAATTTCCCCATTTACTGGAATTTTATGAACCACCAGCAGTACGAGTTTTGATGTTATTCTAGGAAAATGTTAATATAATTTCACTTTTGTTCCAAGTTTCCGACTTGTCTGGAATATTTACAGTTTGCTAAATTTAAAAAAAATGTGTCTATACATAAACAAGAAAAATACCTGTTTAACCAAATTTGAACAGAAGAATGTTTGTCTAAGACTAAATAGAATTACAGGACTATTTTTGGATCAGTCCAGCCTCAAATATATATTCAATTATCCGGAAATATATATTCGATTTCGAGCGAACCCTGTCTTACCTGTCGAGCAATTTGTATTCCCGAAACTTCGCATGTAGCCACGTCGAAATATAATCTTTAATTTCAAGTTTCTTTGGAACATTCCGGTAGTTCAAAGCCGGAGGTAAACAGGACCGGACAAAAAAATGCTCCTGTATAATTTTCTAACTATCTCCCTTGCATCAACAATTTGATTCCAGAAATCTTGCAAATATCAACGTCGCAAGAAACTCTTTAATTTCCAGTTTGTTTAAAATATTCCAGTTCGAAGCCCATGCTAAACAAAACTGAACAAGATATCCTCTTGCAAAAATTTCCAAGAATTCCTCCTTTCCCGCAGCATATTATGTTTGACCTGTCTATTCCCAGTCACCAGTTGACCCTAAATCCTGATCCCAATATATTACAGGTTGACAGATATACCCTAGACAACGGCCGACACGTCATCATCTTGGCTGAAGGCAGACTTGTCAACTTGGGATGTGCCCATGGACATCCTTCTTTCGTCATGAGCAACTCCTTCACCAACCAGGTCTTGGCTCAGATTGAATTGTGGTGCAACCCTGGAAAATACAGCGTTGACGTCCATTTCCTGCCCAAAGAGGTTTGTAATAATATATGATACTTTCTACTTGTATGAAATACGTTTTACCTGCTTTGCCAGTTCACCTTATTTATTTCAAAGTTTAATCCAACATCTTTTGTGTTTAAATCCGACATGGTAATCACACCAACCAATTTCAGCTGGATGAGAAGGTTGCTGCTCTGCATCTCGATCACTTGGGAGTAAAGCTGACCATACTGGAAGAAGATCAGGCAGAGTACATTGGAGTCAAACCAGAGGGACCTTTCAAGCCTTCATACTACCGATACTAGGAACTTTTAGTTTGAGTCATTGATGGTCAGAGATTGCATGATTATAGATTATTTTAGCGTAGAGAGAATTAAGGGACCTCTTTATTTTTATGGTGTCGAATTGCCATTTTTAATCGATCATTTTAAGCTTTTATATTTATAATGATATTTTGAGCAGATAAGAGTGTTTTACTTGTCCATTATGAATGGTGGAATAAAGGTTCGTTTCAACGAATTACACAGAAAAATACTTAACCGCTAATCAAGTTTTGGCGAATGCCGCTGCTGAAAAACTTAGCTTCACGATAGAGTACCATGCGGAAAGGTCTACTGACCATAAAAACGGACGGCACGGAGCTACTAAATCTATTGAAAGCCCTGTTGCTTAACACCACCAAAGCAAACATTCCCTGTGCACAGCACTGTAGGAACAAAGACTCTTCGATATGATCAAAGGCGCACATTGATTATGTTTAGTTCAACTCTAGCTACTACACGCAGAACAATTCTAATTGGGCAAAATTCAATGTACTGTGGTCAATATTGCATACATTGTAGATATAATAGCAAACGATACTCACTGTAAGTAAGGCTTAGCGCGCACAGCGCACAAATTTGAGATTAGTATTATCGATAGTAATTCCGTTCCATTGTTGAAACCGAGCTAGTGTTCACAATTAAATTCAGCCAGTTCAAAGGCAAACTATGTTATCTAAGTGTACGAAAAAACTAAAATTAAATACCAAATATATTTATTGATGATTTAGGACGTTACATTAAGTAACAGAAGGAACTTAACTGGTTTTATGTAGGCCCGAGGAGTCTTAATCCTCCTCGTCCTAAGATGACGTTTCTCTTGTGTAATAATTGTGTCGCACGGTGGGACTGGTAGTATCATGAAAAGTCGCATATTTAATAATTCTGGACAGTCACGTAGTACAGTATATGGTATATAAAATAGCCAGCAATGAGGCATGGCAGACAAAGCCTCCTCTGATGATAGCCTTGCCTGCATGCCCCTGAGAAAATGACCCAAAAAGCATACATTATGTCTCAAGGGCTATTTCTGTGCCATGTGCTCAGGATGCCAGATCACGGATATAATTATAATGTGACAAATGCTCCAAAGTCCAATCTTCCAGAGGCTCCACCTGTTATATTCTGGCAGGTAATCCTGGCTACGGACCGATTTTGCGCCAAGTTCATCAGAGGATTTAATTAGAAAAGGTCTAGTAGATACTAAACATTTGCTCCATCCAGAGCCCTTGTGCTTGCAGTGGCGCGAAAGCACGTGGTCGGTTATATTAGGTGAAACTATAAACATATCACCCACTTTCTTGCAGGTTTATATCCTACCAGGACGCGCGCCGAGTTGGACTCGTCGACGGTAATATTTGGAACAAATATTTTACGAGTATCACCCGTAAAGGCTTTTGTATTTGATTATCTTAAAATTTATTCCGCTTTTATTTTTATTCCCACTCTCGATTCCTTGCTAGCAGTCCGGTTAATTTAGTACCTTTAGTGGGTCTCATTTAATCATTAGCTCTAATTAAAGAACCTCTCACCCTCTCAGAAAAAAAAAACTCCGTTTGGAGATATTCCTTATTACGCTCTAAGCTAATAATTTTCCTTGTGTTTGAATCCTGTCACTTTTTAGCTGTTTTTAGTCTTTGTTATTTTCGGCCGATTTCTGCACTTTTACACTGGGTCATCATGATCATAATTTCTGGGATTGAGACGACTTATAGCATTTAAGGAAGAGTTTGCTTGTCTGACTTACTTCATTAAACACTTCTGGTCAAGAACTGAACAAGAACCACATTCGAAAACTGGAACATCTGAATGACTCCGCAACCCAGGAATCAACTACTCAGTTATTATCGCTCAATTAAATAATCGGTTTGGTATCGACGTTACATACTTTATTATTTTTTTTAAAAAGCTGATTTTAGAAACCAGGGAATTAAAGTTACCCTCCTAAGGCTAACATTAAACGCTGATTTTATTTATATATATCACTTTTTTTGTTCTTTCTTTTCCTTCAAAACATTCCAGTACATTGTGCAGAAAGTTGGAGATGAAGCCGTAGTACGTACATGTAGCATTGCACTGGATCGAACTTGCAGAGTGTGGTTTCCTCCAGTCTGCGCCGCGCGCTTATATAAACATACGCGGCGCAGATCGACTGGAGGAGATTGCACTGTGTAGGCTCCGGTGTAATGTGATATGTATGTACTACGGCTTTATAAATTTTGGAAGTATGTAGGGATATATATCTGATACCAATCGTATATACTAAAAATACTCTAGCACAATTGTAACTGCAGTTTTACAGAACTCTAAATGCTTAATGAACACTCTTGCAGGTACCACCCGTATTCACACTCAGACCTGAGTTTAGTCATTTTCCAATACGAGATTGGGGACGGGTTCTATAAACAAACAAATATGTATGTACTACGGCTTTAACCACTTTCATAAATATTGATGAAACGTTTTTGGATCAGGGTTGAGTGCGCGCGTATTATATATAGTAGTGATTCGTGGGGACACTTGATTCACATTGTAGTTATACTATACTCGCTGCTCAGTGCACTGACAGTAGACTTTAAAAACTAAAATATACGATCATTTTAAGTTATTTGGGCGAACCGAATGACAGAAAAGCTATGGCATATTATTATATGGCATATTATTATTATTATATAGCATATGGAGAAAGAAAATATACTCATTTTCGGGTTGGTTCTGAAATAACACTAAATTGACACTTGACAGTTACAGTAAAAAAACTAACTATTGACTATCAAACTCAATTAGACAGTAGCACAAGAATACTCGTCTTGATATAAAATGTCGAATGATTAAATGAAATGGATTCCGATCCACAGTTATTAGAGTTTAAGTTGCGATGGAAAATGAAACATTGCGCTATTTATTATCGACTGTGCTTTACTGGGAAAATTTTTGATTTTATCAAATTACACACTAAGAGACTATTGAACTACATTTAAGAAAATAAATCAAAAACCTCAATCTGAGAATTTTAAAAACCTATGACTATCAATTTTAAAAGCTGAGAAGGACATTATTTAATTAATTACTAGAAAAGTAAAAAACTATTCATCTAAAAGTTTGGTTTTGCGCTCTACAGTAAGTTTTACCCAGGAAATATTTCGGTTTGGACGTTGTTGGGGGGTTCGAAATAATTTAAAAGTTTTGTGTTTGGACAAGAAACTGCTCCCCACACTTTGCAAGATAAACTGATGCAGTCTGCTGATCAGCCAACCCTTACATCCCTCACTGCTGACATGATAATAATTACACAAATACCGCAGATAAAACTCTTTCTGAATCCACAGATCTTCCAACGTCATCAGTTTCAGAGGTCCGGATAGGACAGTACAGGGTCTGGGTATTGAGGAGGACGGCCCATCTGAGTCCTCGTCGTCAGCATCTGTCACGTGACACGGGGCTTTCCGTTTTCTGCACCGCTGTTTCCGCTTCTTCCTGTGCTCCGTCAGCGCGGTAACCGGTATAAAGGTTTTCTTGATAAAGAGTTGAAGTGACACTAGTTTAGATTGAGCAGCACACCTTGATTGAACAGAGTGGAGCCAAGAGGCAGGACGGTCATCGTCCACAAAGTCAAACGGACACGAACTTTCAGTCTTTATCTCCACTTCATGAGATGGGTGTATATCAGAGCTAGAGTTCATGACTTCCGGAAAAGGCACTTCGTAAGATGATTGTATATCAGAGCTAGAGTTCATGACTTCCGGAAAAGGCACTTCATAAGATGGGTGTATATCAGAGCTAGAGTTCATGACTTCCGGAAAAGGCACTTCATAAGATGGGTGTATATCAGAGCTAGAGTTCATGACTTCCGGAAAAGGCACTTCATAAGATGGGTGTATGTCAGAGTTCATGACTTCCGGAAAAGGGATTTCATGAGATGGTTGTATATCAGAGTTCATGACTAGGTCTTCGGGAAAAGGCACTTCATAAGATGAGTTCATGACCTCCGGAAAGGGGCAATCTAAGAGCTTGGTTTCAACGGGAACCAAATTAGCTTGAGTTGGTTCAGAAGATTCACCATAAAATGAGTAATCCTCTTTTTTGAGGGTCTCGGTTTGATTCTCGTTTGTGGTATGAAAAGACGAATGGTCAGTTAAAACTTGGGGCGCTTTGTTGAATGCATCATTCAACATTTGTTTAAATCCGTTGATTTGAGGTTTTTCAGCTGCTTCGCTAGTTTTCGTACCCCATATGTCATCGAAGATACCACATAATGCGTGTTTTCGTTTCATCTTGGTCGGATTCTTTGGAATTTTCTTGTCCTTGGAATTTGATAAGGGCACAGACGGCCCTTTTAAGTCTTTACAAACTGCAGGTGATATCCTAGTGATGAGACTTCCAGGCAAGGAACAATTTTTGGGCGCTTTCTCTGTCTTCGCAGTTTTCTGGGCACCCAAAGTTGTGGACGCAGTTTCAAAATCTGGATACTCTAACATGCGATCAAGAGGGACCGTCAAGATTCGTTGCTGCCTCTTATTGAATATTTTGGGTTCCACTAGTTCAAGGCTTTGGCAGACTTTTTGCTGTTTTCTGCTTTTAGGACAAGCTTTAACAGTGTTTCCTGAAGAATATTTGAGAGGGGAGTTCTTCAAAGACCGTTTGTCATTTTGCAGCTCATTTCGCTTCAGGGACTCTATCTGGAACCCGGAATATCTCTTGCTTTTGACTCGACGTCGTTTCCCCCGATCCGGAGAAACAACCTGAAATGGTACTACATCAGAGATTGAAACATGCAGTTTGTCGTGCAAGGTATGGTATTTGCACTCAATAGTCAATTGGGTGTATCGTGGCTTAAATTAGTATCATGGGTTATGTATGCCAGGGAAACCTACCATGAAAATCACATGGTTGCGCGCACGTACCTACATATACCCGGCAAAACAAGCATTTGGCGAAGAAAAATATTTTCTGTACAATAAATCATTTTCGCGCCGGCCGTATCCGTGAGGAATAACATTGAATCTGGTACCGACAGAATATTTGGGGCAACCACGCGTGACCCATTTAGATAACATGGTATGAATATTCAATAATCATTCCAATGTCAGAAATCGATGAAACAATATTATCATAAACTACAGAAAGTCCTCAAGAAACTACACACCGACAAGAAGATCACGACCGACCTATACCACAAGATGCGCAACCTACATCCTAGATGGCCTCAACTTTACGGACAACCTAAGATACACAAACCCGGCGCACCTATCCGTCCCGTAGTCAGCTTCTACAACACCCCCCTCCAAGCCCTCCACAAAGTCCTCGCATCTTTCCTCAAACCCCTAGCCCAGAACCCCTTACGCCTCAAAGACTCTTCCGACTTCAAACATCGCTTCGACTCCTCTCTCAATCCCTCCTTCCACTACCACGCCTCCTTAGACGTCCAATCCTTGTACACCTCCTGTGACATGCGCCTAGCCCTCAAAACTGTCATCTCCTCCTTTGAACAGAACCCCTCTCGTCTTCCCTCCAATGTCACCACCACCACCATAGGCTCCCTTATCAACTTTTGCCTTGACAACTCATACCTTGAATTCAACGGCTCCTTCTACTCCCAAGACGAAGGTGGTACAATGGGATCCCCCCTCATTGTTGAACTAGCTGAAATCCGTCTTGCTGAAATCGAGACCTTAGCTTTATCCTCATGTCCTGACCCTCCGAACACTTACTCCCATTTCGTTGACGACGGCCTTGGATCTTTCAGAGACAGAAACCACGCAGAATCCTTCCTTACATTCCTTAACTCCCTTACTGAAGACCTCAACTTTACCCAAGAACATCCCTCTACAGACGGAACTATACCCTTCCTTGACGTTCTCATCCACCCTGACAAATCCACATCAGTCTACAGAAAACCCACCCACACCAACCTCTACACCAAGTACTCCTCCTGCACCACCAACTCATCTAAGAACGCAGTCATCCGATCCCTGACCAGAAGAGCCCACAACATCTGCTCACCCCAACACCTTGACGACGAACTCCAGACAGTACGACACGTTTGCCTCCAGAACGGCTTCCCTCCTCACCGCATCACCACCATCATGGACGAAGTACAACGGAAATTCACCAACCCCTCTCGCCACCAATCCCTAGCCTCATTCAACCGACAGACCCGTGAACATGCCCTTAGTGTTTCTCTTCCTTTCCATCCCTCCCTATCCAAACCCATCTCCAAGATACTCGGACAACACGACATCAAAGTCACCCACTCCTCTGCTACCTCCCTCCGCAACCTCCTCACCAAAACGAAGACCACACCCCCTACTCACCTCACTCCCAACACCATCTACGAAATTTCCTGCTCACAGTGCCCCTCCAAATACGCCGGACAGACCTACAGACCCTTGGTCCACCGCATGAAAGAACACGAACGATGTTACAGACTCAACAACGCCATCGACGAATCCACAGACAGAATCAAATCAGCCCCTGCACATCATGCCCTGACCACCGGCCACACCATCTCCTGGAACAACATCGAAGTCCTCAAATCCCTCACCTCACGCTCCCAACTTGACCTCACAGAACACGCAGCTATACAAATACGACAACCAGCTATGAACAGAACAGACCGCGCACCCAAATGTAGTTCCCTCTGGGACCCCATTCTTCCTAAAATTGCCAAATCCTTAAAGTCCAGACCATCTGGCATTTCCTTCTCAACCTCAACAGAAGACTAAATTTTTATTGACATTGTACTGTAATTTTCACTTTCCCACCCACACCTCCCCCACCCTCCATCCCTGACACCACTCAATCACATATAAGCATTGTCCACCACATCACATTCAGCTGACGACGATTAACACATGTTTATTGAAAGCTTCCACAAGTTAAATCATCGTATCTCTTATATGTTTTTAACCCAACTCCACTCAGTAATATTATCATATTGTACAATACATTTACATTTATACAATACAGAGTACTCTTCAACAGCTAGGGGTGAACCACTACTTATCTAAACCGTTCCCGCTCAAAACCGGATTCCAGATCCCGTCTAAAATTTGGAACTTAAAGAGGAATAACTTCGGCTCCCAAATTCGAGAACACATTTGTTTAGGTTGTTGCATATATCTCTTTGCGCTATCTTCGTAATTAAGTTTGTGCCATCTATTATAGTTAACGGACTAATTAGTTGCAGGTGTGAAAATCAATAAAAACTGTACAATTTCCCCACATCCAGAAAGTTTTATATTTCCTCCCAGATGCGTTTTTTTCTAAATTCTGTGGCATAAAAGCCATGGAAGCAATTTGGTTATATAGAGTATATTTCACTGTGTTCCAAAACTGACAGGATGTTCCTCTTTGATTTTTATACAATCGAAACATTTTCTTCAAAAATTTCCACAATTAATTTGTCTTTATTCCAAAAAAATATTTCGAAATTCAGGAGTAACTTCTCAAAAATGTCCTCTTTTTCCTCCCGTTTTTTCTCCCAAAAAAAATTTCCTTCCAGGATGTCTGGCAAGATGGCGTGTTTCTGGATGTGTGGGACAATTTCGGTCTTCCTCCGATCGAAATCAAACTTTTAGCACCTCAATCATGTCATATGCCATCTATAGTTGACTGACTAATTGGTTGCAGGCGAGATATTCAGTCAAAACTGTAAAATTTCGGCCCTGGAAATTTCATCTTCAAAAACTGAAAATGGGACAGAGAATGCAACAATATGATTTTTCAATTTTCTTATGGATTTTGACTTCCAGTAGCTAAATTTGGTTTCATAACATCATCAATTAACTAGATTAATTGGTCTCCGGGCAAAAAGTCCATCCAATCTGTCAATTTTTTTGTGTTCAGAAATTTTCATATTTGAAAATGGGACAGAAATTGGAAAATATATGAATTTTCGTTTTGTTAAGCTTTCTGCGGTGAGCTTCCTCCGACCGAAATCAAACTTCAAGCACCTCAATCGTGTCATATGCAATCAATAGTTAACGGCCTTATTGGTTGCGGGTGTGAAATTCAGTCAACACAGTCGAACTTAGAGGCTTCTCGAAGTTTAGTGTGTGTCGAACTACAGTACATACAGATTACAGGGTGGCCCAAAAGTAACTGCCCACACGCAACCCTTTAATAACTCACGTAATTCTTCTTAAAATTGCACAGAAATTTCAGAGATTATAGATACGTATGGGTCAAACTTAGATTTCCTGAAATTTCGTCAAATTTAATTAATTACAGTGGATGTGGCACGCCAATCCCTTTTTTTCGCTATTGTCACCATAAAGTGAGAACGCTTTCAGCTATGAACTTCAAAGTTTCTAGACCTGTTTGGTTTGATAATTGAAGTGCTTTCCCAAAATTTCAAGTTGGTTGTTCAACCGAGTTATGACCCTTTTAAGATATTGCAGATACGTGATCTTGGCACTTAATCAGTGATTTCGTCACCCAATCAGTAATCTCATCGGGAGCTATTCGCTAGCGAGCAACAATGAGACTCATTAGAGACTCATTAGGTATAATACCTTTGCCATCAGCAAAAAAATTCATGTCGTTTGTCACAAATCCACAAATCCAGTATGTTGTGCATATTTAAAAATTTTAAACATAAACTGAGGCTTACCTCATGAGACTGGGTCTTCTCTGCATTTTCTGGAGAATCTACCTCGCGTTTCTGAAATGCAGTAATAGTTAGTATAGATGATTCAATTAAATGCTCACCAGCAATTTGTGGTTAAGACTTAAGAATAGAACACCGTACCCGGTGTGGTTTGTAGTTGTCACAGTGAGTTCCAGTTGACATAAATTACAATCAAAGCAAAAGGATTAGAGGTTCTCTTTGTCTTCTTCCTCTCCTTCAAACTTTCAGGAGCCTCTCTCTCTCTTTCTATATCTCTATGGACTCAGACTTTCAGGACTATCGCTGTCCAATCTTACTTTCAATCTAGATCTACCGTTATAATACTGTAAGAGGTGATAAAAAAAGTCAAAAAATGTAGTTCGTATTATAATATGCTATACCTGGGACTCAGACTTGAAGCTTCCTTTAGTGTAGAATGCTTTGACATTACGAAGCAAGTTCCCTTCTTTTTCCTCTGACACATTACTCATCTACCAACTCCATCAAAATCTCACTAGTAAATTGTAAGTCATTGGATCAGGTTGTTTAGAGGCAAGAAAATCTCAGCGTACACGAAATGGATTTAAACAGCTATGAAAAATAGATTACTAGGAACCGTGATAATGTTACGTCCATGAAGACCTTTTTAAAAAATCGCTGTTAGAGATTTCAATTTGTAGCATTGCCCGCCAGGAACCATCGGGTTACTTGTATCACTGAATGGAAACCGTCGAAAAGGATGTAATTCTTATATTTGTTACATCTTTCCACGCTGATGATAACACAGGCTATGATATCAGTTTAACATAACCTACAAGACTACTGAACGGTATGAAGTGAAGACATACTGGTTAAGACAGCATTTAGGAATTAGGATTTCCCATGAAAATGAGAAAAAGCGATGTTACAACGCAAGGGTTCTTGAAGTGGAGAAAGGAAGCTTCACACCTTTAGTCTTCTGGTGGAATGGGTGGTGAAGCTGAAAGACTGGTTAAGAAGCTGGCCAGTAAGATGGAGTACCACACTGGCCAGAGGTACTCGGATGCTGTAGGATACATTAGAAAGCGCCTTCGCTTTGAAATCCTAAGAACAACAGTGATTTCTCTCCGTGGAGACAGAGGTGCGAGAAAAAACATTGTTGATAAAAACAGTCTAGATCTTAACTTGGAGCCACAAGGCCAAGGGTAATTTTTGATTGTTAAGGAAACTTTTTTAATTCTTAAAGGGAAGATTTTATATAGGGTCATTGCTATATTATGTGTATATTGTTTGAATAATTTTTAGTTAGGATGACCATTTACTCCCTTAGACTGAAATGATAAATAATCTTTCGAGACAACCAGCAACCTCGCTAAAAACCATAACCATTGGAACTATATCGAATATTGGACAGTGTAATATATCGCAAAGTACGAAAACAAATTAAATTTGCGAAGCTTTAGGATGAGTGACTTGCTTATATAAATACAAAATCACGACATTTTGTAAACTATCCCAGAAGAGAGGAGAAGACTATGCGGCTATTATGTGTTACATGCGCACCAGGATTAGATTCTCAATCCTCAGGAGCACCCTGATAGCGGTCAGGGGTGAGAGAGGGAGACGGCAATCGTATACATTGCCAGTCAGTGTAACTTCGTTTAACTTGATACCTGCCACCATGGACTATGAATGTTTCTAGACACTATCCTTTTGATATTGAGATATTGGTATCTCAGATCACGTGTACATCGTTCCTTTTTTTACGACACAGTAATTTATTGACACTCACAGCTATAATTTTAATCATTGAATCAGTTTTTTTTATCTGTGCTCTGCGAATGCATCACATGAATCAGTTTTTTAATCTATTAACTTATTACACATTTGTGCTCTGCTTTAGCATCACTTGACTATTTTAAAAAAAATTGTTTGTTCAGGCCATGACCTTATAGTCAGCCAATTGGCCATTGCTATATTATGTGTATATTGTTTGAATATTCTTTATTCTAATTCTAAAAAATCACGACATTCGCCGAAAGATGGAGAGGGCAATTAAATAAAATAGCAAACCACCACAAGCAACCAAGTCAAATTACATCTATAGCGTCCACGAAAAGTAGGTGACCACTGCAACTGTCTATTGTGATCACATCGAGGTGACGGATGCCGAAATAGCAAACTTGACAAATTGATGGTTGTAGCACAATCGAATGAAATAGTAGCGCTCGATTCCATATTTTATTTGGTAAAGCGTACAAAGTCAAATATTGCGCGGCGCAATAGCACAGGCATTGAATATATAGTGAAAGATTCAAAAACAATTTTTTTGCTTATAAAATATCTTAAACTATTTATAATTTTATACAATCAAATAAAAAGTAATTTTTTTATTTAAAAAGTTTAAAAAAACTTGTATTAGTAAAAAAACTTCATGTTACTTATTTTGCTGTAAAGTCCGCGCCGCGCAAAGAATGATTGTTGAAGGCGCAAATGGCCCTAAAATAGATATGCAAAGAATCGAGCGCTGATACAATCATCACTGATTCAACAATAATAACTTTTAATTTTCAATTAAGTATTGTATCAGTCGATCCTATTTATTTTTGATTGTGCGTTGATTAAGAGAAGTTTTGTTCATTCATAAAACATAATTACAGTGCTCATCTTTAATTCTGTGAACGGATTTTCACTGCTGATGTTTCGGATGTACAAGCAGTGGCGTAACGTTGCCTGTTGGCACCCCGCTCGAAAAGCGCCCGGCAGGGTCGTCGGTGCCCTTCGTTACGCCACTGTGTACAGCAGGGTGTCATAATTATTGGCGCTTAGACAATTTGGCGTAAAATTTTAGCTCACCCAAGCTTTTAGAAACGATCATTACTTGACTTCTGAGGGTCAGTTTCCTATGGAGTCTTGATCATTCGAGAAATAATCCTTCATACTACAGTTCAGTCTAAAAACGAAGTCCGAAAGAAGTTAAATTTCGTCGATAATCACGACGAAAGAGAAAAATTTGGATTATTGGACTTGAAGCCTTTGGCTGCTTCCCCTGAATTCCGGGATGAGTCCGCCTGACTATATTTTATTGCGTCAGTTAGAGGAGAAAGAGAGCTTTTATAAAATCTAAAGTTTTCTATATGTTTCGCTATCGCCTGAAGAGCTGTGCACTTTAGTCTAAAGAATAATTTCAGAAAAAAATCACCGAAAAAAATTACACATAAATCCCTTACTCCTTCGTAAATCTAACCAAGTATGGAATCGACCCTTTAAATAACGGCCTAAATTATGGTTTTTGAGGTACATCAACACAAAAATTCTGAAATTAAGAAAAATTTCAGACGATTGTTTACAGACCAGTTTTTGAATTTTGTAATTCCGATATTCAGAAGTAAAGTTATGACCCGTCGAAAAATATTGATTTCATCATAAAATACAAATAAAATTTCAAACACGCCAATAATTCTGACACCCTGCTGTACAAGTTTTCTATCATGAAGTGTCCCAAATGGTTTCTTGGCCACTTAGAGTGAGTTTCAAGTGAATTCACCATTTTGAGCTACTTCAATTAGTATCTCGAGTGTTCCTATTGCAAATAGGTTGCCTTGAATGTCGAGAACCTTAGTCCCTTTGTTGGAAGTGACACAATTGATTTTCATGAGAATCATTGCTGTGCTGACTTTCACTGCCGAGAGAAAGAGAATTCTGCGAAAGAGAATTTTGAGAGTACTAGGTCAGAAAAAGGGCTGTGCATTACTTTTACTCTAATGAGTAATGAGGAGTCTTCATTCACTTGTTTCACAAAAAAAACTTTATCTTGTCTGATGGGAATCTATATTACAGAATTACCAGTAAGATGCTTTATTTGGTGGTTATCTTTGTACATTTATTGACAAGAATCGAATGAATTCTGATGTTATTCTTGGTTTATAGATAGAATACAGATGGTAACGGAGACAAAACAATATCTACAAGTTGCTGAGGCAGCTTGTGGGTAGGGTGATTCAGCGTGAGTGGGTTTAGCTCCCCTTGAGTGACTCAAGGGGTTTTTGTACTTTGTACAACCACATATTTTTTTGATGGTTCGTCCTTTGTAATATGAAAAGGAATCAGTATAGTTCAAAATGGAGTCTACCTAACAAATTTGAATTTGGAATAGAAAAGTCACTTTGAAAATAATTTTGTCACTGTTGCAAGGAATTTATAATGAACTGGATATAGCAATGAAAAATGATTCTTGGACAAGATATATGGGCACTTGATAGTGGGTCCCTTCCTTGGAGATGCAAGGGATTCTCTTACAATTGCAAGAAGAACAACCATGTTAGTAAGAATGTTCAACAGAAATCAATCAGTCATAAGAATTTCAACTAAGATTGTATTCTGCCACATTGTCTTTCATTTTAGATATGCCTGAACTAAAATTTAAATATAAAATTTCTGTCATAAAAAGGATTATTCTGACACTAAATCGTTGACTTATGAATAATGATGTGATGGCAAAATAGGTTTCAAAGTTAAAAAAATATTTGTCTTCTCTCATAATATGTATCTTCTCTTTTTTTTCAGGAATGTTGGAGGCAGGTTCCTATTCAAGCGGGGGTCTCCTTCAATATGCTTGATGCTGCTTCGACCTGTGTTTGGGCTGTTGACTTTGAATACCATGTGTACCTCTTTGTAAAGGAATGTGACATTCCTATACGATTCCAGGTTTGTTAAATGTGCATTCTATTTAAATCGTGACTCACTTAAAACAATTCGTTATTCTTTAATCTGTTAATTAAAAACGGTCGGCTTATCGAAATAAAATATTCTTTGTCGCAGTATTGGTAGATCAATTTTTATCTGACTACAGTCAACAATGTCGCTATTGACCAATTATCGATTGTCCGATCAGGATTTCAGGAATTAATTTGTATCGAAATACTTAGGCTGTTCACTTATTAATCATCATGCATGCAGAAGTATTCTATCATTGAATTGTTTGTCAGGATTATAAGTTCCGCTTTGAGCGCTGGTTTTTAGGACGTGGCTGGAAAACAGTTGAAAGGGATGATGAATCTCCAAAGAGGAACTTGTCTCATCACTGGACTGCTGACAGTGTATGGTAGGTTATACATATTATATAGGTTATGTGGTAGGTTATGTTTCTTTTATCATACTAGCCTGTACATTATTTTGTACGTTAATATTGTATGTTGATACAATGAGATTATAATCACGGTTAGCTTTTTGCATGGCCATTGTTGGTTACGTAACAGTACATACTACTAGACAATAGACATCATAACCATAACTATAAGTAACTTTAGATTAACTATAAGCAATACAGACAATATACATTGCTGTTACATGCTTAATGATACTTCAAGTTTTTCCTTACAGTAAATTTACAAATTTATTTCCTCTCGACAGGAGGATAGATAGAAATATAGATGGAGTCCCCACTGACCGTGATGGATGGCAGTATGCGTCAGGTTTCAACTCAGTATTCTCAAATCAAGAAACTCAAACAAAAGTCGTCAGACGAAAACGTCTCGCAAAATACTACACGTGAGTAGTTACATTCATTTGTAATACAGCTTTTCTTACTTTCTTAACAGCACTGTCTATATTCTCTGCTCTTTCTCTTGCCCACCACTTTTACTTTCTCAATGGAACTGTGTTAGTTTTCACCACATTAAACAAATTCTTAGGTATAACAAGATGGGTAACTTCGCTAAGATCACAGCTGATGAAGAAATCAAATTTATGGACGTTGCTGCTGGAGGCACTATGTTAACGGGTAAAGATTGTTTTGTTATTCTAGAAGAATCAAGTATTCTGTCTAATTTACTCTTGTTGTTTACTAGACTAATTCAGAGAAACTGGGCTCTGAATTACAATTTACTAATTCAATTCAAAGATTACTTACTTTTATTATCCCTGCTCAGCCTATAAGTTATATCTACCGTTTTTTAATTCCATTATCGTACAGGAAGTGAAAACTGGCCTATATGCGTGTGGGGTGTATCAAAGGAGTGTAAAGTTTACTTCAGAACAAACATCAGTAATATAAACCCTGAGGGAGACAGGTGAGGTTCATACTTAATCACTTAATTAATTAATTACTTAATCAATAATAATGCTATTTCAAATTGGTTACATTATCGAGTACGTTTTTGGTTTTGATTTTGGTTTAGGGAGAAACTCACCAGATAAGTCCAGGATCGAAATCAAAGTATACAGGGTGGCCCAGAGTAATAATGTACATAAATATAATGAGAATGACCGCCCTGTATACCGGACAATTCGGCAGATATGGGACACACTTAATCGAGTACGCTGTACGTACTGCGTTCTGAATTGTAGTAGCACCACCTTGCTAAATGAATATCTATCGTCTCTGTTACATCTAGGCCTCTAATTACTCATGGGTTCAATTATGAGATAAATACGTGAGATGCGTCAAGGTCCCCCACCATTTTGTTATGAAATATACACACATTTCGGAGATTTAAATTGTTGCACTTTCGTTTGACTTTAAGTTGCACTTCAATCTTCATACAAATCATCTAAAAAGTTGCATAACAGCATGTGGGCATTGCTAATACCTGATGTGAAAGATTAGCTCCCAATGATAAATGCCTAAATGGTTAATGAAGTCACGCCTGTTGACTGTTCGTGAAAAAGCTGAGATTTGTTATCTTAAGTTTCGGTTTAAAAGTATTTAATTATCTTGCGAATTGGGACCTGTAATTAGAGCCATGGGCCATCTCTAAATAAAGCTTTCGATACCGAACACAGGTAAACATTGTTTGCTAAACATTCCTTATCTTTGGAACCATAAAATTAAATAAAACATTTAAAGCATATTGGCATGACCCCTTATCACCTACTTAATTTAAATCGTTTAAGCTTGAAACTTTATTCAGATGGAAGGAGGTTTGCCAGCCAGATTTCAGTCTCGCAAAGCTAAGTGTAGGGCCTCGAGGTCAACTGTGGGGTATTACAACTCAAGGGGAACTTATCACTAGAGCGGGCATTGATAGTGACAATCTAACAGGTAAAGGGAGTTCAATCGGATATAATTAGCGATCTTGAGCATTATGTAATATAGAATTATAAGTATAATAAAAAATCAATGAAACTTTTATGCAATCCTCTTATCCTCCGTTTTGAAATGCTAAGTGCTCCCTTGACCTGTAGTCGGCAAATAGGTACAATACTGACCGGCTATTAGAGGTATGTTAGCGTAACAGCGTAACATCCGGTCGGCATTGTACCTATTTGCCCCCGTAGTCAACGGGAAGTATAAAATTAGCTGACATTAATGAAGTATCTTGTCATGTTCGTGTAATTATTAAACTTTTCCATACATTGTGTTTTAGAAGTTTCCACCCCTTCCTCAGGGACTGAATGGCTGGAAATTTCAATCTCAATCCCCGGAATGCAAGATATTTACCCCACAGCTCTGACAGTGTCAGCTGACAGTGTCTGGATGATAGACTGCAAAGGAAGGGTAACTGCCAACCTCTTATCTGAACTCACTTTCGGGTTCACATTTATATGATCTCATACTTTATTCCCAGAATATAACAATATACGTTGTCCTTTACAGGACACAAATTAAGCACCCTTTTTAGAGTTGTAATTTGACACTTAATTGCGTGTGTGAGTGCACAGTTCAAGATAATGTACCATGTGTGTACTGTGTATGTTGTACAATATGCCAGTACCTCTCAGAATAATGTATTAAATTAGATAATTCCAATTCCTCACCTCTTAGAATATTGTATTTATTAAAATGATTATAATATGTATTAAATGTCGGTATCCTACTAACTCACTTGCCAGCACCAAAATACCTTCGAAATACCTCCAAAATACCCTCAAAATACCCTCAAAATATCCTCAAACTGATCGCATCATTACCTTGGCAGGTGTTTTTCCACAAAGGAGCAGATCTATACGTGCACAACACTCTGTTGCTGACAGATAGACACGACACCCGCTCCACATCTAAGTGGGTCCACATGGTTATGGAGCCAGATAATATCATCAACTTTAAATCTCTGTCTTGTGGCCCCGAAAATCAGGTAGTTATAATATTTAGAATTTTGTATTTAAAAAAATTATAACTTATAAATTATTGAGCTCGTGTAACTTGGCCAAACTCACTGATTTTTGTCGAAATTTTGGACCTCACCCATTTTGTAATTAACTGATGAGAGCTGAGTTTAGTTAATACATTGTTTCAAGCAATATAAAATAAGTCCAGTTCTAGACTGACCTCCCCTTTTCTTATCTTTCTTATCCTCAGCCCGTGTTCCAAACATTAAATTAAGATAGGGCCTGATTATTGCTTTACATCATAAAATATTACAATAATATAATAATATGTTATGTAATGAACTTTTTAACATGTAGAATAAATACTGAATAATTTAGCATTTGTTATTATTATAACGAATTGTTCTATGCGTACATTTCATTGTTTCTACTTTCCTTAAAAACGCTAAACCCAGCAGAGTTGCTCCACAAATTTGCACCACCGTTTTTTGTTGGACAGATATTTTCACTTCCTCAAACTTTCATATTTTTGGAACAGGTCACAGCAAATTTTGGGTAGAAAAAACGCTGCAGTCCATACTCCAACGCGCACACTATGCCGCGCGCTGTGCCTCATGACTTGATTACGTACATGTTTTGTTTGGATCTTGTGACTCAACATTTTATATGAAACTGTTATGTCATCCCAAAAATACAGTGATAAATAAAACTGACAATCACGTTTCTCAACAGTTCTCTTCAAAAACTAATTAATGCTTATGGAAAGTTAGTTTCTTGAAATTTACGATTGCACCAATTTATGCAATTGTTCAAGCTCTTTCTATTCTACAGGTCTGGGGTCTCGACAATGAGGATAAAATATTTAATAGAACGGACGTCTCAATTACTCAGATATCTGGCCAAAATTGGCAGCTCATTGAAGGTAAACTTTCTGGCGAAACGATACTTTCTTTATGCCCAATATAGACCCTTTGGCTTTCCAGACATACTTTTTTGTTAGTTTCAAGTTTAGGGTCGAATCTATGAAGCTGCACTTAGTCACGCGTTGTGTGATTAGTTTAGTCGAATCAAGCTTTCAATGACCGTGATAACAACCCCCTAATGTGTAGAGGAAGCAGTCGTTATATTTGTATGCCAATCTTAAGATATGAAAATGTTTGTATCTCTATCAGATCCGAAGCTTAAGAATGGAGATGTGGGGGTAGACTCAGATCCAGATTCAGACCAAGAGTTGAACTCCACTCTTCCGCCCTGCATGCCATTCAGTAGTCCTCTCAGAAGAGACAGTTCCTTCCTTACAGCAAAGTCTATGTCCTCCCAGTATACCTTGCCCGTTGATCCCAATTATTTACCTAAGTACGCAATGGACGAGCCAGACAGGTTTGTACTTTGTAATATTTGTTCAGTCTAAAAATTTTGTTTTTCTGAGATCAAGCAATTAAATGCTGACCTGAGATATTTCAATGAATTTTAACGGTGTTGTACTAAACCTTTTTTGTTTCTTGAATCTTGATTCCCTCCCAAGTTTGACAAGTTAAACTATTTGAATGAATTTAACTTAATTATCAGGTACAGTTATGATGAAGGGTCAGTTGACAGTAAGAACCTGTGTGAGCCTGACGACTTGTTTCATGACTCCGATAGTGATGTTTTAGAGGAGCCATCTGAACACTCTTTGACCAGTAGCTTAGGTATATGGTGTGGGAGGTTTAGGAGTGGGTTTGATGGCGTTTATGATGTTAATGTGAATTAGTATATTTGGAATTATTGATAATAGTAAGATATACATATACATTATACATAATATGTATACATGAATATTTTTTATTCTTACTTTTTGTTTTGTTTTCTTTTTCTACCAATCATTCCTCCACTCCAGGTGTCCACTATTGGAAGATGATATCCTGTGGTGGTTGTCAGGGTGTCGGTGTGAAACGGGACGATGTGAACCTCAAACAAGCTGAGCTTTCAAAAGTACAGATTGCAGTCATCAAGCAGTCACGTGATTCCATCCTTGACAAACTCAGAGAACAGAGCATGAAGATCAGGAGTAAACTGTTTGACAATTACAATGAATTAGTGGACGATGGGGGCTTCAAACTAAAATCTAACGCAAAGATAGAAATGGACGGCGCTTCTAAAAACGCCACTGTTTATTTGTCAAAAAACATCCCCCATGGTCACCTAAGGTTCAGGATATATACCCCTGGTGCTGCTTCATTAGACATGGGCGAGGACGATCAGCGGAGGTTGGGAAGAAGAGGAAGGATGCTCCAATATGAACCGACTGTAATGATAAACCAGACATCCACAATAGAACAGGTCGAACAAGTGCCTCTAGTAAACTTGTTCGGAATTAAGAGAATATCTCCAAATGTGAAGCAACATACTCTTCTCCTTTTTACAGCCAAGCGATCTTACCAGTTGACATTTGAAAGAGACACTGACTGCAACAACTGGTTTGACCGAGTTAACGAGTATGTCCGTTCGGTACATGAAATTCCTGATGTCCCCCCTAATCAATCTGTCTGGGCTTTGTCAGGAGATGGAACTGTGTACTTTTCGCCTCCTGCTCCTTCTTGTGTTACCAATCACTCTAAGCGAGCCTGGCTTCCTATTGAAGGTAACTTTGTACAAATAGCAGCCGGACCAAGGAGCATAGTCTGGGGAGTTGCCCCCGATAATAACCTTTACTGCTTCACTCGTGGGTATGGTGGTGGAAGTCATCATATGGGCGAAAATTTGGAGAACTTTTCAGTTCAGAGACACTTTCAATGCACAGAGAATGAGAGATTTAAACTGGTCGGCTTCCAGTTCCAGCCTTGCAGCGGCCGAGATAATAGATCGAACTGGGTTGATGACTTGGGAAACACTATTGAAAGCCAAAACCAATACAGACTACCTCTCTCATCTTGGCGGTGGATCGGGGACTGGAGCGTCAAAAATTTAATTGATAGCGACCCTGATGGTTGGTATTATGCGAAAAACTTCCACAGTCCGTTCTCAGCTAATCCAGGTCGAGGTGCTAGGAAGAGACATTGCGTGAGATTAGCGCAGATGAACTGCACTGCCCCGTGGAAGAAGATTCCTGTCAACTTGGTATGTCTGTACTGAGTATTTATAGTTGTGATCTTGACTGACTCTTAGCAGATTAAAATTGGAAATTTTGAAAAATGTTCTTGTACATTTCCTTTCAAATTAAACGTGATATAGCTATATCTGACATATCTTCTGAGCAGGCTTTTATACTTCATAAATAAACCGACAATATAAGTCGACCCTACTCTTGACTCCAGGTTAAAATAGCCCGAATTACTTTGGAGCCGTATTGTTTTAAAAGTGGGGACGAGCTTGTCGTCGCCTGGGCGCTATGTACGAACGGCAGTTTACTGTACAGACACGGTGTTACTCCTAACAAACCTCAGGGTGAAGATTGGGTATGCTTTAAAACCTTCCGAGACATCCTTTTCAAGTTTTTCACAGACTTTACTTCATCCGTTTAGTTCCAATAACTAATACTTCGCACGTTTGTCGACAGATATAGGTTTTAGAGGGCCTCTTATCATTCCAAATAATCAGGTACATGTAGATATAGATCACCCTTTAGTGGACGTATCACTGGACGCCTTTTGTAACCTGTGGGCGGTGTGTAGTGATGGTAGCGCCTACTTCCGTATGGGGATATCGGAACAGGTTCCCATCGGTAACCGCTGGATGCACATTGTCAAACCAGAGCGGGATCATCTGGTAAAGATAGCCGCGGGGAAGTATGCTGTTTGGGCCCTTGGTTCTACAGGTTTGTGCATGTTGAGATTGTCTTTTCCTATCTTAATGTATAACAATTTTGACTCAGATTACTCGTCGAAAAGGTATGTAATCATGGGCGAATTTTCTTATTAAGAAAGGAGACTTCAATTTAAAACCCTCAGGAAACTGTTACATTCGAACGAAGATAAGTTCTATCCGCGAGTACGGGCAATCCTGGAGCTTGGTGAATAGTGAGCCTATGTGTAGTATATCAGTGAGTGGGAGTGACCAAGTATTCGGTATCACAGAGGTGAACAGAGCTGTCGTTTCAAGGGATGGTGTTTCAGGTGAATCGTAGTTAATCAGTGACTTAAAACTGAATAGTGATCATCTTAATTCTTTATGTGTTCCGGCTAAATTGACGCATGCCTTCAGATGTCACTTTGTATGTATGTATTTGTAAAGTTTCTTAACTGTTTTCGGTAAACATCTAAAATGCCTTTCTACCGATTTAATATGAATGCAACTGAAGTTATAGGTGACAAGTTAAAGGGAGATAAGTGGAGCAGGGTGGTCCAGGATGTTTGGTCCAATATCTGTATTACTGCCACCACTCAGCAACATCATTGGGATCAGGTCAGTATTCGTACAGAACTTCTAATACTCTAAAACTACAACAAGGACATGCAGAGAGTAGTGTATCAAAAGTATTTCCAGGTGTTTGTCCAAAATCGGTCTATTGGTTAATATTTAGTAAATGTTACAGTAAAACCGCTTCAGATTGATGAGTTGACGTCTATGGCAATGACAAGATACCGGACCCAGATCTGGGTGAAGCTCAGAGAGAACCGACTGAAGGATACTAGATGGATGGACTACCACAGATTTTGTCCTCAAATCTTTCCTGGCGATCGTGTTTTCATCCGAGGCAGCGATGGGACTTGGTCTAGAAACATAATTGATCACATTGGTGCGTAGTTGGTTGTGATGAAAATGTACATACTTAATGCTTTTTTTGTTACTAGGAGGAACCCGTCTAACCCTAAAATAGTTAAATGGTGTCAAGACTCAAAAGACTAAAATAATTATTACCTATTTGATTCGAGCTTTTGACACCACTTGGGGGTCCAAATTTTGGGCACTGAAACTCTTATTCCTTGGCCAATTTTTTATTCTTTCATGCTGATTTGAAGGCCATCAAAGCATTTGACCCATTTAAGTTAAAAAAGTTTCAGTTTTATATCTTTTACGGTTTTTGCGGAACGTCGTGTTAAAGTTGATGCCGTGGTGTCAGTAAAATGGTACGGATATACCTATATATATCGTCTCGCTTTGTATATAGTAAGATGGCAGTTGCCAGCTAAGGCAGTTATTAATTAGCGGAACAATTCATCATAAGTTGGATGTTTTGAATCCGATCATGGTTCTATAAATCACATTAGCAAATTCTCCGTTGAACTACGAAACATACTCTAATTATTTTTGTATCCGTACGCAGAATCTGTAAGTGCTGAAATTAACATTCGCAATGGTGACAGAAAAGCAGTATTGATAATCTTAACTGGTTACCAGGCACAGACAGAGCGCTCAAAGTACGTGTTCCCGGACTCTTCACGACCACGTACGAGTCAAAAGCAAAGAACGATGTTATCCGGGACGAGCCTCCCCACCCAACCCATGTAGCCGTGGGCACAGAAATCCTGGCTAAACTCTCCTACCTGAGCAATAAATATTCACCTTGTGTCGTCAAGTCTATAGATCACAGACGAGGTGTGTAGATCTGATATTTTCATTGTTTAGTTTTCCTTTTACAGTGTTTAAAGCGCCATGCAATGGTCGATACTTACTAGCATTTAATCTCAGGTAAGCTGATGATAGAAGCTGGATCTCAGTACGATATTCACGAAGTAAGGATCCCTGATGCCCAGCTCAATTCGGATATCTATTTTCTTGATGGAAAACGTAAACATTCTGTAACTAATGACGAATTTGGCAGAGAAATTGTAATTTAGTTGTTTTGTTTTATTCGGAGATTATCAGTTTGCAATAAGTGTTCACATGTTCATTGTTCATTGATCCGTGCTCATGTACAGTACACTTTACAATTTTAGATTTAGAGATACGTTTAGATTCAGATTATGTTTTTGAGTTTTGACATTGTTTTGATACGATATAAATGATTTTGTACTATGTTTCAGAAAAAAAATCGTTTCTATATAACACGCATCCAGCATCAGCCCAGTTAAGAAAGTTGCTAGTTAATATTTAAAATATCTGTTCTGTCTTAAGTCATTTATTCAACAGAAAAATTATTGTTCCTTCAATCAGTTGAAAATGTGGATCAAAGTATAGGTCCGTAATGACTATGTGCATAGCATAGAAGCAATTCACAGCTTGGAAGATCTAAGTTAATTGAGAATAATAGTGATAAACATGAAAAGAACAGCCAGTCTCAAAGTTTCTCCCGGAGCTGCTCCATTTGATTTGCACGTGCGAGAAGCTGGAGTCAAACCCCCATCTTTATTGCAAGTGAGTGTGTTTCCCTCTCCCTCGATTTTGTGTTTCTGGAAACATGTCACAGTAAACTTCTCTCCCTCGTTCACTGTATCAGAATCTGGTGTCACATCTCCGTGAGCTATGGTCGGCTTCTCGCATGGTACTGGCTTCAAGGCACCGATATTGTCAGCTGCATCTCCGATAACCTCAGCTCCTGCTTCAGTATTTCCTGGAGGGTAATATTGGCACACCACTTTGTAGAAGTACCAGGTACCCTGGTCCAGTGTGATTGTCCAGCTTCCTTGTCCACAGTTTAACTGTTTAGATATTTTCCAGAGAACCTGGTTGTAAGCGTTAGGACTTTCCAACTTTTCTCTGTACCAATCTCCGGTTGATTCGATGTAAGCCTCACTTTTCGGGGTGTATCCATCAGATTTTCCTGCGTTGTCAATATTCTCACCAAAAGCTTGTCCTACACTGTGATCATCTTTCTTGGCCTCTATTGCTGTCTCCTGAGCATGTCTGTCAGCAGTAAAGGTGACATCTTCTCCTGACTCTCCATAGCATAGAGGATCCGTGTCCTCGTACAGTGCTCTCAGTTCATTGTGTTTGTCCAGCACCGCCTGCTCCGCTTCAGTAAGACTATCTGTTTTACAAACCCCTTCAGTTGATACCAACATGCAGGTGAACACCAGTACTCCAGCCACTATCTTACTTTTCATTACTTTAACCAATCTGTACAGGAAATAGTTCATTATTGTACTTCTCATTTGGCAAATATAACAATTATACCAACTCCTGTTTTATCTTTTAAATCAGTACGTGCTCAAATCAAACATCATTCTTACTTGGGCCAAAACGGGGAGTGGGAAAATGTTGACAAGGTTTTACTAAAATGACTATCGGCTATTAAACTTGGACGCGATGAATATCAATCTAAGTAAATTAATTGATGCGATGAATAGGCGATCAAACACTATGAAGCAAACAAGTTTTATAATTAGTACTTGTACTTGTAGCTATTGAAGATAGAACTCAAAACTTAGCTAACGTTAGCTAAGTTTTGAGTTTAAACATGGGCTCGCCACGCGACGGGTTCTCAAGAAAACGGTTGGCTGAGCTTACCAATCTTTATTCATGACATCCATTCAGCGTTGTTAGTGGTATATCATGTTAGCTAACATGATATACCACATATAGCTTCATTCAATTAGTATGAGTTAGTACTAGTACTACTACTACTTATCGTAAGTCATTCTAAGTCTAACCTATACTGTATCATTATAACTTATACAGTATAATTATCACGATCTACAGACGACGATCTTCGGGCCGAAGGCGAACCAAAGAAACATGGAAATAAGGTCCTGACCTCTTCACTCTTCTGATTTGTGGCTTTTCAAGAATCAAGACGATAATCATCTTCGACTTAAGATCATAGGCGAGATATTTATTAGGATAGATAATTCATAAACAATAAAGCTTTCTAGTCTAAAGACTTATAGACTATTACTATTATATATGCATAACATACCTACGTAAAAACTATTATATATGCTTATTATATTATAAACTATTATATATGCTATATATGCTTCACAAAGAACGAGTATATACTACATTTATAATATTAATAGAGGGAGCTGAACTGACCGTTTTCAGAGCAAGTGGGAGCCTGCCACGAGGCTTAAAATTACCACGTGACATTAGTTTTTATGGTTTTGCAGCCGAACAAAACGGTCATTCATAAACCCTAATCCCAACCCTAACCATAACTCCGAAGCTACCCATGACCCTAACCACAACTCGGGCCCTAAACAATCGAATTTATGTTTAACTAGCCTGTCACGTGACCAAAACAGATTTTTGCCCATAACTCTCCAGGGAAGCATTTCTACCCTAGTCCTACGTCATGGGGTGATTCGGAATCAGCGTCCAAAAATACATCGACTTATATTACTATACTTTCACATATACCTCAAGATCAATGTTTCCACCAATCAAACAACGAATGAGTTCCAAAAATGTCCAACTAAATTTTTACAACATCGGTAAAATATTTTCGTCCATCCTCTGTAGTACCCATCAAGATAAGATGGGGTTAAAACTAAGGTAATAACCTTGGTATTACAATATAACTCGCCAACTGAAAATATAAAAATCGTAAAGTCTAGTTTTTAAAATCGTTCCCTCATGAAGGTTATGACAAAAAACTCGACACACACAAACACTAAGGTGATTGTAACTGCAGTGTAAGGATCCAGGAAGGCAGCCAGAGAAGTCCCCACTACGCTCCCAACCATACCCGATGATTGCGTCACGCTACTTCCCAGATCTAATTTTGACTTTCCATAGTAATCGTAATCAAATATTAATATAGCAGCTTCCACTGCCTGTATGGAGTAACACATCTGTGCCAGTCCTAACATAGCCACTGAAGCTACCAGGCCAGGATTTGCCAGAATAGCACCAAAACTCACAGCCATTATTAAGGTGATTGTAGGTTGCAGTATCACGAACCTTACACGACTCCAAAGAAAATACCCCAGTGGTCTCCCTATCATGTTTGATGCACCATTGACTGCCGCCAGAATGAGGAAATCGTTACCTTGCACCATTTCTTCACAGTTACCACCTTCACTGTTGAGAAGAAGACTTCTTTTGTACTTTCTTAGCAGCCAAGGAAGAAGAATTATGCTTCCATATCCAAAACAGAGGTGACAGAAGTTAAACAGGCTTGATTTAAGGACTCTTGCGGCAAAATTCGGTACACTATGCGATGCCGTGTCAACCAGTTTGTCACTTTCTGTCGGGGCAACATTTCTTTCTATCAGCTCTAGATCACGTGATTCTTCTGTAACTTCCTCCGGCGTTCCACCAATGAAAAAGTGGAGCATTATGATTGGAGGAACAAATAGTGGAATAGAAGTCAGCAGAATGAAGACTCTCCAGTCCACGAAGTCTAGGATCAGCCATCCTAGTAAAGACACCCAAGTTCCTCCAGCAGCGAAACCAAATGCTTCTGCAAGAAATGTGACTTGAGTGAAGACTTCTTTGGAGGAAACAAGCTTGGCTAGAAAAATCCCAGTTGTACAACTGTTCAATCCAATACAAATACCTGTTAAAGCTCTGGAGAGAAGAAGGGTGCTGTAATTTGGAACCACCGCACATATGAGAGCAAACCCAATGGACAGATAGAGTGATAAAAGCATTGTAAATCTTTCCCCCAGCAGTTTTGAAATCGAGACTGAAACCATGATTGCGATTGCCCAAAAGAAATACATTATAACTGCTAGGATTCCTTCTTGAAAGTCCGATATACCAAGGTCACAAGAAACTGTCTGACTTAGGATTCCAGGGAGGTAAGCCTCAACACCATCACCGATCTTTACCAGGACCGCCAGTGAAGCGATGAGGTAATCTTGTTTAGTCCACGAGTGGGATCCGGAGGAATCACGAGCGGAGGAAGGAGGTGGTTTCTTGGTTAGCTTTGTTTCGTCGGACATTTCCACAGGTTGCTTTTAGTTCTATTTATTCTACTACTGACTGATCGAACTTGACTTGAACTTTGAATAAAAATTGTTAGAAATCATTACGTAATCATTTTTGACAAATTATTAACCACCCCCTCCTCCCCTGCGTAATCAGTTTTACGCATAGCTTGATAGCTATCGAATTAAATTTACACTAGTGTGATTATTAATATTTAGAAACCACCTCAGTGATTACGTAATCAGTAATATAAATATGTGATTACCAATTACGCAATATAAATAATAAATATGTGAAAGACATAGGCCTAGGATCAGAAATTCAAATACAATGAAAATTGACTAAAAAACTAACCCTTCGATCATGTCACCAAATTGAAAATTCAGCTCGCAAATGGAATTGAAAACTCGCGATTTCTACTTTTAGTAAGGTTGTACTTGTAGAAAAAGGAAATCCAGAAGATGTAGCATTTAGGCTTTATATAGGTGCGGACTTCGAAAAAACGAATTTGGATAAAATAAGTTTTGGCAAAATTCAGGTATTTTTGCTGGGGGGGGGGGGGGGGGCCAATGGGTATTTTTTTGGGCTCTTACTAAATAGCTCGCCCAAAAATTTCACGTGACTTTGGTTTTTTTGGTTTTGCAGCCGTACAAAACGGTTTTACATAAACCCTAATCCCAACCCTAACCCTAACCATAACCCCGAAGCTATCCATAATCTTAACCACAACCCTAACCCTAACCCGAGCCCTAAATAATCGAATTCACGTTTTACTAGCCTGTCACGTGACCAAAACGGTTTTTTGCTCATAACTCTCCAGGGAAGCATTTTAACCCTACGTCATGGGGGGTGATTCGGAATCAGCGTCCAAAAATACACCGATCGAGATCACTTTCATGCCTAGAGGGCCTTTTCTTGATTGACGATGTCAATCCGTCGAGATCGTTGCTCTGCGAAGCAGAGCAACGATCGTCGACGGATGCGAAGCAAGAATGCTAGTTCGCGCGGCGCGTCGAAGCGGCGAAGTCCTCCAAGGCCTTTTCACAAGAATTTTCTTAAAATTTGGGCGAGCGATTTAGTAGGAGCGATTTTTTTGTTAAACTTGATTTCGAGATATAATAGCAGTTGACCAACAGACTAGGACCAGTGACCGAACTTTTGAGGGGGTCCCGGACCCCAACCGCCAAACGGTGCCCGCGGGGCAGCTACGCCCCAAATATGGGCCATGCCCATATTTGGTCCAAATTAGGCCCAATTACTGTGTGTAAGAGAACTGTGTGTAAGAGGACAGATTCCTCCTTTTACTAAAAGAAGAAGTAACTGAAGGGAGTAGTTTACAAATGACAGGACTATTTGAAGCTTTTGTTTTTAGGGAGCAGAGGACTGTGTGTAAGAGGACTGTGTGTAAATTTTGGAATTTGGCCGCCAAATTTTTTTGGAGGCCGTTCTCAAAATAAGGTGGAAATGCGATTTCGAGTCGATTCCGAAAATTTCATGGAAAAATTTTGAAAACTGATTGAGTTGTTACAATTTTAATGAGATCAATTCCGCAAATGCAAATATCGCGAACCAAGATACAATTACAGGCAATTTAGTTTATTTTTGTGGTCTTTTCGCCTTAGTATCCACATTTAAACAGATATAAAGCTATAACTTACAGAGAATATGTAGTTTAGGCTAACCTTTCATATAAAGTAAGTTTCATTCAAAAATATTGATATTTGACCAATTTATGGGACGAAATCTACCAAATTTGGTGCGTATGCCCAAATATGGGCATATGGTTTTTGGCTAACTCAGTCATTTTTTGGATAAATTGGGCCTAATTTGGACCAAATATGGGCGTGGCTGCCCCGTGGGCACCGTTTGGCGGTTGGGGTCATGGACCCCCTCAAAAGTTCGGTCACTGGTCCTAGTTTGTTGATCAACTGCTATCTCGAAATCAAGTTTCACAAAAAAATATCCATGCCCCCCCCCCCTTAATAAACTTATAGTATTAGTACAGACAAATCTGTCTGAAAAAATCGATCTGCCGACACACAAAGCTTTCAAAGGCCCTTTTCCAAACTTTTCCACGTGTCTTAAGGCCACGTTTTGCCACTTTACCACTTTTTACCACCTGTCTTGTTTGTCGAATATTTTTAGTTTTGAACATCGTAAAAGGTTGCAGATTAATCGAGAGTGTTTATATTATCAGGAAGAAAAACTTTTGTACAGACAATTTTTACGTCAGATAATCAATTATTTGGAAAATTATCAATTTGAATTAGCTAATTAGCAAAAATTTAAAATTTTTTTCTTGCACAACTCGGTCTGATTATTGAGGAAAAGAAGAGGTAGATGGTAATCCAGGTAGGCCGGTTCAGATTAGCACGATTGACGGTACAGACTCAGAGAGGTTTTATTTATTACATATTATGCGATTATCTTAACCCCACTGATACCTAGTAGTAGTACAGCAGGTTATCAGTTTGATCTTTATAAATGTGCCTTTGGTGCAGTTTCTGTGAAAATTGATAAGGATGTACTGTAATTAATCATGAAACTCTAATATCCTGATTCCTGTGGTTAACGTTTTTCAGTTTCAGCCCTTTTATTTATTTCGACTTAGCAATTCCTGGTTACTAAAATCTGCCGAGATTTACTGAACTCCAACTACAAAGTTTAAAAAAAGCATTTTTCTCCACGTTTCATGCAATTTGATGACTTTTGGCAACAAAAAAAGTGACAAATTTTCGAAGTTTTTCTAAAAACTACTTTTCAGCGTGTTTTAAGCTATTCCAATCATTTTGAGCCAATAAAAAATAATAATTTTATGCTAATCAGCTAATTGATAATAATCCAATTAATTGACGTAAAAATTGTCTGTACAAAAGTTTTTGATCTTCCTGATAATATGAACACCCTCGATTAATCTGCAACCTTTTACGATGTTCACAAGTAAAGATATTCGACAAACAAGAAAGGTGGTAAAAAGTGGTAAAGTGGCAAAAAATTGCCTTAAGACACGTGGAAAAGTTTGGAAAAGTTGGTCAGCCATAAAGGGACTCAAAAACGTCAAAATCCTTTGAAAGCTTTGTGTGTCGGCAGATCGTTTTTTTTAGATGGATCTGTCTGTACGATACTTTTAATTATAATATTTGATAAAAAGGTAAAACAGGGTGTAACCACTATTAGAAACATGACAAATAAATAACTCAACATCAGATTGATAATGATAGTGCGATTCTAGTTGTATTGTATTCTAGTTGTATTGTAGTTGTAGGTATTTTATCGTCAATTTGGCGCCAACATGAAACTTCAACTTTCGATTATTGTATAAATAAAGAATCCTAGCCCTTCGTCGTACATTGTAAGTACTACATAAAGTTAATCATGTCGATTTATATACAGGGTGGCCCAGAATAGAAGCCCAGAATAGAAGCAACTACCCACACGCAACCCTTCGATAACTTACGTAATTCGTATCAGAATTGCTCAAATATCTAATATCTAATTTTAGGGAATATAGATATTATATATTATATTATACTAGCAAGAACCCGTATAACCCTAAAATGGTGTCAAGACTCAAGAGACTAAAATAAATATTACCTATTTAATTCGCGTTTTTGACACCACTTGGGGGTCCAAATTTTGGGCTCTAAAACTCCTATTTCTTGGCCAATTTTTTATTTTTTCATGCTGATTCGGAGGCCATTAAAGCATTTGACCCAGTCAAAAACGTTTCAGTTGCATATCTTTTACGGTTTTTGCGGAAAGTCGCGTTAAAGTTGATGCCGTGGTGTCAGTAAAATGGTACGGAACCCTCCATATATATCGTCTCTGGTCTCGCTTTTTATATAGTAAGATTTTTTTATATAGTAAGATCTTTTTATATAGTAAGATGGGTCAAACTTAGATTTCCTGAAAATTTTGTCGGATATCGATATCTTCTTATTAGAAAGATTAGATTCGGAATCCTCCAACCAACTCTGGCATTAATCCTCTCTGCATCGGATATCTCCTTCTTTTATTCAAGAATAAAAGTATGATTTTGCTTGTTTGCTCGAAGTCGATGGGATGGTGTAAGATCGTTTACTCAATGATGCGATATGAAACTTTTCTCCTTTCATTCGATCCTACGTTCTTCGGCACAGAGACTATACTTATAGCTAAAGCAAATGCAATCGTTCTTGGCTGCGGCATGTTTGACTCTGCGATTGGTAATGGGTGTGATGCATTCCTGAACCCCCACATAACGGTTCAGGTCACATTAGTGTTAAGTTTGGTTCTGATTGGGGTTGTGTGCAGCGGTACACGCACTCAAGTTCGACAAACCCTAAGGTTCGACTCTGTCGAACTAAAGTGGGCTACCTGGACTCAAGTTCGACACGTACTAAAGTTCGATAAGAGAACTTCGACTGTCGAACTAGAGCTTTGAAATCTCCGATCTCAAGCAACGATCCTTTACGAGCTTGAAATTTATTCGTTTGTTTGTTTTCCACTTGTCTCATGCTGTTCAACTATGTGTTAATGTAATCTCTATAATCCATACTTACGAACATGTAATTGCAGGTCTCAGACTCAATTGTTAGTTAGCAGAATTGTAGACTAAGCGGAGAGATAAGAGACTAACGTGGTAACCCGTTTAGTCAAGATTATACATATTTTCGAATTTGCTCGCGACTTCCCATTTTTGGGTCTTATATCTAATCCTAGGGGCTTTGACACCTTTCAGACAACAAACATTTAGTCATGTGACTGCACTGGAAATATAACCGAGAGTACAGCCAATACGGATCACCCGGGATCTCGGTAGGGTGCCGGTTATGTGGCTCACCAGCAGTTCCTACTGGGTCATTTTCGTAAGTGCCATAATACAGGATGGCCTTTTTGTCTCTGTAGCTCTGGCTACTGACCTCTGCTAAAATCGCTTTAGGATGTGATAGATAGGAACTTTAGGCATACTCTCTGCTAAAAATTGTTCGGTATGGAAGCTTTAACTACCTGTGAGGCGACTTCTATGAACAGTGCTTTACTGTAAAATGTTTATAGGACCCTCCCCTAGTTCGAGACCATTATCGGGGACAAAGATCAACCCATTTGATCAAATGGGGGCGGAAACTGTTCGAGTATCGTTCAGACTCAGAGTAACTGGTGGTTGTGGCAAAATATCAAATTTTGTTCAGGTGGAAGCTGAGGGCTAAAAACATGTAGTCCCATTTTTTATTCATCACCCGTTACTGTTACTGTTAGTAAAACGCCTGTGCTTTAAGGTTCATATTGATTATTGAGACGTAACGAAATTGAAAAACAAGGGCGAATTTTTGCTTCGCATTACAATTACAACCAGTGCTACCACGGCATCGACAGCCATACTAAATTGCGCTGTGCCCTGTAGAAGATCCAATCCAATAAAAAAGTACTTACAATGGATTTATTGCCCCGTGGGGATGCATAATTCTGTCCTGCAGTCTTCCGACTTCAGTCATTGTCGTTTATCGATGTATGATGGGACAATTTAAAATCCATAATTTTATCGAATATGGGTGATGGGGTTGACCATTGTTAATGGTCTGGCCCGGCGCGCGCTACTTCGTAGCACTTGCCGTCGGGCAACATTTCGAGAAGAAAGCGGCGCGCGCTTGGCGCTACTTCGAAGAAATTTAGACGAGTAACATCCGTCAAGTGATGGGGTCGTTCACATATTACGTAATCAATATTTTAGCAATTTTTACCCCCCTCCCCCCTTCCGTAATCAACCGTAATAAAGACCCAACCCCCCCTCCTAACAGCAATATTACGTAATCATGGCCTGACCCCCCCCCCCCTTGACTTTTTCCCTAGAAAACACTTTTCTCTACGTTTCATGCTACCCTGATCATGCTATCATGATGAGCCGAAATCATTGTTATGATATGCGGACAAGTACCTTCTAAACTACTTACTATTATAGCCGGTCAGCCGGATATTCGATCAATTTCTAAATTTTATCACTATCAGGGTGAAATTTGAATTAAAATATCAAATTGTTATTATTCTAGAAGATAAAAAAGAAAATTTAGATTACGTAATCAACGACCGAACCCCCCCCCCCGTAATCAACCGTAAGCATTTGGAAACCCCCCTCGCCCCTCAGCTGATTACGTAATATGTGAACGACCCCTATGCAAGGAATTATTTGTTGGTATTTTTATTAGGGTCTCTTCTGCCTCTGGATCCCATCATTCACTTGCAAATATAATACCAAATACGGGCAGATAATAGTTTTTGTCAGATGCCCCTGTGTTATATGACATGAAGCTGTATCTTATGTGACATCTTTGATATTAAGGTAATCAAGTTAATAAGTTGGTCTGCTTGTTATACATGTCATTGTCAATCAGTTAATACACTCTTTTGGATGGAAATCACCGCGGATAGAACTGCCAAAATTCAAATTACGAATCGAAATACGTTATTGGTTATAGTAGTTATACGATAATATAGTTTATTCCGATGACAGAAATTAAAAAGTTATCATATCCTAGTAGTAGTATAGATAAGACATGAGTTCGCAGTGGAGTAATTATGGAAACAAATTCAACGGACTTTAACTTGGACGGACCTTAAACGGACGGACTTTATTTGAACGGACATTAAGATGAATTTTACTGTTAGGACTAAGGACCTCCATCGTTCAATTAATGTCCGTTCAAATAAGATCTGATAAGGTCCCACATACCACATTTTATATTATCGAGTACCAGTCTAGAAATTTGGCTGCTGAACCGACCGGAAATAGTCGGAAATATCAATCCATTTTCCTGTTATATTAGCTAGACCAGAACCGAGTAGCAAACAGGAGAATTAAAACTACCTTACAAGACATATTTATGGCGGCCTAATTTGCGACGACCGAAATTTTGGCGGTCCGAAAATATGGCGAAATTGAACAAAAACCGTCAAATTTCGGACGTCACAGAAAATAAGGGTATTTTTCATCATTTTTTGTGACAGTAAGCAGTAAGGAAATTTCTGAAATTCAGTAAAATCATGTTCAAATTTAGTCTGTATTAAGACTGTAAGACTTTCATGTTAGCACATACATGTATTTTAATGCAAATTTAAACTGTATTGCTTGACATTCAATTCGTCATTGGTGTGGTGATAATTTGTCCCAAGATGCCAGAATTTATTTATTTATTTTACTTGATATTACTTTTTAGAAACAAAATAAAGCAGTGAAGGCACAGTCATTGAAATAAGCTAAAAGATAATGCGACGGATTCTATTACGACGACCGAAATTTTGGCGGTCCGAAAATATGGCGAAATTTTCGGAAAACCGCCACATTTCGTACGTTATAAATATGTCTTGTAAGGTATACTGGAAGGTTATGGAATTTCTAACCGCTGGTTGCTAGATGTCAGAAAATCTTTTTATCTGCTATTGAAACCTGTGGGCTGTGATCCTATGATGAGGACCGGTAATAGCCGTTGGATCACAAGCAAAAACCATTTGTCGAACTAGAGTACGCTACCTGGACTCTAGTTCGACAAGGGTGATATCTGAAGAACTTAGGTTGTCGAACTATAGTGCGTGTCGAACTAGAGTACATGAATCGTGTGCAGCATAACAGTGAACAGAGCGAAAAAACTAAATAGCTAAGTACATTTTTATCAATATTTATTCTCATTTGATGCTTTTTTTTGATGATGATTTAACTTGACGTATATTCTGGTAAGATCGGTTTTGTCTCACACCTTTAGGAAATATCTCATATTCGGAAATGGAGCTTTCGATTGGACCAAATAAAACATCATGTTACGACAAATTTCTTATAACATATTGGACTATCAAAGCACACAAAATTTTAAAAATCATTTGTGCTTACATGTCTTAATAAACGAAAGTTCAATTAACAAAAGTATATCATATTTGAAAATTCAAATGACATGCGCTAACCAATCATTTCCTGAATTAAACTGGGGTATTTTGAACTATTTAAAGTTATCAAACTGAACATAAACACTAAACAATTGCCGTGCCATGTTATAATGATGCGGTAATATCACACGTGCAAGCCACACGTATAGTACCAGTATCATATCTACAAGAATAAGTTACAAATACACGATTATCGATTTAATTTTACAGTATTAATTTCCAGAATTGCAATTATATAGTATGTTATTGAATCTAAACCATGGTATATACTGAGAAGAAATTAACACAATCCGATAGCGAATTATTAATTAGTTAATATGCAGAATTATATCAGCTATGTTTGATTAATACTATGGACTAAGCAAGTTGTCCAGCCGCAATATATTCGAGAAAACATAATTAAAAGACCCGCCTTCCAGATTATTTAACATTGACACACCGCGTACCATAAAGTAAGCACCCCTAGTCGCGCTACAATCGCTAGGGCTACAGATACAGTTAATCATAATATCGGCATGTGACTGATCCACCTATCCGCACATTTGACAAGGGTTTGGTTTGTTGCTGCTTGACAGCTCCTCGGTTTTGTCTATCACGATTGAAGATCCACCGGGAACATCCTCTCTGTCCTCGTTTTCCAACTGTCGTTGAGAGACAATATGGTGAATTTCTGAAAAGTTTATATGTTTTAATATTCTAGCTGAATATTCGTCACAAAATAAGCCCCTCGATAGTCAGTAACCTGGGCACTAATACACATTGCACTTCATAAATCTCGTCGTAGTCGCGCACTTGCGCACTTCACATAAAGGGGGCGAGCATGCAGTCAAACATGGCTCCCATCTGACAGCTTTAAACCCAGAATCACGTGAAACTCAACATGAAGATTACAAACAGTACGTGCTCATGAGATAATCAAGAGGTCATGACGTTAAAAAGTTGACAAGAGGATGATATCTCGTTAATGACATACGATATTGCCTTAAATAAACACATGACATCGTTATCAAGAAGGTTGCCATTGCCACCATGTACAGTAGAGGAATACTTGAATATATCAAGAATTAATTCGTCGCGCGCATTTTAGAATGCTAACAGGAGTGCAAATCGTGTGCGATAAAGCAATTTGCGCGTTACATTATTCACATTAATTGAGGCCACCGGAAACTTGAGAGGCCTGTCCGTGTTCAAAACCCACGTTTTAACAGGAAAATCTTGTAATGGACTTAGATTCCCTAAATAAAATAAAATACACTTTTTTTCCTTCTAATCACAGGTCGTAAAATTTGAAATTGCTGCAATAGTAGATTAACATTCACGGGAAGCACCATTTACAATAGTGCGTCAAGGAAGCTCCATGTTTATTTTGCCGCTATAGAATCAACACTGTAATGAACATTAGCATGGTGACCAACATTCTAAAAGCCTTTCCGCGAAGCTGGTAATTTTATTTGTCACTCACTGCACTCTCACATTGTACCCGACCTACTCTCCCATCGTGTTTACCGGCAAAATTGCAAACCAAAATGAAACACATTTATATTTTATAAGGATGCGCACTGGGCAAACTATTTAGGGATATTCTCATTTGTGTATAATTGGATCTTGCGAATGACTATATGGGAACTCGGAACAATCAGTATAGGATATCATGGAGTATCTTACACAGTGTGTATAAGTTACATTGTAACTGTCTTACAATTTCATTAGAGCAGTGCTCATCAAATGAGGGCAGAGTTCTACACTTGCAGTAATAATGTACATATCTATTACATACTATCTCAACATAATGTACAGTTACACAAAGTGGGCCACACCAATTAAAATGGAAAACAATTAGTCTAAAAAAGTAATAATCAACAGCGGAATCTTGTCCCTAATTGAACGGTAATTGAAGAGGGGATATGTACCAACTACCACCACTCTGAGTTATTACAGTACCCAGAATGCTCTAAAGTTACAGTTTAACTACGTCACTAGTTTACTGACCAGAGAGGTGTTGATAGACATGTAATCGTTTTCAGTTCAAGTTCTAATAGATTAAATATATATATATCTGTCATTAAATGTGTTAGTAAAGTTGAGTATTGACAAACCTGTAAGTATATTGGTGAAAGCTGTTTCAACGTTGGTGGAGTCTAAAGCTGATGTTTCGATAAACGATAGTGAATTCCGTTCTGAAATTGTTGAACGTTATTGATCGGAAAATTAACAATTTAAAGATATGTAATATACTTTGCGATTGCTATAATCATTATATGCAAACACTCCTGATATAGAAGCACAACTCAAAATAAGCTCATGTAGTGAAGTTGAATTGTGTTCATATATTGGTTACTAAATTGCATAAATACATAATATGTGAGTCAGATAACATAACTACTTAAAAATGGAATTCGTTAAATGAGACGATCTCTCTAATTCTAAACGACTAATAATCGATGGAATGCCATTTTTGGTCATTTGCATTGGTTACTTAAACTTGATAATAGTTTTCCTAAGATGATCCAGCTAGCTGTGTTCCCCCAGTCCTTTTAGAATTCAGATGGGAACAGGTCTGTACTTTTAAAAGTATAGATAGAAAATATTCAACATGGCAACCATTCGAGTAGGAGTATCGTACGCCTTTTGTACTCCCAAAATCAGACTAATCGAATTCTAAGCAGCATAAGACAGTGGGCAGATCGTACGTCATGATAAAAATGAACCTATCTGCAACCAACCTGAGAAAGCCTTAGCCTCTTCGGTAGTAACCGCCCTCAAATGTCTGAGATCGCTCTTGTTTCCCACCAGCATGATAACAATGTTAGTGTCGGCGTGGTCCCTCAGCTCCTTCAGCCACCTCTCAACGTTCTCGTATGTCAGATGTTTAGCAATGTCGTAGACTAAGAGTGCGCCCACTGCGCCCCGGTAGTACGCACTTGTGATAGCCCTGTATCTTTCCTGACCCGCTGAAATATGTTTTTATGTGAACATTAACTGCAGTTTAATAACTTGCATTCGATATTTATATTCAAGAAATCTTTTCCATGTCATGTAAATCTGATTCACAACACATATCTATTCACAACACATATTGTCCATCATCATTTCACTGCACTGAAGCAACATCTGCGACAGTATAAACATTTCATCATGAAAATACTATCAAACTATTTATCAGATAATAAACATGTAATATAGCTGAGGTGGCGTAATTCCTACATCAGACAATGTGACAGTTAAAGGTGGTGGTTTCCCCTCCTCACACACGTATAAGTGGGCTGATACGGGAGAAGAAATTCAATATGCTTGGTGTACGGTTACACATCCTACTAGAGTTCGCCGATAAAATCACAGCAAGATAGGGACGTGTTTCTTGCTAACACGCACGGTTGTAGGGCTGATCTATAATACAGGCCGTGATAATGTTATGTTTAGATCCGTGGCCTGGCTGATTTACAGGTCATGATTAGCGCCGCATTGGTGACGATGATATTGGATTTGATTTTTTAAATTATAATCCTCAGAAGGAGCAATCTCCCTGGCTGTCAGACACTTTATCATCTGACACCAGATTAATTTTTTAATTTCTGCCATACTTATATTATATCCTCTGGCTGATTATTAGGCCTGTTGTTATGTTTCTTTGACGTAATGGAACGAATTATTGAGCAAGTGCCGCACGGAGGTTCACCCTGATATTTGTGTCAAACATGTTTTGGAGAACAACATAGGACCCTGGGACCCGTGATTATTGAGTCGGTCCCGGACTTCAGGCGCCCACTGGTGCTTGTGCCCCGTATCCCAATTCGCGATATTGACCAAAGTGATGTTGCCAAATTTTAAATAACTCAATCAGTTTTAATATTTTAGCATGAAATTTTAGAAGCCGACGTAGAATCCCATTTCAACCGGCGATTTATAATTTAGGCTAACAAAAATATTTAGCGGCCAAATTCTGAATTTTCCCCGGCAAAAACCTCATTAAACTTTAAAGCGATACATCAAAGATTATAGACATCTTATGCCCAAATTACTGACTTGAAATTTGGCGTGACTGCGAAACATTCTTAATCCGATCGGAATTTCAGGATTGTAAATTCTGCTTGAATCTCAGCCAAGTACACTCAACAAGTTTTAATTTAAGTAAATCTCATTTACTTTCACTGTTATTAAAGCACTGATTTACCCTGGATTTTACAGGAAATTAGAATTTAATTGGCAGCTAAATTAGAAATGAAAGCAATATTGCTATGGTAAAAAATATAGAGCATGTAACGATCTATTATTTCTCTTCGATGACAACAGCAGAAAATTAGATTGAACGAAACACATTATTGAATCATAAACATGACTCATCCAAATACTACACAACACTGAATAGTGAATATTATAGAGATTTTTGTTTTCTCTACACGAGAGGGTCGACATATCACAAATTGAGGTTAGCAAAGTTGTTGGCCTAAACGAAATGTGGGCACTTTCAAAAACATCTGTCACGGAAAAAATGTTAAAATTTGCCAAAAATCAGTTTTTGTGGCATAATTTGGTGGATAATTTTTGGAACGGGATGAAACTCCAGGATATGGTGTGCTATACCCTAACCTTTACTATCTGCCACTTTTTGTTTCGATTTAGGGCTAAATCTGGTGGATAAAAGTGAAACAGACCAATCCACTTCAGGTGGCCTTTAAAAATATTTAATTCCATCTAAACTCCTAAAATATGATTGAGACTTAACAATAATCGTTATAACTTCATAATTTCATAAGTAGGGCCGGGATTTTTCTTAAGGGCCAAATTTGGTGGATATATTTTTTTACCTCTTTTTTAAGACTGTTATTTGTTAGCTAACATCAATTTACTGGTCTTAAAATGATGCAAAGGCAATGTTAAATCTATGGCATCAACTATGAAGTACAAGATTCAGGTTAAAAGGCTATTTTTGGTGGATATAAGTCAATATTAATTAGTTAAACACGTAAATGTTACCAAAATATCAATAAATAAGACATCATCATGATTAGAAACAGTTGAAAAAGATGAAATATAAGATGTTGAACATTTATGCATAAGGTACTATGGCATTTTAAGCATTCAGGGCCAATTTGGTGGATAATTAACTCAAAAATACTTAAAATATCGACCTGGATATTTTTATATCCATCAATTTTGGCCTTAAAAGTCGGCTTGAGCTTATCACATTTTGTGCTGAACAAGAAAAAGGTCTAAACAAACCAATATCAGTGTATGATTTCATAATCGAGCAAATCTAAGGCCAGAAATAGTGGATAAAAAAGCAAATTTAACCGTTTTTAAGCTAATTTCTTAGGCATTTATCCACCAAAAACGGCCCTAAATGGAGAATGTTTGGAACGTTTGCTTGAAACTATAGCCCTTCTTTTCGACCTCAGAGCAATGATTTTCAGCTCTTTCGACCTTAAGATATAATTATTGGGCGTTGAAAGTGGATCACATACGTTATCAGTCAAGAAATCGTTATTTCAATCACTGAGGTAGGTTATTCACATTTAATATCCACCAATTTTAACCTTAAAAGTCGTCTTGGACTGAAAATTCTTTTGAACTGACTCAGCAAAGGGGATTTTCTATCTAGAAACAGTTGTAGTTTCATGATAGAACACATCTAGGGCCAAAAATAGTGGATACAAAAGCAAATTTTCCCGTTTTAGTACTTTTATCCACCAAAAACAGCTCTAAAGGCTGAAAGGAAACAGTTTGTTAAGTTCGTATGAAACTATATCCATTCATTATGGCCCTAGAGCAATAATTGTATACATTTTCAGCTTCTAGACGAGATAATTGGGGTCTAACAATGGATAACCTGCATTATTGACTCAGAAATTGACTTAAAATTAAATCAATCTTGAAGCTCCAATATATCCACCAAAAATGGCCTAAAAATTAAATCTTCTATGCTATCATAAACTTGAAACGATTTCCAACCTGATCCGTTCACTGAGTAAAGCTGGTGAACTTGTTGACCAATATAATTTTTTCAGTTGAAGATTTTCGGTATTGAATTTTATTTCATCGTTTAATTATCCACCATATCTAGCCTTAAAATTGAAATTTTTCTTTATTTTCGCCTTTTATCATAGAGGCATATCGATTTGCTACAATTCTATCTTTAAATAATCACCATAAATTAACCACACGTAAAGTTACAGGCCAACAAATGATATATCCACCAAACCCCTCTGAAAAGTATATCCACCATTATTAGCCCTGATTTAAATGCGTGTATCTCTGCTCATAGACATAGTAGACATTTTATTCTTTTTGTAAAAGTTGAACTATCGCAAATCCTATGCTGAAAAAAAGTTTAATCAAAATATTGAGTTTATCCACCAAATGAGAGCTTCTAGAAGTTGAAATTTTTCCCGTGACAGATTCGTTAACATAGTTTTTGAAAGTGCCCATGTACATATTTACAATGGCATTTAAATATCTGTTAACTTCTTGTTAAAATAGGAGCTAACTTTATCAGCACTTGATATTGGTTGGCAACACTGGGTATCATAACATTATGCCAACATTATGCAATAGAGACTGTTAGGTTCTAGGTTGTACACTTAGAATTTTAAGATATAATACGTATGTAGGATTATAATATTTAAATAACGTTAAAAAGAAACCACGCGAAATTACCTGTATCCCATATCTGAGCTTTTATCGTTTTTTCATCTACTTCTATTGATCTGGTAGCAAATTCTACGCCTATTGTGCTTTTACTTTCTAAACTGAACTCGTTTCTGGTGAACCGTGAGAGGAGATTTGATTTTCCGACACCACTGTCTCCTATTAATACAACTGAAATAGATCATGTTTAGAAATTTTGATTTTGAACAATTTCAAACAACAGCTTTAAAACAAGGTCCTGGAATGCTCAAATAATAAACTCCAGATTCTAATAATCTTACCTTTAAATAAGTAATCGTATTCGTCATCTTTACTCATTCTGAACCCTAGTGTGGTCAATTTGATCAATTGTAATAGTTAAATGAGTTAGAAATTTGTTAAAAGACTATCTTTGAATAGCACATGTTGGCATAACACGTTGGTTACAGCAATACAAGCTGTAGCTTCAACCTGTGACACATATCAAAGTACGGAGATGATTTACTCATTGAGGTAACTCTGTAGTATGTAGGGTCTCAGTGCCTTACAAAAGAAAACAGATATAATTGCTATTTATGGTAGGGATCTAACAATGCACAAATGTGTATCTTAGGAATTTCCTAAACACAAAACCAGATTGTTCTCACACAATGAGAAATTGTACAGCAAAGAGGGCTCTATTTAACAAACCCACAAACTATTAAATTTTCAAGAAAGCATAAGAAGTTTGAGAATGTAATTGATATAATTTCAACCTGGAGATTGGGTACATTAGAATTATAGCCCAAAATAGAATGTTTGATGCATCAACTTATATATCATAGATATTCATACAGTAGTTAAAAATCTGGGAGACTTCTCTAATGTATTCCCTTAGCCAGTCATCATGTGTCAATTAATTGTCAACATGCAAGAACTGAACGCACATCCAAAAGTTGATTTTTAGAATCACGTAGGACACCATCATATCTGGCATCACATAGTTCTCTTCTCTACAGTACTGTCCGGCTAGGAGAGAGACTTAGCCATGCTAGCCATCACACCATCACATATATAACACAATGGTACTTAACAAGTTTATTATCCGATGTCTACTTATATTTATTATGATATCATTATTCATTGTAATGGCAATAAAATTTAAATTTTGTTTTACTTAAATTTTGTTTCATTTAATGATACATAGCTAGAGGCAACTTATTTAAAGTAAAGCCAGTGCGGAATCACGCTTTTAAAGGTTTTTCACACAAATTCGAACTAAAAGCTGTTTCCACACGCTATTTCACCAGCAGTCGTTTTCCACACGTTTTAGCACAATTTGGAACTTCCAGCACGATTTTTCGTATAAAAACCAACAATGTCAATGAGCTATCATCAAGTTCAGAGATTTGGGGGTGTTCGAGAGAAATAGGGGTCAGCTGAGAGAAATGGGGTTTAGTTAATGCTTATTACTACAGCATGCAAAGAAACCTTTGTTTATTTACCATTGACTGTTACCACGTTACGGTATTCAGATTAGATTAGATTAGATTAAGAATAATGACATAAACATCATCACTAGTTTTAAACATTCTTTCTGATTTCCTCATTATCAGAACTGTGAACATTTCACAGCCTTCGTCATTAAAAAACAAACAAATTCTATAACTAACATAATTGTCATAATTTATTTACATATAAAAAAGTTTTAAAAGTTAAAAACCGTTAATTTAAAAAATAAATAAATAAAAACAAATTCATGAGATATTTATTCCCTTTCTCTTGGCAACACACGGATTTTTATATAAATATTGGACTTGTTGCTTCTTCTTTTCGATATAATTTACACCCTCTATTTTTGCTAAAACTATATTTGACACTTCCCAAAAGTTGCCTGTGTCTACTAAATTATTAGTCTTTTTAAATTCTTCTAGATTAATTTTAAAATCAATAACAGACACTGAATTTCTAACAAAAGATGGCAATTTATTCCAAAAGCTGATAACACGCTCTGATAAAAAATTATTAGACAAGGTTTTAATATTTCTATCAATATTGTTAGATTTAGTGCTAACAATTTTATCTCCCGATCTACTTAAATTGAAAATATCTTTTCCATACTCAACCAATCCATTTACAATTTTGTAGGCTTCAATCAAATCTCCTCTAACCCGTCTCTCTGCACGAGTGTTGTAATCTGTAAGGCATCCAACCTTTCACTGTAAGGAAGTGTTCCAATATCATCAATAAGGCGTGTGAACCTTCTCTGGACATTTTCCAGTTCAATGATAGTAGCCCAATTCCCATGGCAGGCAGGTGGAGACCACAACTGAGCACAATACTCCAAGTGGGGTCTTATTATAGTTTTATAAACATTTCTCATAACATTAATTTCTCTTATAATGAGATTCCTTGTAACCCATGCAATCATACTGTTTGCTTTACTAATACAACTTTTAATATGTTTCGACCATTTCAAATCTGAAGAAGTTAAAACTCCAAGATCTTTCTCTGCTTCAATACATTCAAGTGTAACACCACTAAATACATATTCTTGAAGGGGATTTTCATTAAATGGAACATGCATTATTTTGCATTTGCTAGGATTAAACTTTAACAGCCACACATTTTGCCAGTATTGCAAGCTTTCTAACATATTGAAAGTGCTTTCAGTGTCATTGGCATCCATAATAACTTTAAGATCATCTGCAAACAGTTTTGATATACCATTAATACAATCAGGCAAGTCATTGATAAAAATGACAAACAATAAAGGACCTAAAACAGACCCTTGTGGGACGCCTGATAAAACATCACGAAGGTAGGAATATGCTCCACCAACAAATGTCTTAAATCTTCTTCCAGATAAAAAGTCTTTCACAATATCTAAAGTGTTACCACTTATACCCAAATTTCTCATTTTTGTAAGTAGTCTATGATGTGGAACACTATCAAATGCTTTACAAAAATCTAAGTAAAACACATCTACGGGTGCACCATCTTCTAATAGTTCGATGATACATTCTACACTCTCTAATAGATTAGATAAACAAGATTTACCTTCTACAAATCCATGCTGGTTTGGATTTATCTTCTTACTAACAAAACTCATAATATGCCTCCTTACTAATTTTTCATATAATTTACATAAAATGCATGTAAGTGACACTGGCCTGTAATTTAGGGCATCTTTCCGACTACCCAACGTAATTGGATCTGCCCATTATTTATAGTATGCTTTCACAATAATTTATTGCTAAGGACACGTTTTTTTTTAAGTGTGGTGAAAATGACTTTGAGTGCCATGACACTTTTGACAATGAAAGTAAAATGACTAGTAACTAGAAAGTGTTGCACAGAAATGCCTTCAATCTTAACTGCCCCTGTAAGGAAAATCCATTAGTTAGTTAATATGTCATAATATAGTACCAAGGTAGTGCCAGTTTTCAGCATTTTGGACTATAATGTTTAAAACGCACGTAAAAAACTGAATTTTGCGACTTTTCTGTTCAAAATTCAGATTATGTCTCAGAATTATTCAAAGAATATTTGGATTGGGGTAGGAATACTTGAACTGTGCTCAAAATAAGCAAAAAGTCATTTGTTTGGTCAAATTTCTAGTTTGGTTGAAGGGGTTGTACAAGGCCCATACTTTCGATCAGCTTGTGAATGAACTGTAACAACTTTCAAGAAACGTTGGTCTGTAATAATGTAACCTAGAAAAAACCTATTGTGTGCCTGTATTCAGTAAAAATTCACTCACAAAATTACAATTGAGTTTTTTTACATTGCAGTAGCTAGAAAGCAAAAAATTAGAACGTTTTTCAATCATACTGTCGAGATTAAGTCTGCTCAACAGCATTCTGTCCGAAAATCAACTTAAGAGTGTGTCAGTTTTCAGTAAAAAGTCATTTTTAGGTCAAATTCATCACGATTAAAAATTAGAAAGAAATGACTCTTTGCTGAATATTGGCACTATACAATTGATGTCTGACAGCATAAGCAGGTTCATTAAGATGATTCTTTACAAAATCTAACGATATTGTGTGTTCTAATTCAGCAAAAAGTCATTTTATAAATAATATTTTTAGCTTAAAATCTTCATAGAAATGACTTTTTGCTGAATATTGGCACGATAAAGTAGATTTCTGACAACAATATCATGTTCATCATGGAAATTTGGGACATACTATTGATGTTTGAAGTTCATTGTGCCAGTTTTAAGTTAGTTATAGCAGGTTATCACAACACTGCTTACAAAGCACAAATTTTATGTGATTTACCATTGGTATATGCCTAGAAAAATAAGTCATTTTAAGCTGAATAATGGCACACAGTGCAACAAAATTGTGCCACATTAAACAAAAAAGGCACAACGCTCCCTCAAACAATATTCTGAACTAAAAGGAGTGCCATTTAGCAGTAAGAATGACTATTTCTGTCAAATAAGTCACTTTTTAATTGATTTTCAGGACACATTTGTTGTTTAAATTTTCAGGATATAACTAAACTAAGATTCGTATCTGCAACATAAACAATTTGGTGGTTTGAGATGATTGATAATGCTGATATTGACTTCCAATAGTTGGTAATTCCCACGCTGGCTGCAGCAGTCACTACAGCTGATTAGTGGTACTCTAATATTATTATCTGTTTTTGACCCCTTTATGAACACATTACTTTTCGAAATAGATGCTTAAACTAACACTTGTACACCCATGGATCAAGAAATGGACAATTTTTGTCTTTTTACATCATTTATCTATATGACTGATATGCTGAATTTGGGCACTCGGTGTTACAAGAGAAACTCGCTGGGTTGGTAATAGAAACAGAACCTGTAATAAATAGGATTTATTACATTAATAATATAAACTCAAATAGTTATATAAAGTTCCAATTATCCATTGTAAATATATAGTAGTATATAGATCATTGTAAATATATAGTTTAAAGGAATACGTACCGGTTGATACTCTACAATAACATAAATCTTCTTTCTACAAACTTAATCTTCTTTCTACAAACTTCAACCGGTTCTCATACTATGAATATATAATGATTAGTATTCTGCTAAGTCTAACATTCCCCCCTATTTAAAAACTTTTGAAAATAGCTCGAAGCTCTTTAAAAACACTTAAAAACACTTGACACGTAGTCATCCTGAATTCTTCAAATTGCTTAAAAGAACGCGCGTGCGCGGTAAAAATATTTCAACTTCTCACAATCCAATATTAGAAAATTGCTAGTCGTTAGTTACTTCAAACAAAGAAAATGTCCCAATCTCTCAGACAGAAAATTTTGACTGCCATACACGTAGCAAACGTGTGTTTAACATTATCTACTGGTAAATTCACAGTAAATAACCAATCTTTTCACCTCTTTCATATCGTAACTAAATATAATCTGTCACAACTCATGTCACAGTCTCAGTGTAACACTCTATACGAACCTTACTACTGTCACATAAACCACACTAGTACCATGAACTGTGAAACTACTTGTACTGACATGTACTAACATACTAATTCGAATGAATGTCATTGTGAAATGTTAGGGTAGAAATGGTGATTTTGCAACATTATTCTAATCGAAATTATATACGGTAAGGTAAACTATACTCGTAATATGAGTAATATAAGGTAAGTAAGCTACTCAAAACGTGTAATCACGCAATAAAATCATATTCAATACGTGTAATCACCAAAATATACGTTATTCAAAACGTGTAGTCAGGGAAAAAAGTAACTAGCAAGTTAAAAACGCTAAAAAAATAATAAATTATTCAAACAAACAAAGTTAATCTCTTTCCAGAAACTCTCCTCTCTCGATCACAGTGCACAACTGCTCGCAGTTTGCATCTTTCTTTGTTAAACAATCTGCCAACATGATGTCAGTAGGTATCCATGTTAATGACTTCAGTGTCTTGTTGGAGAGTGCTTGTTGAAGTTCTGCTAGGTCGAGTCTCAGTCTCTTTTCTTCACACTGCTTCGATGTATGAACGTGATCATGTAACTGTTTAGAATCAGCGAAACCTTTGATTGGTATGACTTCACTCTTCGGATCTCCGTACAGTATCTCTGACAGTATTTGTCGGACATAGATTGCAGCTCCCATGGCATCTATGCAAGCTAGAGTTTCGGCTCCAAACGCCGAGTGCACGACACGTTTTATCTTCCTAGAACTCCAGTCGATTAAGTTAGCCGTTTTTCCGTTAGTTAGAAAAACAAGGTAACCTCTCCCACTCTGTGTCTGTCTTCCGTTCTCTGTGAACGTGTTTCCAACACTAGCATCAGTGTAGAATGTGATCGAAATGTTGTCTCTCTGCAGATCCAAGCCTTTGAAACACAGTGATTTTGGTCCTCCTGCGATCTTCTTAGTAACTTTGTTCAACACCTTCACATGCTTGACACAAGCATTACTGCTGTACGTAGACAGCTCCAGTGTATCAAAGCTCAAATCTGGACGGGTTTGGCCACTAAGCCACAACATTCTCCCGAGTTGTTTCTGGTACACTTTCTTTTCTTCTTCTGTCAGCTTCGACTCTGGCTGTTTCTTCCGTTCAATCGACAGCTCTGTTGTTGTGATGCTCTGTCCATATCCTCTCTGATCGATACGAATTACACCCTTTTCTGTGTCTTGCTTCACGTTCCATCCTAAATATGTGAAAACTCCTGCGTGGATCCTCGAGATTTTAAAATCTCGTCTCACTCTGTCAATAATCTCTCGATGAAAAGTCGGTGTTCCTGCATACAACAAATCATCTACATGAGTAAGAACAATCCCGTGTAGCTTATCATTCCTCACATATCTGAATACACACTTGTCTAGCACAGACATGGTGCATCCTCTCTCTGTTAGATACTTGCTCAGCGTTATGTACCATCTTCTGGCAGCATCTCCTAAACCGTACACCGGTTTCTTTAACCTCCACATCACACCCTGCTTTCTGATATCAGCAGGTGGTTTCAAATACACCTCACGAGTCATTTCATCCGATTGTAAAAAAGCTGCAGTAACATCTAGCGACTCTAGACTCCATCTTGCACTTGCGGCTATTGCAAACAGTAATCTCAAACTCGTCTTGTTTGATGTCGGGGCGTCAGCTCTGGGATAATTCTCTTCGTAACCCCTAGCAACTAGTCTCGCACGTACTTTCTCTTTACGCTTTGTCACTATCCAACGAGACGATACTGACGGTTGTCCCACATCTCTTACTTCTTCATAGACTCCAAACTCACGAAACTTTAACAACTCTAATTCTTTAGCTTCTTTTACGCCAGGATCTTCTGTGAACACCTTGCTCACACTAAATACAAATCTGTCTTCTTCTATGAAAAGTAGTTCCTCATCACTGTCCTCTTCTTCGTCTTCCAAAAACATGAGTCTTTCCACTGTCATCCCGTCTAAGTCCACGGCCAGGGTTTCTTCTTCGTCTTCTATCTCCAAGTTATACTCATTCTTGTACTGACCTGTCGATTTTCCTGCCCGACTTGTCACGAGTCCTTTTGTCCAGTCTTCGGTTTCTTGGCCTCTAAATCTCACTATATCATCCTTCTTGAGATTGAGAGCTCCATTCTTCACCGGCTCTACATTGGTCCAGTCTTCTTCAATCTTCACTGGCTCTACTCTGGGCAAGTTCTCTTCAACCACGCGACTAATAGTGTTGTCTTCAGTTTCATTCAACACCTGCACTACAGGATCCTCTGTATCTCCCGATTCCTCACAGTCGCTTTCCTCTGGTTCTTCTGTACCTTCAGATTCCTCACGGTCGCTCAATATTATCTCTCCATAATAAACTCCAGTGCTTTCTAAAGCGGCTCTTACATTAACTGAGCTTAGTTTAATTGAAAATTAGACATGACAAGTTCATTTTACCTATGTAAATGCAAAATCAATCAAATGCTAGAGAAAAGAAGTATGTTTTAAGTTTGGTCTTGAAAGATGTAACTGACTCAGCTGATCTTATGTGGCACCTTAATGGCACCTTCAATCTAAAAGTCAATAAGGTGACTGAAAAAGAGAACTGAAATTTCGATACTTATTTCATCAATTAAAAAAAGATAAATTTCAAGCTGATACATGTGTGACTTTTTGCTGATGACTCGCACATAGACATGTAAGAATAAGTTTAAAGACACAACCAAACATTATCTTATCCAGAAAATAGCACAGTCGCGCCTTGATCTTTTTAATATTTTGACAAGAACCATCAATAGAGTAGTCGTATTCAGATATAAAAATGACTTTTTGCTGGATTCTGTCACTTACTGGAATTGCTAATAATGACTAAAATGCTGAAAACAGTTACTCGCTCCAATCTACTAGTGTTATGTGAACAATATTTGAGCAAAATATGGCGAAATCAATGGAATTAGTCAATTGGATGTTAAAATGGTTTGCTGATTTTTGGCACTCAGTTTAATTGCTCATAAGTCATATTCTGCTTGAGCCTGGCACTTCGTTTTTTCAAATCACAACTGCTGAATATTTTCACTTCATCCTATGTACAAATGTATGTTTGCACTTTAAAAAGCATTGCGACTTTTTCCTCATTTTGTGCACTCTACTTTGAAAAAGGTGAAATCAGCAACTCACCACACTTTAAAAAAAACGTGTCCCTAATCATGGACTTAATAAAAATGTTCTGCACCCTCACCATCTGATCCTAGCAGCAGCTTGCCAGCTAGCTGCAGCTCCTAGAAAGCCAACTTTATGTTAAAATAAACAAAGAGATATACAATAAATTAAATCAAGTGATGCAATTAGCAAATCACAATCGTAAATCATGAGCAATAAATATCATATATCTCTCATAGCTCTTCTCCTCAGATATCAGGTAGAAGGAGACAAACAATAAACAAGGAGATATTTCGGCTACATTTACAGGTCAGGGATTTAGTTCAAATTCTTCCCTTCATGAAGATGGAAGAAAGCTGTTCTACAAACTTGTACATAGACCTAACCATCATCGCAAGTTCGTGATTTAACGATTTATAGTGCTGTGTTTTACACATGGACACTATTATAGTTCACGAAGTCCGTTAGGATCTAGTATGTAGACGATTTTTTCAATATAATTTCAAACAATATACTTAAATACAACAATTGTAATTGTCTAACTATTTGGAGCCAGTTCTTTAAACTGGCTTACTTATACTACTTAGTAAGTTTATAAATTTTATTTAGTTTTCTATTGAATTTATATTGAATTTTTATATAGGGTAATTGTTATATTATGTGTATATTGTTTTTTATTATTCCCATTATTAATCTGTAAACGTTTAAAGGTTAGACACCTAAAAATAAACGTCTGTCAATAAATTCGAAAAATTAATAAATTTGAATTGAAAAATCCGAGTAAAATCTAGTATATAGATCTATGCAGTAGATTAAGTTAATTGCAGATAGAGGAATCGAGTGGAGTACTATAGTTGAGTACTATGTTCACAGCACTAGACTACACTACAATGTATATTGTATATGTACTGAAGGTGTATCCTAAAAATTCTTGATCTTTTGGCAAGGCCCTTACACTGCTCAAATTTCACCCTCGGTCACGTTTCCGATAATTCGGCTGAGTCGACCGAGGAGACATTACACAGATGTATGATTTCGCATGGATCCAATATGTAATGGATCCTCAGCTCTACCCTAGCTACTGCCTTATATTATACAGCTACCTAGACTTTTTTCTGCCCCAAGACTCACACTAGGAAAGTGATTCAAACAATTTACACACATGATTTCAAAAACGGTCGACTAGGTGACATATTGATTCACGATGTCAATCCTTCAAAGCTTGGCGATGTTCAGTGCACAGTGGTGCATCTCGCCCTTCCTGAAATTGTTGTTTTCTTACAGATCTAGCGAGAAACATTATTTGATGCGCGGCGCGGCCCACTAGTGCATCGCGCTACAAGGTGACAGGTGACATAACATTGAAATTTAAACCCCGAACCTTTTGCATAGAAGACGAAAACTCTAACCACAAGACCACCTGTAATAGTTTTGTTGGCTAGTTGTTGCTCTATCCAGAGCCCTTGCGCTTGCAGTAGCGCGCGCCCGCCTGACTTGTGAAACAAGCGCGCCCGCAGTGGCGAGAAAGTACATGGTTAGGTGAAAGCTAGTTGAGATGGGAATTCGTCCATTGTTATAATAGACTAGCCCGGCGCGCGTTACTTCGTGGCACTTGCCTCAGGCTAGTGCCACTAGCGCTACTTTGTACTTCAATCAAAAAATTTAGGCGAGTAACTATAACATCCGTCAAAATGGAATTCATTATTCATAATTTATAATTCAATAAAGTTTCTATTACGCTCCGATCAAATGTAATTTATAAAATAAACGTTCGACAAATGCTTTTTTTATATTTGTGCTACAAATTACGAATAATCATGTAGACAAATTCAAAACATGTGCTAGAGTTAGACCGTTCGGCTCCCAATGTTTGGGTTGCGATTTTTATGTTAAGGAGTCTACCAAACCTCTATTTGCAAAACATAAATTACTAGCTGTAGAGAACCTATATAGACTACGTTGCCTAATGGAATTTTTTAAGATAATTAAGACAAGAGTACCAATTTCAATGTTCTCTTTGTTCACCATATCTCATAGGAAAGACAATATGTTAATCACACCTTCTCCAACTAAACAATTCATCTATAAATCAGCGTGGCTGTGGAATGAGTTTTGTAAAATTGGCTCATTTAATTTTAAGTCCTCTTGTTCTTCTGTTAAGAATAAATTACAAAAGTCATTGATGAATGCCCAAAACAGGTATGGTGCTGAATGGAATGACAAAAATTTCACTGAATTCTAAGTTAAACACAATATAATCCAGGTATCGGCAGGCGCTGCCGCCAAACGACATTATCATGCATATACTTCTTTATTTTCAGCAGCTAGTATGTTAGCGCGCATAACAAGGCGCGTTAGCATTTTACCGCCATTCTAGGTCTCACTGATTTCACAATACACAATACACAATATGTCCAATTTGATTCTAATTGTTGCTCCTAATCTGATAATTCTAATGACAGTGACTGCTCCCTATTAACCAACCGACCAACATTTTCGGTCGAACCCTAAAATTACTAATACCAAATTTAAACCCCACATATGCGTGTATAGTCTCCAAATCTTCTCTCTGCTCTCGGACTTTGTTCTTTTGAATAGAACTGTAAACTGTTTGTATACTTTAACAAATAGTGATTTTAACTTTGAGATAAACTGCTATATTATTATATTTTTGTACCAATGTTCACCTAACTTAACGTTTCTCACTGACACCATCGCCGGCAACCAATTTTAAAGTAAAATTTATTAACGACCTGACTACAGACTGGCGGTCAACGTTCCCCATATAGTAGCTCAGCGGAGGGGGTAATCAGGGCACGTGTTAATGAAAAATGTACGTGTCCTTCCACAATCCCTTTTGATAGGCAATATGAAATTACACATCTTACTTTAACTTTATCCCGTCACCCATGGACTTATTAATTAACGGCTGGTGGTGGTGTCATCGTTTGTCGTACTCAAAACGTTTCGCGGTTGCGAATGCCGGCCCATCGAGGAAAATCTTTTTACTTTGTATTTTAACCATTATAAAGTATGATTAGTCGGATATAGTACTGAGTTCAAACAGTCCCCGAAACGTAAAAGCAAACATTTGATTTTTGTTTCGGCGACTGAATTGTTGATGGGCCGGCAAATATTTGTTGTCGAGTAGTGTTGAATACTCATATTAACATGATTATTGATTTAATTTAGGAATTGTATATAACTATCTTTGACCAAGTTTAATTGTTAATGAGAATGCACCCCAGCACTGGGCGCGCGCGGCGGCTTTGATGTTAGCGGCTACAAGCTTGAAGCTAGGCAGCTGCAGAAAAGGCGCCGCGCGCGTTCACAGTTCAGCGTACGGCTTTTCGTTTTTGATTTTACAAATGACAAAGCAACTTTTAATGATTATTAATGGAATTATCGGATATTTATAATTCAATATGTATTGATTCTTCTGTGGAAAATAAAAATTGTATTTTACTTTAAAAAAATTGTATTTTACTTGTTTCAACGAGGTAAGCTGGTAAGAAATTTATCAAAACTTTAACTGTATGTTAAGAGGTGATATTCGCATAAAACGCTCCTATTGCGCGTTTTAGAGGGTTCAATTACGCCAGCTAGGCTATGTTTATGAATATAATAACCCGAGGTCCCCTAGGTCATAGGTAAGCTTTTGCTCTAATCAGTGCCTTCTCGCTTGCAGTAGCCGCGTGACCTCGTGCAAGCGCGTCACGCAGTACGCGTAGACACATTTTTTGAAATAAAATAGAATAAAATAACATTTAACATGATGCAGCTTTTATGTTTTAAACAAAAAAGCTTAGCGTCACTGCGGTTTAAAGTAAAAATTAGGTGTATGAAACAACAAATTTCAACTAAACAAGAAATTTAGTTTTAGCAAATTTTACAGAATCAACAAAGTTATAACAATGAAAATATAACGCTCATTTGGTGTACAACTTTTTGTCCTTAACTAAACTGCCAATTATTGGGCCGTTAACAGACGAACAACTAACGTGACATGAAGGAATGTACGGGCCTGGAAGCTTTTGATCATGCACCGAAACGTTAGTCCAGATGAGGGTCGGAGAATAGGCAGAAGCTTGCAATGTTTATTTTGGAGGACTTCGCCTCTTCGACGCGCCGCGCGAACTAGCATTCTTGCGAGCAACGATCTCGATGGGTTGACATCGTCAATCACTGTTAATTTATCCTATTCAAGACAAAAGGCATGCCAAAATATCGATCCCTCAACAATTTTAGTGGTTACAGGAAATGTCAACTTAAATTTTATTGTCGAATCGTAACATCAGCATGGTTCATTACAAGTTCAAAGTTAAATGTTGAACTCTGTTGGGGTCGTAAACCTTAAGTTGAATAGTGTGTCATACAAAATTACGGTATAATGTAGTGGAGCAATATTGTTCATTGTTCACTACATATTGTTTCTTAAGGGCACCCTCTGGTTAAGATGCATGCTGATAGTATTCAAAGTCATGCTTGATTAATTACTGACTAATTCTATTGTGTGATGCGTAATTCACTTCTTTTGTGACTCGACTGTTTATCATCATCAGCAGTTGTGTGAAGTTAAGTTGTGTTGAGTCTACTTTTCAAGGCTGGAGAAAATGTAATATCCATCCATCCATTATTTCACACCTGAGTAGAATACCTGAAGCCTAGCTATGTTATTAATAAAGAGAAGCATAACTATTATCTTTATTTCCACCCTTTTGTGGCAAAAAAGCGATTTATAAATCTTTATTCCATTGGGAAGTATGAATAGGGTTATCTTTTGGGGATGCTTTTTGAATTTATTTCAATTTTTAAAAATAAAGTTGTAATTTTTTAAAATAATAAATTGTTTCAATTAGATTAGATTAGATTAGATTAAGAATAATGACATAAACATCATCACTAGTTTCAATCTGAGAATATGCCACCTTTCTTTCTCGAAACATGTATCCTATTGTATTTCATTATAGTATTAAGATGTGAAGATATACTAGATATTACAACGAAATAGAGGTATACCAAATAGGCCCCTGATATTAACTATAACCGTGTTGATGGTTTTAAATTTTGTATGTTGTAAGCATTTTAGTTTGTGAAGCGTTTACTCCTCCCCCTCAGCAAGACAGTTAGATTGTAGATTAATGATTATAATTGTCAAATGACGTAATATATTATATAACAGTTATAAATGTTCAAAAGTGTAGAGCGATTTCAAGAGTAGTGGTCCACAGGGGTCCGAAAAAGCCGTACAGGCACTTGGGTCCTTATCCTTGTCACTAATCTCAATTGGATTAGGTTTACACAAAACATGAACATTTAGACGTACACATTGACACGATATTTATTAGAAAGCAAAAAGTATAAAATAATACGTGCGTGCGCGGCTTGAGCCGCGCCGCATAAGAACGGATGCGTGCAGGGGCTGGAGTATGCTTGTATGTAGATTAATGAAATGTTGCATTGTAAATATTTAGAATTGACGATATATTATGATCTAATAGTAAATTTTACAAAGCTGGCTTTGGATTTAGGTAAGATTATAATTTATTTAAAAAACCACGGATACTGGATAGTTTTGAAATTTATTTCTATTTGTCGTACAATCATAAACAAGTTAATCCTGTTTTCAAGAATGCGCGGCTTTGGCGTCCAGTTATTGACTTATACCTTAAATTGAATTTTAAATAGAAATGTGAATATTTAAAATTTGAAACTTTCAAAACGGAGGCTTATAAATATTATTATATTATGATTGTAAAATAAAGGATAGCTTCCTTTCTCTACTTCCTGGACCCTTGCACCGTTTTTTCTCATTTCCATGGGACTGGTACATTGCTGGGATCGATTTGCTTGCATTGGAGGGGCTGGGGCATGGAATACCCTTACATCAAAAAATGCCCTCTCTGAAGCATTCCTAATCGATCTTGCAGAAATGTCCATCCTAGCTTGGTCTCCTAGGACTGTTCCCTTTGGCAGCTCTAGACCATCAACTGGAAGAAGAACTGGTTCAGTCTGCACATCCTTGCATTTCACAGTTCTCATTAGTTCTGCAAAGGTGTCCCTCAACGAGTTGTTTTCATGAATGTGCAGCTTTGACGGCCAGTTATTGACTTATACATAAAATTGAATTTTAAATAGAAATGCGGATATATTGAAATTTTAAACTTTCAAAACGGAGGCTTATAAATATTATTATATTATGATTGTAAAATGAAGGATAAAATTTTAAATTTGTTTCACTAAATTTGTTTCACTATCTTAATGATTTTTCTTATTTAATCCTAGTTTTTCCCTAAACGTTTCTACTGGAAAATGCATACACATCAACGTTTATTTAGTGTATCAAGTTTAATACCCTTACCTGGTTTAGATTATAAATGTGGATTACTTTTTCAGGTTTTATTGTGTCCTGAATTGTTTTCAAGGCACAACTGTGCATTTTTAGTTATTGTGCCACTATAATAGAAAAGTTTAAATTATTATATTATTATTATTATTCAAATATTTCTTTTTCCTTCAGTCATTGCAGTCTCAGGGGAATTGTATGGTTAATTTCTGTGTATGTTGATTGTACTACCAAACGTCAATAAATTAAAAATTTCCAGCGATGTTCCACAGCAGCAAGCAACGAAATATGCTTTTCAAAAGCGAGTCAGACATACAGGAAATCAGGAACAAAGTTAATCAAAACTTCAGAGATTCCAATCAAGAGTGTTCAGAATTCTTCATCTCTCCTGAGGATGAACGTTTACTTTGCAGAAAGTTTGAAAGAGAACTGCTTCGATTTTGTAATGTATGTCTAACCCTAGTGTAAAGCGCAAATGTGTATGATTTTACTAGTTATAGAGTATGTTATTGCCCACGTTAAGGGGCCTGTTAATAATTAACTTATTAAAATTATTAGCTATTTTAGATTTAATAATAATATAGACAAAGTGCAAACTATGAACTGATATAATTCGAGGTAACATGTATTTTACCCTGTAATATGCACAACCTATAACAGACTTACTAAATTCTGTTTCCAAATTTCAACTGGGTTTCTTCCTCTACCAGGAACCTGATACAAAAATATGTGGCATACTTTTTAAAGCATTTCTTTATATATAATAACAAAGTATTGTTCAGGTATTTGAGGAACCACCACTTTTCCGAAGCATCAAATGCACAGCCATGAACTTTCTTAAAAGGTTCTATCTGAAACACTCTGCCATGGAGTTCTATCCCCAGAATGTCATGCTGTTGTGTGTGTATTTTGCTTGCAAAGTTGATGAATACACCATTGGTGAGAAGCACTTCTTGGTATTTAACTTCGATTTATAGTTTTGCTATCTCTTATACATTGTTTAATATATAATTGAAAAACTTGCTGTTTCATTGACACCCAAACTATAACTATACCATTTTTCAGGCATTGACAAGTTTGTTTCGATGTTGGAAGAAAGTCTACAATTTGAAACTGGCTCATTCATCCTTGGAAATGAGTTCCTACTTATGGAGGCATTAGACTATTCTCTGACTGTGTATAATTCTTATCGTCCTTTGGATGGCTTTTTAATAGAGTTAGAACACAAACTTTCTAAAGAATCAGCTGACTGTCTGAAAAGCCATGCCTTGTCTTTCATTAATGATGCCATTTTAACTGATGCTACCTTAATTTATTCCCCATCCCAAATTGCTCTATCATCTCTGGTTTACAGGTATAAACATTATAAATTTTATGAATAACTATTGAAAATAATCATTGAAAAATGATCGCAATTAATATAATATTAAGTTCAACCTATTTTTCATCGATTTAAATAATCAGATCTTACTTTGCTACAACTATCAATAAGTTGTGATTTCATTATTTCCTTCAGTTTTGTTGTGAAATCCCTTTGGCCAAGGATTTAATTAATTATAAATGTTATTCAGCTCAGAACAGAACAAAGTGGAGATAGGAGGCTACATAAAGTCACTTACACCAGATACTGTCACACACAATAAGCTGATAGCTACTGTAACAAAGATCAGACAACATCTTCAACTCAATTACAAATTTCAAATCAGCAGTTCTAAATTGAAGGTTGGAGACAAAACAAATTATTGAACCATTTCATAAACAACTGGGGCTGGTAAGCTCTGTCTCAATTAAAAGCAAGAACTTCTTACATATCAATTTTTGCATTGATTTATCGACTTCTTGTAGCTACTTTGTAATTGATGTTTCATGATGTCCATTATGTGTTCAGGAACTAGAAGCTAAATGTGGAGCAATCAGCAAAAGCCTTGAAATTGACGGTGATGAGGGATCGTCAGCAGATGAGAGACAACAACAACAACAACAACAGGGGGAAAGAATTTCGAAACGTCGTAAAACTCTTGAAGAAATGGAAACTGAACTATTATCTTGAAGTCTGTCTTACTTTCTAGGAATAATCCTGTGTTATTTATAAAATGTTAAAGAACGAATCAACTACAACGAAACTTCATACCTAGAACCAGTTTGATCCCAAAATATCGGAAATTGTTGGGCGTTAATAAGTTTTAAAATTACATAATGATTTTGAGCGTCTACTGCAACAGATGGTATAGCCCAACCATTCTGGTTCTAATTTGGTCCTGGTTTAGCAAAACTGGTCCAGAATTAGTGTTTTTGCTACATAGTTTCTTCGTCAGATTTGACCTTTTAAAACCTTTTTACCTTAATTTATTCTATATTTGTTATCGATTGTAATTAGAGGATGCCATTTCGAATTAACGCAAAGTTTTTGTTTTAGTCAGCTTTTTGTTGTCAAGGTAAACTGCAAAGTTTCCAAGATATTGTACATTATATGGATTATGACAAGTTTTTTAATAACATTTTCTTAATGTTAAAATTAGATATCAAGCATCATGTTAACATCATGTTAACTGAATGTTTTACATCCTATGGACGCAGATCTTGACCAAGCTCTAAAAAGGGTCACCGATGAACTCCATGATCTTTATATACCAACTGGAGTGGGTACTGTTGAGAAACCAGTCACTCCCTCCCAGATACTATCATTTTACCGGAAATATGTTCAGAAGAACATTCCTGTTAAGATAACAGGTAATTTACTCAAATACCATAATTAATAAACATTCGCATTCCACGCTCGACAATTAATAAATATTGCTTTCAGTAATCTAGAAGTCTTCAATTTAACTGGCAAACTATCAGTTGCAATACATGCTGGAATTAACTGCACATAACATTGAATTTCATTAGGTTGTACTGATGACTGGCCGGCAGTAACAAAATGGACAGATGAATATCTCTCGTCTAAACTAGAAGATACAGAGGTTACAGTCGCTATTACTCCTAATGGGCTAGCTGACGCTATCTTTGATGGACAGTTCACCTTACCCTTCGAGAAGTCAGTAACTTAGTTATTCAATGACTTGTATCTCAATATTTATATCAGTTCATATTATGATTCTTAAACTTAAAAGTACTTAGTACAGCCCGGTGTATTATAAGGATTAAGAGTGGAATTGTAGTGTTATTAGTTCAAACTACAAAGTTTATTTAAATTCTACAATTTAATTTCAGAAAAGTAAAGTTCAGTGAGTTAGTTACAGAGTTAAACAATCCTGCAGAGGACCGTGTCCTTTACTTGCAACAACAGAACAATAGTTTCAATACTGAGTTCCCCAAACTAATGGACGATATAGAGCCTGCTCCTGAGTGGAGTTCCCAGGTATTTGGTAAGTTCCAATTGCATAAAACTTTAAGTGCAATGCAGTTAACAATCACTGCTGATTTAATACCATCAATATACGATTGTTTTATCAGATATTTAGCCTTTATCGAAATTATACACATCTTATACTGAAATTTATTTTCAGGAACTGATCTTGATGCAGTAAACTTCTGGATGGGCGATGGTAGAGCAATAACATCTTGTAAGTAATTGTGTACATTAATAAATGATGATTAATTAATGTTTGGAATGTTTGTTATGGCTGAGAAAATTAACTGACGATAAATTAAGTGTGGTTAGCTGTGTCAACTTTCAATAAAGCAATAACTGACAAAAGTAGGTAGTAACGTGGGTAAATTGCATACCTAAATTTTATAACATACCTTAATACTGGTATATGGTGATTGGTGGTAGCGCAAGTTTGTAATGAGCCGTAAAAGATTGATTGCCGCATCAATTATATGGGTTTAATTTATATGGTTTTAATATGGTTCTTAACTTTGTCAGGTGAGACAAGCGTTTAAAAACTGACAAAATTAAGAACTTGTTGTTACCCTCAACTATACACCTTTACATTACATCTTCTAACAGTTTTCTGTACTAACACTCCTTCCTCACAGTACATAAAGACCCCTATGAGAATGTGTACAGTGTAATCAGAGGCAGTAAAACCTTTACACTCTACCCACCCTGCGATAGACTCAATCTCAGATACAGATATTATCCCTTATCTAGATACGGCGAGGGCGGTGATCTTATCCCTGAGGTACAGTGAACTGTATAATTTCCAATCAAGCATGAAATATATTTTCACCTTAGGCTTTATTCCAATTCAATAGAATTAGAATCATAGCATACAATATTACACTTATCTGTTAATTTATCTTCATGCTCTACTCTCTAGCTGATTGGCATAATGCTAAGTAATAACGTGATTTACAATGGTCAGTGTTTTGTTATGCGAAACTCTCCGCTTGTCATGAACCTCAATATTCTTCCAAACCTCTTTAATAATCCCATATTTAAATTGATTGCACCCTTATCTTATCAGGATGGAAGTGTACCCTGGATTGATATAGACCAGAGAGACCCACTGTGCGGTGATAACAGTAATCTACACCCTGTGGTGGTGACGGTGCGTGCTGGAGAGACGTTATATCTACCCTCCTACTGGTTCCATCATGTTACACAGACGCATTCTACTATCGGTAATTATTATTAATTATTAAGTTTTCACATTTGTGCAGCGTGCACTACCCAGTTCACATTTTCGTACTAATTATATATTGTGAGTAATTAATAAAATCAAGAGGTTATTTGGTGGTTTTAACACTAAACAACTTGTTGAGTAGAATTGAAAAGAATTTTAGGCATCTAACTCCTTAACTCGGCCAGCTGGGATAATAATAGATGACATCAAATAATTTTCAGCTATAAACTATTGGTACGACATTGACTATGGTCCAGCTTACGGTTTATTCAAAATGTACGACGAACTGGCTAGACTGAAAGAGTGAAGTTGAAACAGTTTTAAATTATTTAATTTATTTTTACAGGCTCACAGTTTATATTATGAAGCATTAAGATTAAAATGATTGTAAAGTTCTGTCAACCCATGTCGTTTAACTGCGCAAAAGAATGGGAGATCACCATCACCTGATCGTTGTTAAGCCAATTATAATCAATATTTCAACAGCTTAACTTAGATCGAAGTTTTCAAGTTTAATTTAATTCACAGAAAACTTATATTATACGCCGTATAACTATCAACCATTTATTTTGTAGCAGAAATAATATGTAAATATGGGGAATTGTATGTGCTTGTATGTGCCAGACGATGATGAGGAATGCCAACCTGTAAACCAACCATCTCAGGTAAAACATAATCTCATTCAGTTTATTTTTCAGAATGATAGTCTTCAAATAGTCTTGAGTGTGTCGGTAGAATTAGATTGTACTGTACCGTTTAGATTATTATATAATAGAAGTGTAGATAACATAATATTTGGCATTTCCATCATGAGATAACACAGTTAAATAATGCCAGGAGGACCGGAGAAGGCAGATGGCGGAGGCAGCAGAGAAACGAAATGAGGGCCAGCAGGCACGTGGGGTGAAGGATCCAGGAAGTATTAAGAGAATGGAAGAGAAGAGGGATGAGTTAGAACGGAGACAAGCAGAGAATGTGGGCACCACCAACGAACCTACTCTCAGGGTTAGTTATTCTTCTGACTTTGTCTGGTTCTGACTTTGTCTGTTTCTGACTTTGTCTGTTTCTGACTTTGTCTGTTTCTGACTTTGTCTGTTTCTGACTTTGTCTGTTTCTGACTTTGTCTGTTTCTGACTTTGTCTGTTTCTGACTTTGTCTGTTTCTGACTTTGTCTGTTTCTGACTTTGTCTGTTTCTGACTTTGTCTGTTTCTGACTTTGTCTGTTTCTGACTTTGTCTGTTTCTGACTTTGTCTGTTTCTGACTTTGTCTGTTTCTGACTTTGTCTGTTTCTGACTTTGTCTGTTTCTGACTTTGTCTGTTTCTGACTTTGTCTGTTTTGTAATGCGTGCTGCTGTAGTGTTTTCTCATGCTGTTACGTAACGTGTTACGTGATCGAAACATTACTGAATTTTAAAATACGTGCCGTCTAGCTAGTAGTTAGTACAAAGAATCCATCTTGTAACGCGTTACGTAACGCGTTACGTACCGTCTAGCTGGGGTTTTAGAGGTGGATGGTGAAATGTAGCTGATCTGTTATTTTAAGCGAGATGTTATTATGTTGTTTTCTCTAACATTTTCTTTGCAGTGGTGAGATGTGCTACACATGTGGGAAAACAAGATAACTCTACTGGCCCTAAACCAAGTACTATGTCTATTGTTCTTCCCGGTATTTTCTGGTTTTTTGTGTTTTGTTTTGTTTTTTTCAGCAGGTCAAGGCTAGATTTAAATAATGATGTCAAACAAAAATGCGGTGATTTTTGCACCTGAATTAAACTATTGTCAGTTTATTTCATGCTGGCTGTTGTTAGAAACTATAAAGACCTTGTTTGAGTTGTCTGTAAATACTTAAATAAATGGGTTTGATGTCAATATTTCAGGGTTTGTAAGCTTTTCTAAATTATTTTGTTGTGATTCAGATTTTCGATATTAATTCTTTATGATAACTTAACTAAATGGTCTATCAGAGTGGTTTCATAGAAGTTTTTTGTGTGTCTTGATGAGATTATGGCTTATTTATAGCTTACATCAATAAATATTATTATAATTGAACTGTACATAGATTGAAAATACTAGAAGTTTGAACACTGTTGTAATAATTGCTTACTTGTTTTGGAAAATGTGTGGCCTATTAGGTATTGAACTTCGTGTGTAGAATAAACCCATCTTCTTAGATTTAATAATGGCTACCGGACAAAACGAGTAGTACTGTAAATTTTTAAACCAGTAAAACTCGATAGTTTATAACCAACGAATTTCTATTTTAACAACCATTGTTTATTTTTTATCATGCCTTATAATATAAAACAGTAGTTTATAAAACATTTTATAAATACTAATCTAAATTGTCTAGATATTATATTCTTAGCGTTCGAGACCACTGTTATGATAATGGTAATCAATACTACTTTAATATTTATTTCCATTCTCAACGAAAACTTAAGCTTGTTATTATACTATTAACCATTCTTAAATAATCCTGTTTCTCGTCAAAGTAATTAGTCTCAGAATCTTACGATTACTCGAATACATGCCAAGTAATGACTTACGGTCCTGGAAGTCTGAATGTCTAGTCTAAAAGCTCATGATCCCCAGATTTTGTAACTCCGTGTCGATTGTTCCTCATGAAAATCAAGTCCAGCACAAAGACCTACTAAACTAACTATTACCGCATACACTATACAATGTCATATTGAGTGTCTGTAACAAGCATTTCCTGGACTTTCTATCTTGGCTTGGCTTCCCTTTTGTGCTCGCTTCTGTTGTGTTTTTAGTTCTTCGCTTCGCACAATTGAAGAGAAACAACAATTGCTCAGCTGCTGAATCGTAGATCTGTAAAGAATCCTGAAGCATTTGCTCGACCGGTTTCAATACTTGTAAACAGCCGCAGAACAAGCGATCAGATGGTCTTTGACAGTTAATGCTTTAATGGGGAACCTTTTCATATGCTGCTATACTAGGCGTGAAAACCTCAAGACACAATTCGATACAGACGACTTCACACAATCTGATGTGAGTGTTTACAATTTATACCTAACATTCACAAATAAATATAAATAATGAATATGCATTTTAAGAGGTTTTCGTTATATTAGGTGATAAAGAAATTAAATATTTTAACCTGTTTAAAATATCCAGGGTCCGACTGCAAAGTTCTTACCGTACCTTGAGAGGAAGCCAGAGAAAGAATCAGTCTCACCAACCACAGTCTCACCAACCACTGTCATTCCTAAAACTCCTTCTGTAACATCATCGGATGTCTCAACGAGTATTCTCAACAGTCAGCCTACACCAGACAAACCTGCTAATAAATCTACTCTCAAAGTTAAAGATGGTCATCTCATGACAAGAGCTTTTAGTGCTCCTGTTCTACACGATGTTCCAGACATTGTCGTTACCGATCACAAAGGATCGATGACTGAAAAGTTAAAACGGCGTTTCGGAGATCCTAGTGGCGAAGGAAACGCTTTATCGACTGTGGACGGAGACGAGCCCAGTGTCTCTACAGACTCGTTCCTCATGCCCAGCTCTATTTGCGACGAATCTAAAACCGATAGAACTCCTTCTGTCTCTCCTACACTGTCACGCAAGTCCAGCTATTCAACCAAATCCAGACATAAATCAGGGAAAGAAGTTTTAAACGCTTTCGCAACAGTCAGTATTGCCTCGACTATGTTAGACTCCAGACAGACGAATCAAGATAATAGAAACTTTGAGAAAGATGTCAAGAGTTCCAAGAGGACAAATTCCCTTCTCAAATATCATCGTGGGAACGAAATAAAATCTCGTATGGAAAGGGACAGAAGGATGTCCTATGATAGAAGGCAAGAAAATAAGGCGCTTAAATATGGACAGACTAGCTCGACTAAAAAGATGGTGAGAAAGAAAAGCAGATCACTCATAAAATAATTTTATGAGTGTATTGCCTGCAATAGATAAAGTGAAATCCAAGAATAAATAATGGCATATTAATCTTAGCAACTCTTGAATCAGATACATACTGGTACATTATACAAGTGAGCATTTCCTGATTGTTTATGATTAGGCACTTAAAAGCATGTTAAGTCTCTAGCTATCATAATAAGGAGAATCTATAAGCAATTTTATTCTATGGTACCGTTATTTCTGTCTTTTAGTTTGATTTGAACCATGCGTTTTACTTTTTCTAAAAATTTTAACTGTCGTTTATTGAAAAGTTGATCAAAAGTAGATGGGAAATTTATGCATTTGCTGCTACAAGAGGCTTGATGCTTTGAAAACGGATTCAGTAAGTGTATGCACCTTCAGTCTTTACCACTTTCATGTCAATGTAAAATTGTGTTTACTATATCCAATTATCCATCTACATTCTACACCTTCATATAGTGATATTGTGATCTCCAGGAGAACAGCACACTAGAACCCCCTCCAAGAAGCAGATCGTCGACTAAAGAACCTACAAATCCTGTACAAAACATTGGATCAGCTAATCGTACTTTACCTTCCTTTGATAATACGACCTATCTGAAACCACAGAGATCTAATGTTCACAACATTACGCCAACACAAGTTTCCCCCAACTTGTCTATTAGAACAGAACCTTCCAGAGCTAACAGCATTTCTTCCAGAACTTCAAGGAGGACACTTTCTTTATTTGATGTCTTGATTCTGTCTAAAGTAGTTGATAGTATTGGACATGTTATGAGTCCAAGAAACAGCAGTAGTACGAGTAGTTCCTCTTCGTAAATTTACGGTGTTATGATGAATTTCTGGAGCTCTTGACAAGAAATAATAGATTATTCCAAATATTGCATATTATTGCAAGTCAACGTAAATTTCTTACAGAATTCAGCTCAATGTAAAACCACTTTTCGTTATTAACCATGGATATGTTAAAAAATTGGTTTAAAGACATACTTATTCAATTTGTCACAATTATATTTGGAGAAGCTCAATTCTTACGACATGTTTACATATTTACTAAACTAGAGTATGCTGTATAATGGTGAAATTGCGAAATTAGGTTTGGCTAAAATGAGGCCTATAAAGTTATGAACGGCCCCTATACGGCCACGCCCCACGGTACAGCCACAGTACGGCCACAGTACGGCCACAGGACGGCCACGATACGGTACTTTGTTTTTCTCAGTCTTGTATTTTATTTGAATCTTAATATTGGTTTCTTTTTATATAGCTCTTTTCACACTACTGATTGTTGTAACATACTAATTTTTGGTTGACATTTTAGGTGCACACACTGATGAATGTCACAAACACAATTAAAAAGATACTCAACTTTTTGAACCTCTCACCTGCCTTATTAATCTGATTAAACAAAATTTGAAGATTTATTGAACGATTTGTAACTAATCATTGAACTAATTTTCACAGGTATATTATATTAAAAATGGCCCCCAAAGTTTGTGTACCAGCAGATTTTGGAAAACATCACATTGGAGCACCAAGTCATGGTAACCTTACCTTTAACATGAAAGAGGGGTCTCCAATCAAAGCAAACTCCATTATATTGTCCCTGAACAGCCCTGTGATTGATAACCTTACCACTGATCTTCATTTGACGTCAGTTGATGTCGAGGACTTTAGCAGGGAGGCGGTTGACTGTTTTATCGAGGCTTCTTACACTGGGGAAGTGGAGGCCATAAACCTTGATAACTTCAGGGATGTGAACAAGATGAGCCATGTGTTTGAAATCTTCTGGTTAAGTGCCAGATGTGAGAAGTACTTTGTGTCCTATCTGGATAAACTAGACAGTGAGAGTAGCTATCCTGATATCTTATTTGCTGTCGAGGAGGCTGTTTATTTGATGTCTGCTCTGAAGAAAAGAGATTTTTTAGACTTAGTAGTAAAGAAAATGAGTTCTATTTCCTCCGTTAAACGAAATGCTTTTGTTGAAAAGTTCCTATCTGACTTTGGTTCATTGACAAAAGTTCACATTGACGTGTCTATAGCAATTGTCAGATCTGATGTTCATATTTTGGTGAATATGCTTACTGCACATCTGGAGAAACAGGGTTTGGGCAGTCTGGATGATAATAGTCGGTACATTCTTCAAAATGTTAATCTGAGTATTTGCTATTTAAACAGGAACGATGTACATGCTAAACTCTTCTCTACTTTAGAAAAGTTCGAAAACATTTGCAAAGAAGACTTCCGACTTTGTCTCCACTTGCTTAAAGAAAGCACAAGCAAACGTCTCAACTCTGCAACTCATATTGAATTATTATCTCTTCAAGAATATTGGAATACCAGTTTTAGTGCTTTCTTTGAGACGATGGCATCAAGCAAAAGTGTAACAAATCTGTATATATTTTTTGATGGACTTTACACTAAAATACGGCAAGCCCAATTTGAGATTGCATCATCAATTATTGTTGATAAAATTATCGCAGTAAAAGAGCGTCGTGGATGGAGTAATATGGCCTATGATTATGTGGACAAGATATATCAATTTTCAGTAAATTATAAGAAACTGGCAGAGCTTGTTAAGGAAAGTGACAAACTTGTCTCAAAAACAGATGGACTGGATGTAAGCACAGGTTCCATCATATTATATGAGTATACCGGTGCAGAATTTGTCCAAAATATATTCCGAAAAGACGGAGACTTAGGATTCCGAGTGACCAGCCCCGAATTAGCTGAGTTAAAATGTTTGCTATCTACAAACGCAATGCAAGGTGATCATCCCGAAACATTCTGTATGCAATGGAATGTGTTTGAGTCTCTCGGTGATCCTTCAAATGTACCCAAACTTCATTTTGCTTTCGAAAGATACTTCCAATATCATAACGGATTCAAAACACTTCCAATATCATGGTGTGGTAAGCCATCGTGTGGTATGACAAGGAAATTCTGGAACTGGGGATACATTAGATTTCATTCGAATCACGATCTAAACGAGGATGATGCATTAGTTGGAAGTGGCGGGCTAAGTACGAGATATACTGCTTGTGTAATTCCTGATTCTACCAGATGTAGCTTAGGCTTGTTGCATATATTATTAAGTGAAATGATGATTGTTTAATGTTCATAAAGTGGTAATATGTCAGAATGTTTGGTTGCAAAGAATTCAATAACATATCGTGATAATATGATAATTAAAAAAATCATTGCCTAAATTTTGATTTTCCCCCAGATATAGCGTTGATAAAATAACCCTCACAACGTTAATACTCCAGCACAAACTTCCTCCAGCCTCTCCTCTGTATCTCCAACTTGTCTATTAGAACAGAACCTTCCAGAGCTCACAGTATTTCTTCCAGAACTTCAAGGAGGGCAGTTTCTCTATCTGATGTCTTGATTCTATCTAAAGTAGTTGATAGTATTGGACATGTTATGAGTCCAAGAAACAGCAGTAATACGAGTAGTTCCTCCTCGTAAAGTTGCGGTGTTATGATGAATTCTAGAGCTCTTTTATAGACAAGATACAAGATACGAGATTATTTTGAATATTGCTAATTTATTTTACATTTCTTTCAGAATTTAGCTCACTGTCCGCCATTATTAAGTTTTTAAGGTGAGGAAATGGACAATGCAGTTGCAAAGTGAATCGGTTTTTAATAATTGAATCAATTCTATGCTCGAAGTTTATATTTTTTCCCGATCCATGACTCAAAGTGCCGAAGGCACAAAAGAGTCAAGGACAAGGGTTAGCGATTGAGGTTTTTTTATATATGGTAGCTTTGCGACCGTGCCTGCGAGTGTGCGACCGTACCTGCCCTCGCGCACTGTTATCGCCCACGTGACTACCTGCGCAAAGTTATTTTGCGCACAAATCTGAATTAAATAATTGTTGGCGCGCGGCGCTGAAGTCTGAACTGACCAAGTACATTATTAATTTCACATTGTACATATCCCACTAGGCACTAATTGATAGCATACTATTATTATTTTGAGTTACTATTACTATTTTGCACAGATCCGTGTCGGGTGTCAGGTTGCATAAACAATAAGCATATGGTTACATAGAAATTATATACACGATTTTCAAATTCAATATGGAATTATATTAACTTGGTGGCGCTCGGCCTGTCACTCCGCTATATCTGCATGCTTATAAACAGTTAAAACTGGGATCTCCAGGTTGTATGGAATATGATAAAATACGCCATCACGGATCGGGAAATTGAGCGGCCATCCACAAAAAAAGCGGCCGCATTTCTTGTTTAATGATTTACTGTGTCTGATTGTTGTAACATTTTTCGGTTGAAATTTAAGGTGCACACCATGATGAAAGTCTAAAAAAACATAACTAAAGAATATATAATCAACTTTCTGATCCTCTATCTGGCCTTAATTACGTATCTGATTAAACGAAGTTTGAAGATCGATCGAACGATTTGTAACTAATCAGTAATCATTGACCTAATTTTCACAGGTGATATTAAAAATGGCCCCCAAAGTTTGTGTACCAGCAGATTTCGGAAAACATCACATTGGAGCGCCAAGTCACGGTAACCTTACCTTTAACATGAAAGAGGGGTCTCCAATCAAAGCAAACTCCATCATATTGTCCTTGAACAGTCCTGTGATTGACAACCTTACCACTGACCTTCATTTGACATCACTTGACGTCGAGGACTTTAGCAGGGAGGCGGTTGACTGTTTTATCGAGGCTTCTTACACTGGAGAGGTGGAGGCAATGAACCTGGACAACTTCAGAGATGTGAACAAGATGAGCCATGTGTTTGAAATCTCCTGGCTGAGTGCCAGATGTGAGAAGTACTTCGTGTCCTATCTGGATAAACTAGACAGTGAGAGTAGCTATCCTGATATCTTATTTGCTGTCGAGGAAGCTGTTTATATGATGTCTGCTCTGAAGAAGCGATATTCTCTGGACTTAGTTATAACCAAAATGAGAGCTATTTCTTCCGTTAAACGAAATAATTTCGTTGAACAGTTCCTATCTGATTTGGGATCATTGACAAAAGTTCACATTAACACGTCTGTAGCAATTGTAAAATCTGATGTTCATATTTTGGTGAATATGCTTATTGCACATCTTGAGAAACAAGGTTTGGACAGGCTGGATGATAACAGTAGATACATTCTTAAGAATGTTAATCTGAGTATTTGCTATTTGAACAGAAACGATGTACATGCTAAACTCTTCTCTACTTTAAAAAAGTTGGAAGACATTAGCAAAGAAGACTGTAAGCTTTACATCCACTTGCTTGAGGATAGCACAAGTAAACGGTTCAACTCTGTTATTCCAGTTCAATTGTTCTCTCTCCAAGAACATTGGAATTGTAGTTTCGTTGCTTCATTCGAGAAGATGGCATCATGCAAAAGTATCACAAATCTTTACATGTTTTTTGATGGACTTTACACTAAGTTACGACACTTTGGCCGCCATGATATTAAGATTTCTTCTTGGATTGTCAAAAAAATTATTGCAGTAAAGGAGCGTCGTGGATGGAGCAACATGTACTATGATTATGTTGATATTGTCAAGTCCTCATTAAATGCTAGTAAACTGGCAGAACTTGTTCAAAACAGTGAACAACTTGTCACAAAGACAGACAAACCGAATGTAAGCTTTATTATATGTGAACTCAGTGGTACAGAGTTTGTCCAAAATATGTTCCTGAAAGATGGAGACTTCAGATTCCGAGTGTCTGATCCTGATTTAGCTGAGCATAAATTTATGCTATCAATAAATTCAATGGAAAAGAATGATCCCGATACATTTTGTATGAAATGGAATAGTTTGGAGGTTATTGACGATCGCTCAATTGTACCCAAACTTCATTTTGCCCTTGAGAGACATGATGAAAATAAACAATTTAAGACACTTCCAATATCATGGTGTGGTAAGCCATCGTGTGATATGTCAAAGAAATTGTGGAACTGGGGATACATTACATTTCATACAAATTACAAATTAAAAGAGGATAACGCTCTAGTCGGAAGTGGCGGGCTGAATTCGAGATACCTAAGGAATGTTGTCGATGATGATACCAGATGCAGACTTGTGGCATATGTTATTAAGTGATGTAATATTCAGATAGGAACATTAATTATGAGTCACATTGTTGTGATGTCAACTTTTGGTGCAATAAACGGTGAATTTTTACAAACATATAATCTTAGATTTTTAATTAAGTCACATCTCACAACCATAATCTTGGTACATAAATTTTCATTTTTAAAAGTGGGTATTTATGTAATTTTCGTTATATTCCAATGGTTACATTTTATCGAAAAATCAACTATATTGTAACTTATTAATTTTCATTCATAAATTTGTATTGTATAATCATAATTTATTGCTTTAAACTATTTAATTATCCCATGGTGTAATTGCTGTGTAAATTTGATTTTAATTCTAATCCTCATTTTAATAATAATATCTAGCCCAAAAACCAGTGATTTGTTATGAATTTAGTTTTGATCGAAATCGTTGGATAGGGAACAGTTTGCCTTAGCCTTGATACCATATTACTGAAGTATAAGACTTCAAAATGAAGATTAGTTTAATCTCATCGTTGCCTGATATCACAATATCTATTATTGGAATAATAGCCCATTCAAAAAGAGATTTGAATCTTTGGAAGGATAAAACATACATTATACATAGAATCAGAAAAAATATTATTAATTTTTGTGAATTTTGATAGATCTCATGTCAAAATATAAAGTTTATCATTAGGAATGTATCAAATATCAATTCACTTAATTTGCATTTCCGACTGACAGTTTTGTCCGAATATTTATGCTTCAGTCGGACAATCCATATTCAGACTTGTAAGTCCATCGCCTGGTGAAGGACCGTAAGCTCCAAAACGGTTGTATTTTAGCCAGCACTGAGAATCAGCAACTCTGTAAGTGATAGAGACACACTCCTCGGCGTCTCTACAGAAGGTCTCGCACTGGTCGAAGTTGAGAGCTCTTCTCCCTCCAATATCAGCTCCCCAGTAATCCGTGTTTTCCTCGATACAAGTTTGGTCAAACTTTTTGTCTCCGCAGTCCATGTTGAGACTGACTAGTCCACCTTTTACATAAGGTCCTCTGAGTCCCCCTCTTTTGTTCTTCAGCCAACAAGAGAAGTCAGACTCCCTGAAATTAGCATATGAAATAGAGAAGTTTATGGTTTTCCCTAAAAACCATGATTTGGGATAAAAGTGGTAAGAAACTCTTTAATTCAAGTTGATCAAAGTTTCAAATTAAAACTAATATGTTGTATGATAACCAGTGTCAAAGTAGACCCACGAAAAATCGAAATGGATTTTGCTTAGGTTTATATCACTGGACAAAATTAAAAGATAAAATCAACAAACCTATAAGTAAGAGAAGCGCAGCCAAGAGACTTTTTACACCATTCTTCACAACTTTCCACACTCTCAGTAGTCTGGAACCCAATATCAGCCCCCCAGAAATCTATATCAAGTCTTTCACATCCTTTTTCAAAGCTAAGTTGTGCTGCACAGTCCATATTCAAACTTGTGAGGCCGTCATTTTGTATAGGACCGTAAGCTCCAAATCGGTTGTATTTAAGCCAGCACTGAGAATCAGCGGCTCTGTAAGTGATAGAGACACACTCCTCGGCGTCTCTACAGAAGGTCTCGCACTGGTCGAAGTTGAGAGCTCTTCTCCCTCCAATATCAGCTCCCCAGTAATCCGTGTTTTCCTCGATACAAGTCTGATCAGATTTTGTGTCCCCGCAATCCATGTTGAGACTGACTAGTCCACCTTTTACATAAGGTCCTCTGAGTCCACCTCTTTTGTTCTTTAGCCAGCAGAATCTGTTTGACGATCTGAAATTCAGTTCATTAACTCTATAAACAATAAGTCCTGAAACCAAATAAATGAGATAGGATCTTTAATTTTATCAAATTTTAAGCCTATATGAAAGAAATTAAGTTCACGGGTTTCCTGCAATAAGAAAAACATACCTGTATGTCAATGAAACACACCCATCAGTATCTTTGCACAACTTTTCGCATTCCTCCAAATTGTCAGTTTTCTTATAACGGATGTCAGTCCCCCAAAAATCGACATCAATCCTTTTACAGCCACCATCAGATTTAGCAGGTTCTGTGCAGTTCATATTCAGACTTGTAAGTCCATCGCCTGGCGAAGGACCGTAAGCTCCAAAGCGGTTGTATTTTAGCCAGCACTGAGAATCAGCAGCTCTATAAGTGATAGAGACACACTCCTCGGCGTCTCTACAGAAGGTCTCACACTGGTCGAAGTTGAGAGCTCTTCTCCCTCCAATATCAGCTCCCCAGTAATCCGTGTTTTCCTCGATACAAGACTGGTCAAACTTTTTGTCTCCGCAATCCATGTTCATACTGACTAGTCCACCTTTTACATAAGGTCCTCTGAGTCCACCTCTTTTGTTCTTCAGCCAACAGGAGTCGCTAGACGCCCTGAATAAACAATATTGTTCTTAGAACATATCTTATATCTTAACATGTGACTGACTGACTGACTGACTGACTGACTGACTGACTGACTGACTGACTGACTGGCTGACTGACTGACTGACTGACTGACTGACTGACTGACTGACTGACTGACTGACTGACTGACTGACTGACTGACTGACTGACTGACTGACTGACTGACTGACTGACTGACTGACTGACTGACTGACTGACTGACTGACTGACTGACTGACTGACTGACTGACTGACTGACTGACTGACCTGAAAGTCAGAGAGGCACATGTAGCCATCTCTCTGCATATTTTTTCACATTTCTCCAAACTTCCAGCAGTATTGAATCCAATATCGGCCCCCCAAAAATCAACACTATCGCGAGAGCATTGTTGAGGAGTTGGTACCCCTTCTAATAGAGCAAGCAAAAATCCAAAGAGAACGACCACCAACATCTTTTAAAAGCAATGTACGATAAATGAGTGAATATGGAGACGTGGCTTCCTTATTATCACAAATTAACCTATCATTATAACAAAATACTGATAAGGACGTTGCTCACTTGCTCTGCAATATTTGTCCCTTATCAATGCAATCGAGAAATTGGCAAGGCCTTTACCCGGTCGTAGACCACCTTCAGTTTTCATTTAGAATTTCCACTTAATTTTCCCTGCTGATAACTTGAAAAATATAGCATCATACTGGCTGCAGAGAAACAGAATTTGAGTATTTCACTTAAATACGGTATGCTAAGCTTACTGATAATGAATTCGATACTCAGGATTAAGATAAACTCTAATTTCTCTCGTCGTATGTGACTTTTCTACAAACCGTTGCACTTCATTCTTCATCAGCTGTACCAAGTTTTGCTCACTGATATGCAAATGAAAGCTGAGATCACTCGTATCATAATATGATTTATGACCCTAGAACCATAAAATAAGCTTTAGAGTGCCGCCATTATTGAACGGCATTTTCTCCAGGTGCTTTTAATGATATAAGACAAATATTTACCCCGTCGATAAGAGGTCTTATATAATTAAATCGATTCTGTAGAAAATTTGCTGTAGAATAATCTGTAGAATAATCTGTAGAAAATCTTTTCTAAAGTTTCGTTTGGTTCTAAATTTATCACCATTGATGTTATTGTAAAAATTCCAGATTGAAGGTGCTTTAATTACATTTGAATCAGTACGAGGTTTCACTGACTAACATCCTAATGTAGGAGATGAATCCAGCAAACAGGAGGGAAGGAGAGCGGCCTCCAGATGGTAGAGGAATTCCTCACTCTGGGAGACTGGACTACGCTGCAGCTACTCATCCTGTGGTTCCCTCCAATCATGGCTTCGTACAGTCCGTCCTTAACTCTCATGTCAGACCTCAGGAATTCCAGTGAGTGCGGTCTTGGATATCTGATATCATCGAACGTATCAGATCGTTGTTTTATTCTTATTTCGTTTACATTTTAAAACATTCCTGTCCATCCCTTGTTTGAGGCTGGAACCTCACTTACTTTGTTTCAGTGGTAATGCAGCAGGGCCTAGGCCAGCCAGACCCCAGACAGCTAACACTGCTGCTCCAAGACAGGAGGGACAGTACCAACGTCTTCGGGTGAGTCTCAATTCCTTGATATCTTTAGAGTCATGATAGTCTTTGTTACGACTAGAATATTCAGATTTGCAACACGTATAGCCAAACTGAAACTCCCTTAAATTGTTCATTTTGATAATAGGTTAAACTAAATTCGAGCAAATTACGTAGATGTGATGAGCATTTTCTCATTTTATTCACTATACGATATTGATATTATCGGTCCTTGGAAGGTTGATGATGCGCTCTGGTATTTGGACCAAGTCAAGGCCCAGTTTGGGGATCAGCCACACGTTTACAACAACTTCCTGGACATTATGAAGGAGTTCAAGTCTCAGAGGTTTGTCAATGTTCATAAGATAGTGTTATAGCTCGCTTCCATTTTAAAACTTTAATTAACTTTTCCCGCTGTAATGTTATATTAAAAAGTAAATCCCTTTTACCCCAGCATTGATACGCCAGGAGTAATAACACGAGTCTCCAACCTCTTCCGAGGAAGACCGGAACTGATATCGGGTTTCAATACTTTCCTACCTCCTGGATATAAGATCGAAGTGCAGCCAGCTACCGGTGCTGGTAGTAACAGTCACGCTTTTAATGTTACCCTCAATATTTCCTCAAATGGTGGTCCCAATGGACAACCAAACAGAGTGTCGGTAAGGAACTATTCTCATATACTTTTAATTTAAGTACCTATACCCTTTATTTCGAATTTCATTCGTGAAATAAAAATTATACTTTAGCATCTAGCGATTATCAACAGCAGACTTGGTTGACAGGAGGAAAATTAAGGCTTTTTAAAAACGATCTATTATTTTCAGACGTATCACATAATAAGTGACCGGCAGACAGTGCCCTCTACAACCCCCATCACACGCCCTGCGCCCCGACCTGAGCTCCAGCAGACCTCCACTACACCCCAGACTGTACAACAGTTGTCTGCTCCCGTACTGCCACAACCTCCTAAACCGCTACCTCCCCCTCCCAAACCTCAAGTGGGTTTAGTTCGGTGTATCTATCAATTCTATATTCTGAAATGTAATATATTTTAATTCTTGATTTTTTTCAGCTAACGCATATTATATAATAATTATTAATCATGACGTATCAAAACTTGGTTTAAGAACCATACAATTTAACTTTAAAATGTAAATCGATTAGTTCTATTTATGTTTTATCGTTGTAGGGTTCTGCAAACGGGCTTCCAGCCCAGCCTGAATTCAACCAAGCAATCAGTTACGTCAACAAGATAAAAACACGGTTCCAGACCGAACCTGAGGTGCTTAGAAACTGTTTTAACATAGGATTTAGGAATTGTTCATTCCAAATACGACTAAATACGATTGAATTTTTAACACTGTATCTTACTACCAGCAATGGAAGGAAAGATTATTTAGTTTTTGGGATTTATTTGATGGTTTACCACTTTAATAATTCATTCACAAAATTTTGTTTACGAATCAAAGCAACAGAAGATTCAGCTTGTTTTTTGACTAATTTACATTGCAAGTCCCGGACCCTAAGCACAAATTTACGTTTGATTAAATTTAGCAGAGTAAATTTTGGCTTTTTGGCAAAGAGATACTCTGACTTTATTTGCTCAACACATTACAGGTTTACAAGACGTTTATGGAGATTTTACACACGTTCCAGAAGGATCAGAAGACGGTGAAGGACACTACACAACATGGCCCAATGTGTGAAACTGAGGTTAGTGTTTACTGTACTGTGTACTGTGTGTACTGTGTGTACTGTGTGTACTGTGTGTACTGTGTGTACTGTGTGTACTGTGTGTACCGTGTAGTGTGTACTGTGTGTACTGTATTGGGCTAGTAGCATGTAACCGTATTGTTGTATTGTCTGTGGTATTTATACTGGATTTTATTCCTTAAAAGGTAATGTAAACCTCTCCCTTGATGGTTGACAAGGGATAAATAATATCTCCAAGTTATAAAGCTACTCCAAGTTCACTGCTACAATTGAGATATTATTTTAAGGAAATATTAACTTGAATATAAGGTCCTACAATCTGATTATCCACCAGGTGTTTGACAAAGTTAGAGTCCTGTTCAAGGACCAGCCTGATCTGCTCAAGGACTTCTCCCAGTTCCTCCCTGAAGCGCACGTGGTAGCTGCTCACCTCCAGCAGGAACACACTAAACAGATGAGCATACAGTCCACAAACGGTCCTGAAACCAAGCACAGTGCAGGACCTCCCCCTCTCAAGCGAGCTGCTCCTGGTCAGTTTGTTATTTTGAGCAGTCCAGATGATATGTCTAACAGTACAAGTAGCTATTCTTCAGCTTTATTCTGAAGTAAATTTGTTTTATAGCTTAAGTAAACTTTGTATTTTTGGAAAATGTGTTTTACAATTTTGTAACAGGTGCAGCGCCAGCCCAGACTTTGCCAAACGAAGCTGCAAAACAGCTACCACGACTTCACATCGGTAAGATAGAGAAGGAAGCCGAGGTTAAAGACGAGAAGATAGTGATTTATTCTGAGCAGGATTTCTTTGATAGAGTAAAGAAGGCTCTGAAGAGTCAGGAGGTGTACGAGAACTTTCTGAGGTAACTAGTTGATTTTATTTACTTCACACAATCCATAAAGTACTCAATATTCAATAAATGTGTGTTTGGAAAATATTTGGTGTTCGATTACAAAAAGCATAATTATCCGTCAAAACCAAAAGTGTTTCTGCAAGCTATCAATTCTAATAAATGTTTCCACGTTCATCAGATGCTTGGTGTTATACACAGAAGAAACTCTCAACGCTACAGACATAGTCCACATAGTGGTGCACTTTATCGGTAAATTTCCGGAGCTCTTCGCCTGGTTTAAGAACTATGTGGGTTACAAAGATGCAGTTCCCACTGATCAGGGTCGTAAAAACAGGGTAGGGGAGCTCGAGATCAACTACGCGTCGTGTAAGCGGTACGGTGCTTCGTACCGAGCACATCCTCCTAATTACATTCCTCCTAAATGTATGGGCAGAACTGAACTGTGCAAACAGGTAAATTAGTCGGTATCTTTACTTCCACTCATTTTAAAGTTCGCCCTCTACTCTTAATTACATTTGCAATCATTTACCGAATTGACAGAATGTTTTAATAACCGTAAGACCAGCAATCAGAGATCTTTTTAAATTATTAATTGATATCATTTACCCCAAAAACAGGTTCTGAACGACACCTGGAGATCCTACCCCTGCTGGTCTGAAGACAGCACCTTCTCAGGAGCTAAGAAGTCTACGTACGAGGAGTATATTAACAAGTGTGATGATGAGAGATTCGAGCTGGATGTGGTGATTGAAACCAATCTAGCGTGCATTAAACAGCTGGAGGCTGTTCAGAAGAAAATGGCAAAACTCACTCCTGATGGTAATTACTAACATAGTTCAGAGGCTCCACTGTCTGAACCAGCGTACTGCTACGTTTGACAATTAATTCCAATGAAATGTGTCTAATTTTGTGACATGATTACCAGACAACTAACAATATTTCTCCCTTTTCTCTCAGAAGTGGCCAGGTTTAGGCTCGATAACAAACTAGGAGGAACTTCTGAAGTTATTGGGAGGAAAGCGATAAAGCGGATATACGGAGACAAACACGGTGGTATTATAGACGGGCTGAAGAAATCGCCACAAGCTGTTATTCCTATTGTTCTCAAAAGGTAAGATTGATGTGTATTGTTTGCTGTTTGAACTATTTTGTGCAAAATAGGTTGACCATATCGTTTATTTACAAATTATGAAAGGTAATAAATTCTATAAATAACCCTTAAAAATAAATACTCTCACCAGGTTGAAGAGTAAAGACGAGGAGTGGTGTGAAGCAAGACGGCAGTTCAGTAAGATTTGGAACGAACAGTGTAAAAAGTACCACCTCAAATCACTGGACCATCAGAGTGTCACATTCAAGCAGACTGATATCAAGTCGATCAGACCTAAAAACCTTGTCACGGAGGTATACAGACTAAACACCGTTTGTTCTTGGCATATAATTGAAACATTCTGTTCTAATTGTAACGAATTGCTCGATATGAATAGCGGATATTAGGTTAGCTTACTATTTAGCCCTATATTTCAGATAGAGACGCTTTATGACGAGCGAATGGAACAAGTAACAGATCAAAGTAAAACGGTCACCGGCCCACATATCACCATCACCCACAAAGATCATCATATTCTAGAGGACGCTCGAGCACTGATCATACATCACCTGCGTAGACAAAGTCATCTACAAAACGAGGAGAAAGCGAAAGTGAAACTCTTTTTGAACGGATTCTTACAAGATTTCTTCTTTGCTCCTAGAGGTTTGTTTGGAAATGTTGTTCCAAGCACGATAGTTTGAAGTGTTTTGCCACCCTGGTCTCGCATTAAAAACTTTACTGAAAGTTTCGGGAAAGTTATTGTCCCTCTAAGAATTTTAGTAAAAATCTTTTAATTTGTATCATCAGGAGATGTTAGTGATGACGACCATGATACCGACGAGGATTCCTCAGAAGAGGATGACGAGACGAGGTCACGTGGGTCTCGGGCCTCCAACAAGGGGGGAACTCGCAGGTCCAGCAGAAAAGCAGACAGACCAGCTAAATCAGTTAAACTGACGCCGGGAGACAGTGATGCTGTGAGTTAATCTTGTTTTGTCCGGATTTTATGATATTTTTAAAACTCTGTGTGTGTAGTGAGATCATACATGTATATTTTGTAGGCTTACTGTCTCTCGTTCGTATAACTTGAGGTTAGACTTATTTCAAAGTGTACTGTGTAGGCTGTCCTGATAAAATAAGCTTTATTTCAGCCCGACGCCTACAACTTGTTTTTCACGAACGACCAATGGTACGCCTTTCTCAGACAGCATCAAGTAAGTTTATCAGTTGTTTCTGTATTAGCATTTCCTCTTCTAGAATAAACAATTTTACGCGAACTTATCTCGCTCACATAGTACCCCTATTAAAAAATGGTATTTTGTAACATCGAATTTGCCTTAGATTTTGTGCGAAAGATTGTTCCAAATCTACACATACAACACAGCTGTAGTGGAGCAGGAATTGAAAGACAGGAAGAACCGAAAAGAACCAACTGCTCAAGCCATCAAAATGCGGCAACCAAGTACGTTTTGAATTTGATATTGAAAACTCGGTATAGTAAGTTGTAGCAACGGAATACGAACTTCTAGGAACGCAGCCAAATGCGTGGTACCAAAAGTGACAGATATGATACTAAATACGGAGCGCGCGTTGCATCAAATTCAACGAAAGGAGTTCGCGCACGAGACTTTTTATTTTTCTGAAATAGAAATTTAAGCACATAATCAGATTATATCGTCTCAAAACATTGTACACCGGCGGCAAAAACGGCTGGGTATAGAAAGAATTGTTTCAACTGTGACTCTTTGCACTTTGAGCTGTGAATTTTACAGCTGTATACATAACTAAATGTATACAATACAGATGTATCTGTCTGATATCGTACAACACAAAATTGAATATCTATACAATCTTTACTATACAATCGCCATATTATATATGAACAATTGCGAGCCTATAGTGTGGTTGCTATAGTGTGGTTGCTCCACTTGATTGTAGGAAATATTTTGAATATCAACACACAGAAGGTCACGAAATTCAAACATTTAACTGTTTTATATCCGTAGATCCTATGCCAGTGGAGCACTACTACACACACTTTCTGTCCCTTGTTAAAGATCTGTTGGATTGTAATGTAGAGCCAGCTGTCTACGAGGATAAACTGCGTGAAATGTTTGGTGTTAATTCCTACATTGCCTTTACTCTCGACAAACTCATTACAAACATCGTCAGACAGGTGAGTGTCTAATCTAGTATATCCCACAATTCACCGCTAAATGTTTGCCACTTAATCATTTGTGATCTTTATTCTATTTAATGTTGGATGACAACTCTGACTCATATTCTTGATGAAAAACTAACAACGTATTTCCAGAGCCACACACTTGCAACAGACACCATGTGTAACCAGATAAAGAGCAGTTACTTGAAACAGAGAGCATTAGGAGGAGCTGGGGGCAGCCTTTCTACTCAGCTTACTCGGGCAACTGTGGAGAGCAACTACTTGAAGGACGCTGAACAACTCCTGTCTGAGCACAACCTCTACAAAATACATTTTGTAAGTTTTGAATGTAAACATGTGATTGTTCGAGAGAAGTTAAATACGATAATAACATACTAAAATAACTTGAATAAGAATAGATTAAGCACGATGATAACTTGATCATGTGATTCGTTAAGATTTAACAGCGCCGTAAACTCTTCCTATTTTTCAGTATAAACAAGGATCGAAGTTGACTATTGAGTTATTGGACGGGGAGCAGACAGATGAAACTGAAACTGAGGTTTGCAAACTTCTATTTTCATCTTGTGAAAATTAGTGCCTATTGCATTTCATTTTTCTGATGGTTTACCTTGCACCTTGTCAGATTTACATTCACTGTTTTAATGAGAGTTATTTTAGCAAGAAACGGCTCGAACGGAGGAACCTCTACAGATCGTTGCTAGTATTGAAAAAGGCGAATCCATGGACACATCCACTTCTTAGTGCACAACAGCAAGCACTTTGCCTACAACAACAAACTTTCTCAACCATCTGGCAGACTTGCCAACCCTAATCCAATGATGATTCTATGGGATGATTCAGTCCCTGATTATGCTGATTGTGGCTGAGCTCAGAACTTATTGTCCGTGCGCTAATCGAAACCTTGCCCTTGCTTCCCCTGCTGATAATGAATCAATGAATGCTGTTTGTCATTTCCGGTGCTTTTTGCTCATCCACTTTATAGTTGTTAACAGAGAGAACAGCTATATAATAGATAAAGAAACACTATGGAGCTTGCTTCTTTCGCTTGTGCATGTCACCACCGACTAACAATATTTTTGCTGGCTATGTTCCATAATGTTTCACACAGATATTTTAACATCTCAAGAATAAATATTGATCGTTGATGGATCACAACATACATCGTGAATCATATTCCTGGCTGAACTATTTTCAATATCGTGCCATTCATCGGTTTACAGGAGTTTGGTAATTTGACAATTCTAAATTTGTTGACACATATTGAAAAATGAAAATATTTCATATGCATTTAGCATTTTGGTTCAACGAAAACGATAAGCTTTATGCGTCCAAATGGTAGTAACAATTTTTCAAACTTCAGCTCGTTTGGGTAAATTCGTTAAATGTTTCCTCAAGCAGGCCAACACGCAAGGGGTCCTGGGTCAAGTACGAACATCGTGCTTGCCATGACTATTCTTAAAAATTGAAATTGTATTTTAATGTTGACAATTTTATTTTATCAAAATCTGGTCTTATCAATTGTTGTTTATCGATCGTTATATCATACATACTACTATTTCCTTTAAATTAAAAATAATCCTCCTCAGCTGCACTAATACAATTAGTAGCAAATAAATTTGTCTCTCAAGGTTACACCGCTGGCTAAGTTTGAACCAATGTTCGTGATGTGTTTTGGCTATTGTGTCAGCTACCAAGAACCTGATACAATTAGGTTTTTGTCAAAAGGGGTCGTTCACATATTACGTAATCAATATTTTAGTTGTAGGTTTACAACCTACCAGGACGCTCGCCGAGTTGGACAGATATTTTACGAGTATCACCCGTTAATATTTTAGCAATTTTTACCCCCCGTAATCAAGACCCAACCCCCCCCCTCCTGACAGCAATATTACGTAATCATCAAACTGTAATGGGGGGGGGGGGGGGGGGGGGGGGTGTCACGTCCGTCTATGTCCGCTTGTCTCATAAAATCCAAAAAGGACAGGACAGGACAGGACATAGGCGGACATAGACTTAATTGACGATGTCAATTCATCTCAGCTCGGCGCGGCACAGTAGCGCATGTCGCTGTGAGAAGCCTCATTGAGTGCGCGGCGCGGCACAGTAACGCATCGCGCTACAAGTACAAGACATAGACGGACATAGACGGACTTTGGCGGACATATACGGACTTTGGCGGACATTAGCGGACATTAATGGACACCTAAATTGCTACATAAAATGTTAAATTTTTGATGTTATATTCCCTATATTTCGTTAAATAGGTACTGTGCCTATACTACTGTGTACCCTGTGTAACTGTTTCAAAAATATGTTGACGACTATAACATATAAGTATAAATATAATGTTCATAAACATAAAGATTAGGCGGAATGCAGAATGACAGGCTGAGCGCCGCCCAGTAAATAAAGAACGTAATATTTGGCCCTCAGATTTAAAGGAAAATGCGCAATTTGTTGCGGAGAACTGCTTTTACTAAATTTAATCGCTTGCCCAAATTCTGGTGAAAAGGCCCTTATATGGTAATGAAATTGATCTCTGCAATCGGTGTATTTTGGACGCTGATTCCGAATCACCCCCCATGACGTATGGGTAAAATGCTTCCCTGGAGAGTTATGGCGGCAAAAAACCGTTTTGGTCACGTGACAGGCTAGTAAAACATGAATTCGATTGTTTAGGGCTCGGGTCAGGATTAGGGTTGTGGTAAGGGTTATGGATAGCTTCGGGTTTATGGTTAGGGTTGGGATTACTACTAGGGTTTATGTAAAACCGTTTTGTACGGCTGCCATAAAAACCAAAGTCACGTGAAATTTTTGGGCGAGCGAATTAGTAAGAGCCGAGGACAAAAGTCAAAAATCCGTAAAGTTAAAGCTGTGCACTATTATTAATATTAGGCCTGCAAAATAAGACTTTTTGGGATAACTCATAATCTAATTCTACATTGTAGGTTTATAATCTATCTTGTAGGTTTACAACCTACCAGGACGCGCGCCGAGTTGGACTCGTCGACGGTCTTATTTGAAGCAAATATTTTACGAGTAATATGTAATAGTATCACCTATTATCACCCGTTAAATTATAAAATGTCCCTAATTTTCCTCCTGTAAGTGTAAAAAAACCTCCTGGGGAGGTGACGTTATTTTTACAAGGCGAACATTTTGCAAAAAAACCGGAAGTCTCTATCTCTTTTACTTTCGAAGTTAGGCCCCAGCCAGTAAGGTTTCCTGGGATCTAGAGAACGTGTTAAATTAGTTGTCGAGTCATGTAGTTTATATGAGCCTGAGGAGCTACCCATTGCAGCAAAGTCTCGGGCGAAGAAAGCTAAAGTATGGTACACACAACCTTAACCGTCACTGTGCAGTGTGCACTGGCCTAATTTATAATTTTAATTGAATCCTTCGGCTTCCTGAATCCTGTAATTGGCTAGTTACACTTGTGTAACATTGTGGCTGTTGGAATGTCCGAAGTAAAATAAAGTTTGAGATAAAAAATTTAAAAAACTTCGTTTCGCATATTTTATTCAGTTCCTAATCCACATTTTATGATTTTCATTTATTGAGATTGCATTTGCAACTTGTAAAAATGGAGCTATGGAGTTTCTAGCTGCTAGCATGTTACCCAGAATCATGGGTATAACTATAAACAATTAAATGTTGGAAGGACGTGGCATCCTACAATCGAATTTTAAAACTTTTGTGACATATTCCTCGCATGAGTTGTAACAGTATGCCATTTGAAAAGCTACAAGTCTGAAACATGAAAAATGGCAATTAACCTCGTCTCAAATAACCTCAAACGTTATATAACACTAGCAGGAACCCGTATAACCCTAAAATGGTGTCAAGACTCAACTTCAAGAGACTAAAATAATTATTACCTATTTAATTCGCGTTTTTGACACCACTTGGGGGTCCAAATTTTGGGCTCTAAAACTCCTATTCCTTGGCCAATTTTTTATTTTTTCATGCTGATTTGAAAGCCATTAAAGCATTTGACCCAGTCAAAAAAGTTTCAGTTGTATATCTTTTACGGTTTTTGCGGAAAGTCACGTTAAAGTTGATGCCCTGGTGTCAGTAAAATGGTACGGATAAACACATCCATATAGGTTTACAAGGTTTACAAGGTTTACAAGGTTTACAAAAAATAGATCTATATTACAGTGAGATAATGTCAGATCAGCATAGCTAAAGGTCAAAGTCCGAAATCCAAATAGAAAATCCGTTACCATTAAGGTGTTTGATGAGTGTAAAGAAAAAGTGAAAATGAAGGGGCTGTGGAGGAGCCGCTTTATATATAGTAAGATAGTGAACGCACAATTACAAATTATTTGTCAAATCGGTTTCTGTTTTTGGATCAGCCAAATATGTAAATGTTAATGATAAACCAGCTATTGCTCCTGGTCCTGGTCCTGGTCCTGGTCCTGGTCCTGGTCCTGGTCCTGGTCCTGGTCCTGGTCCTGGTCCTGGTCCTGGTCCTGGTCCTGGTCCTGGTCCTGGTCCTGGTCCTGGTCCTGGTCCTGGTCCTGGTCCTGGTCCTGGTCCTGGTCCTGGTCCTGGTCCTGGTCCTGGTCCTGGTCCTGGTCCTGGTCCTGGTCCTGGTCCTGGTCCTGGTCCTGGTCCTGGTCCTGGTCCTGGTCCTGGTCCTGGTCCTGGTCCTGGTCCTGGTCCTGGTCCTGGTCCTGGTCCTGGTCCTGGTCCTGGTCCTGGTCCTGGTCCTGATCCTGGTCCTGGTCCTGGTCCTGGTCCTGGTCCTGGTCCTGGTCCTGGTCCTGGTCCTGGTCCTGGTCCTGGTCCTGGTCCTGGTCCCGCTCCCGCTCCCGCTCCCGCTCCCGCTCCGCTCCTGCTCCTGCTCCTGCTCCTGCTCCTGCTCCTGCTCCTGCTCCTGCTCCTGCTCCTGCTCCTGCTCCTGCTCCTGCTCCTGCTCCTGCTCCTGCTCCTGCTCCTGCTCCTGCTCCTGCTCCTGCTCCTGCTCCTGCTCCTGCTCCTGCTCCTGCTCCTGTCTAGAACTGGAATGATCCATAGATCCCATAGTCCAATCAAGAATAGTTAAAATTCTGGTCTTAGCTCTTGTTAACGTTAAAGAGAAAAGGTCGAAGGTGTTATCTTTGAATTTGTTTAAGTTGGAATGAAGTGATGTTCTTAGACTGATGTCGTGCATAAGAGGGTTTATCACCGAATTTATTGGTAGAACAAGAATTGAAAATAGGGGGTACCACGGTGTTGCATCTAAAATGTCGGCGTAGTGAAGGCAGCAAGTAATAATGAACGGCACCCAGCATGCAAAATCCGTGAAAATAATCCATTGAGTAACTCTTTGTAGTTTGGCGTTTCTTTTTCTCGCCGGTTTGTCCAATCCTCCGGTTTTTTTACTATTGCCTTTCACTTTCAGTGTGCTCGCAGATTTCTTTGCCTTAACAACTATTGCAACATAACAAACTGCTATAGTCACAAAACAGGCAAAATTAAGGCAAATGATCGCGAAAACAAAACCCAGCTGAGGATCTTTAATTTTTACATAATACTTAAATAAACAAACCGGTGCGTTTCCATAGAACGAAAGTTTGTAACGAGAAATCCCTCCATAGTCATTGGAGAACATGTCGTCTACAAAAACTTTTATTTGAGCCCAAGTGAGGTCCTCAGCTGCTATCCTGCCATAATACTTTTGTAGTATTTCTCGGTGTACATATTTATCCGGACAGCCAATAAACAATGAGTTTGAGTCTTCATATTTGACACCATTCACAAAGAAATCTTCGAGTTGTTCAACTAAAGGCAGCCACGAAATTACTGATGAAACCAATAAAATAGAGGAAACTGTTGCAACCACTTTCATCCAACTTTTTTGTGTGATTTCTTTAGGAATCGCGAAATCGTTTTGTGTACCGATAACTCTCAGTAAGCCCAGAGTAGTCATGGATAGTAGGGATACTTGGGAGCCGGTAGTGCTTAAAATTCCTAGAGCGACGCAAGTGTTACTAGAAAGCCAGTTTAGCTGAATCGAGCAGTACGTTATATTGTGGTAAGAATTGTAAATCGAAATCATGGTAAGGTAGATTCCAATCAAGAAGTCGCCCATGCTGATTAGAATAACCAAGCTCTTGTTAAGAAGTGCAGGTTCTGATTTGGTAGTTCGGATACTAGAAATGTTCATGACCACTGACAAGAAATTTAAGATGAGAGCTGACACGCCAATGGCCCAAGCAACAAGCTTAAGAAAAGTGCTGCTGACAATTTCTTGACCACAACTTTCATTGCATTCGTCTGAAATGTCGGAGCAGTGAACTGTTATATCACATTTCTGGGTGATTGGAAGGTACACGCCAGATTTTTGGCATTTGAAATGGTTAGTGCACTCTGACTCATCTGAACTATCTCCACAATCATCAGCTAGGTTGCACACTTTGTCGTAAGTGATACATTTGCTGTTTTCACAAAGGAATAAATCATTGCCGAGTTTTCCTGTTTTGAAATCTTTGATCAGGAAAGTAAGTTTACCCCCTTTGTCTTGGGTGAATATTTTGTCAATATCGAATTGTCCTCTGCACGAGTCCCACCTAATTGATCCTTTAAGTGGGCAGGTTGTATTTATGCAACGTCCCAAACAGCTTAAAAAAACATAATACTCTCCATAAAAGTATTTGCAGTCTTTTTTTACGTCTGGGAGAATTATCTCAGTAGTTTTATTCCGTCCAAAGATGTCTGTGTCGGGGAAAAGGAAACTTGCTTTTGAACAATGGTGGTTAATAAGATTTGATATTTCAATAAGTCCTTTCAGGCAATGAAGCATTCTCAGTTGCATCTTGCTATCTCTTATGGCTGTTGAAAATGGTACAGACTGAATTCTCGACACACTGCAGATATCATTCTCATTACCGCAAGATTCTTTCCTATCACATAGGTTGGAAAAGCTTACGAACTTTTGGTCCGAGTTGTAACATAGGAATACCTCGTCACATTCAGATTCATCGTGTTTTACTAGGTAGAATGTTGACCCCTTTCCACAGGTTGGCCAATTAAGATTTTCATCCTCACCATCCTTGCAGTCGGATAATCCATCGTGGACCCATGCAAAAGGGTAAATAATGTTATTTGGAACCTGGGAAAGATGCCTTCTCATACATTTCTGTGTGGTCATAATTTGGCATAGATCCAGAGTTTCGTCACTACCATCACCGCAATCTGGGTGACCATCACATAGGAGGTGTTTGTGGATGAAACAGGAGTCACTGCTTTCAACGCATGCTTTATCGATCCCATCGTCACATATTTCTGGAATGGAATTGATGGAAATTATGGTTTCGATGTTTAATTCATTCCTATCTATACTCTGCAATCTCAGACAGATGATCTGTTTAGCAACAGTGGTACTGTATCCACGAACTGAGCATTCTATACCCACTCTAGATGGGTCCGAGCAGTTGGTTTGGTCAATGTAATCGTCACAAAATTGTATTATTTCGTTTGGCAAATTCAAATCAACTCTGGTACGAACTCTTGCGGCACACCGGGTATAATTATGAAGCGGAACTATAACCCATGTTCTTAAATTGAAGCACGTTGTTGTCATTTCATCGATCACACAATCCTTTTCATCGCTCCCATCATGACAGTTTTTTACTCCGTCACACACAAAGTTTGCAGTAACATAAGAATTGTAATCGTTCTTCGGAGAGTCCCCACACTGAAAACCGTATTCAAAACCATTACAAAACTGTTCGTCCCTGCAATTTTCAAATATGGGGCACATTAGGTCGCACAGCTCAGAGTCTTTTTGATCTTTACAGAAAGCCTCATCGAGGTCTGTATTAAGGCAGTCATTCTTCCCGTCGCAGGAACGAATTCCAAACTTCCCGTCAGAGTAGACGTCAGCCATGTGAATGATAACTTTTATTTGTTTGCTTTGATACATTTCTGTCAGGCAAAGATATCCACATGGGTATTCACCTGGTTTGGGAAAGTTGTGTATTTATTATAGAGACAGTAAACACGGCACACAAACCTATCTAATTCTGATGACCCCTAGACAGCCGTGAGTTCACATTACACAGTGCACGAGGTGTCTGTCTATGTAAATACCAAGCGGAACGTGTGTTTACATTGTCATGTATATTAACTACCTTATCGGACCTTATTTGGACGGACATTACTTGAACGTTGGAGGCCCTAACGTTCATCTTAATGTCCGTTCAAATAAAGTCCGTTCATTTAAGGTCCGTCCAAGTTAAAGTCCGTTGAATTTTTTTCAAAAATTTTCACTTCGAACTTTTTGTCCAGAATATGACAACTATGAGAACTTTATTGTGCCGTAAGTTAACGACGGAAAGGTTCTCCAATTGGTCTGACGGAGGCACATAAAACTCTACTAGTATATGATGTTTTCAAGGGTCACTTGGCGGAAAAAGTCAACGAAATTATGGCACTCAACAACATAGTTCCCCGCCAACATGACAAACTTGTTCCAGCCTCTAGATATTACGGTGAATCGTGTTGCCAAGGACCTTGTCCGACGTTGTTATCAGTTATAGTTCATATTAATCCGGGGAGGTAATGAAACAGTGCGGGGTAGTTTGATAAAAAAAGGTTTCCATAAAACTAGAAATCATTGATGCTTTAAGCATGGACTATTTCATGCACAAAAACCCATTTGATGAAGATGATATGCGTGGGGCTCCGTGAAGACCAACCTACCTGTGGGGCTGCAAGGGGGGCCCCCGATTATTAGGGGTCAGATCATATGACGTATAATTAGTGATTTGACGTATAATTAGTGATGTGATCCACCAGCTATGATTTACAGAACATGTGAACTCTACCCTATATTTAGCCCAGTTTAATTCCGTACTTTTGATTTAAATTAACAAGACAATAGACATTTTTTTGTAGGATAATGATTGTCCACAATGACTGACCCAAGGTAAGTCTTCTCTAAATAATTCACTATATACATTAGCTTAGGATAGTTTGTCTGCATATAGTAAGTTATTTCATAGAAGACTTCCTCGACATCAGCCACTGGAACAAAAGCAAGAAATACAACAACAAGCCTTGCAGCTCTGGCAAACAGTTTATCTGAAAAGTATAAACTGAGTGCTCCGACAGTGTCTTCATGTTCCTGCTAGTGGCGAATACGATGAATCTGACTCCCCGATCTGTAGAACCATCACATCCATACGAGAACCCCCTTTAGCAAGAGCTCCGATCCCGTCCCTTATGTGATCTACGAGTCGAGCAGTCAGATCATGTTTACTTCTTAATGTACAGCTATGATTTTCAGAATTGACATGTGAACTCTACCCTATATCTAGCTCATTTCTGGGTCAATTAAATTCTACTGATGGATCACATCACAAATTATACGTCACATCACTAATTATACGTCATATGATCTGACCCCTAATAATCGGGGCCCCCCTTGGCCCTTTGTCGGCCTCCCACCTGTGGCTAAAGCTCTAATATACAAAAACAATACATGTGATATTAGACACTGATCATGTACACATATTTTTACTGCTTAATGACTGCTTTTCTTACTTACTGTATAAAAATGGATTTAAAAATCATTTGCTGAAATTAAAAAAAAGTCAACAAAATTGAAAAAAATTCGGATTTTTGATGGATTTGGATGCCTTCGAGCGTTCATATTAATGTCCGTTCATAATTATGTCCGTTCCTGTAATGTCCGTCCAAATAAGGTCCGATAAGGTAATTTAATTTAATGATAGAATCATTACCTGCCATCGAACTGGTTGCCAAACTAGAAAAAGGTTTGATGTGACGAATTGCCGATTCTATTCCACAGGCTTGGTAGTGATGTAAGTCATTTCTGCATAGCTCATCGACTGTAGGGTAGCTAGTCCTGAAATTGAGAATATAACACAGGTAGCTATTACAACATTGTGATCTTGAGTACAATGTTAGACAATTATTATACTGGATAGTGCTTCAAATATTAGTAATACGGTGAATAGTCCCTCTTGATCTGAAGTTTAAAAACTTAAATCAACATATCAAAGCCTTCCCAGTTCCCATTTTGTGTCAGTTTATTTGATAATGTAGATATTGGTAACACACATCAACAATTGGGTGTTTGACAACTTTTTATACGGATAATTATAAGTACAAAGATACAGACATGAAGACGGAGAAAATATATAAATAATACCTGCCGAGTGTGGCATGGAAGATCTTATAGAATTGTGATGAGTTAACACACTTGTAGATACCATGTAAAAAAGAATTTTTACTAGGATATGATGTTGAGTTCTCTGGTTCTTTGCAGGCGTACTTGAGAAAGCCTCTATCATTTTGGATCTCACAACTTGGAGTAAGACTGCCTGGAAGTTTTATACAGATGACTAAGAGTTATTAAAAAGCCGTATGTCAACATGTGAGATGCCATCGAGCGTCCATATTATTGTCCGTTCAGAATTATGTTCGTTCAGGCAATGTCCAGTCAATTACGTCCGTTAAGGTATGTAATATGCACAATTTGTTCTGATCGACTATATCCTCGGTTGTGAAATGTGAAACTGAAAGAATAATATCCCCTTCCTTTTAATTTTTCTAAGTAATACGATCAACCAAACACTCACCTAGTTGTCCTAGCTCAGGTGCTTGGTAGCTCTCACAATTTTTACTGGGACACCTTCTGTACTGGTTTCCGTCGCAGCACAAACTGTCACTCTTAATCACACTGCCGTCACACTTGGTACCCTGAGGAGTGTAGACCTTCTCCTTGTTTGATTTACAACAGTACTGTCCACTGTGGTAGACGTTGGGGAAAAACGCAGGACATTCTGAAAAAGGGTTGACGGAAATGTACAATATCTTTCGCAGTACTGTTGCAGAAGTGCCGCAGTAAACTTTCACAGTTCCGCTGTCAACAAACGATTTTATGTGTACGCCCGTATCAGTATACTGTATAAGTATACCTATATAGATTATAGGCCTATAAGTATAAGTATATCCCAAAAGTTCTGACTCAGACTGATAAAAGTTTATCAAAACCAGCAAAATTGTAAATTACCAATTTATTCCAAAATCTTGATTTCATTCCCATTTCAAGTTGATGATTTAGCTGCTTTCGATTAAATATAGCAAAAAATTATCATTATCAATTGTCGATAAGAAAAGAAAGAAAAAAAAGCAACTTGACAGCCATTCAAATATTCCACATACTAGATATTGTGCTATTGTGGTAGAACTATTACTCACCATTCGTTTTAGTCATATTCATAGAACCAAATCGGATTATCAATATCATCAACCAGATGCAAGAAGCATAAAATAATTTCATCTCGAACGATTTTTGCGGTTTGACAATATGACTGATAAGATACAAGTTGCTATTTATAAGCAATATTGGTTAATGGTTAAGAGGTGCAGAAAAGAAAAAAGAATAGGACTGACATGTAATATATCTTCGATTTGTATGACTTCAATGGATAAAAGCTTTTTCGTTCAATAAAGGATGTCGTAGTCTTGACGTATCCATGCAGTTTCGCACATTAGTCATTATTTGAGGTCACTTGGCTGCTGGTCACATGATCGTCCACCAATGGTAGGTTAGGATAGCAGCGCTCTAGTCTACTGATAAATAGAACATGTTACTTTTACAACTGAGCTGCTAAACTATTTGTATCATTGTTCGACTCTGTCGAACTCAAGTGCGCTACCTGGACTCTAGTTCGACACTTACTTTCAGTACCTCAATCGTGTCTCAGGTGCCATCATCAGTGAGTTGGTCATTGAAGTAAATTCAGTCAAAACAGTGAAATTTGGGTCGCGGAAATAAGCTGAAATTTGAAAATGTCCTACCGGTAGGACATATTCAATATTTTGATTCCATCAAAGTTTTATCCGGATATACAGCTTCCAGTACCTTGATGGTGACTTTTGTCACTTTCACCAACCTCACTGATTGGTCACTAATTATCGAAAATTCAGTCAAAACTGCGAAATTTCGGTCAAGGAGAGAATTTCGAGCGTGCAGTCTGTCTGCGTGCTAAATCACTCTACAGTCGATCTTCGAGATTGTTCTAAACTTGAATCGATGTATTTTCGGACGCCCCCATGACATATGCAATAGGGTTAAAATGGTCCCCTGGCGAGATATATATGATATTGGCAAAAAACTGTCTCGATCACGTGTTTTTAATAGTCGTTCAAGGCTTACTGGGCCGCGCTCAGCCTGTCATTCCGCCTAATCTCTATTCGCCGAATCTCTACTATGTTAATAAACATAATAGCCGGCCTGAGGTCCCCAGGTAAAAATAAGTTATTAATATTAATGCCAACATTAAAACACAACAAGTGCGACAATTATACAATTAATTTCACTTGTCAGGTTCGTACTACACGACTCGAAAAAGGAATACGTTCTCAAGAAACCCAATATGATGACTCTCGATCTCGATAAACCGCATTTTTTCATTATGAAAACACCGACAATAATTATATTAAGCCTAAAATTGTCATGTTACTTATAGTTATTATTTATAGAACAGTGAACACTCAATCAGTTTTAAACATAAATGTGGATTCCGGTGGGAAGGTGAACATAATTGTTTTGACACGTGACAGTGATCTTGGGATTTGATTGGCCTTGGTCAATGCATGCTGGATGAGTGGAAGCTGATTGGTATACTGGTATAGTTGTGAGTTGATTGGTAATAGTTGTCATACATGACATGACAAGGAATTCGTGGGAATTACAGGCTGGGTGCCGCCCAGTAACTGGTAACTAAATGTAGTAATTAAACGTAGCACATGCCTATTTCGAGAAGAAAGCGGCACGCGCTACTTATACTAGTACTATAATGAAAAAGTACGTATCATTTGCAAAATATATGTCATGTGGAGTGTCGAGTGATTTAGAACCAATGCACAGTGTTTAAAATTACATCGATCGCGATCCAAGTTGATTTAAATTGTCGAGGGCGCTTTTTGTATCACGTCGTGACCCCCATTGTTGTTTCACTAGCGTTTCTACGATACAGGGGAGCCGCGCACTCGTGCGCGGCGGGTCATACAACGTATGGCAAGGCGCTTTTAGAAACATTTTGAATTAATTCAACTGTATAAAGTGATTTAGCCCGGTTGACTTTACGAGTATCATCCGTTAAGCAGTAATAGTGAGTAATACCGAACCGTCCTATAAAATTATATTTGTAATTATAGTGTCGGATCGAGCGCTGCTAATAAAAAGAAATTTGTTGAAAAGTTAATCACTAATAGCTCTAACCAGAGCCCTCTCTACTTGTGAAACGAGCGCGTCACGCATGAGTACCAAGTACGCGTAGACACACGGCAATGTAATGTGAAATTAATCACGTTCATGACGTTGGTCTTATGTGACGATGTCAATTCTTTGCGCTTAACTTATGCTTTATCCTGCATGCAGAGACCTTACGCTTGCGAAACAACATACCAGGACGCGCGACGAGTTGGACTCGTCGACAGTCGACGGTCCATAATATTTGAAACAAATATTTTAAGAGTATCACCCGTTAAGCCCGCAGTGGCACGAAAACACATGGTCAGGTGACATTTTTTGCAGCTCGGCGAGGCCCGGTAGCGCATTTTGCATACCAATCTAAAAAAGGTTGCCGATCCAACGTGGTTGCGAGAAGCATTATTGGATGCACGGCACGGCCCAGTTATGTATCGCGATACAAACTTATCACTTTTGACGTATGTTGTATGTTAAGCTCGTCTAAATTTCTTCGAAGTAGTGCGCGCGTCGCTTTCTTCTCGAAATGTAGCCCGAGGAAATTAAGTGCTACGTAGTAGCGCGCGCCGGGCTAGTCCATTAACAATGGACAATTATCACTTATGCTATGCCATAAAACTTAAATTAAAGTTTTTCTTTTGCTCCATTCGTCAACAGTCAAACAAGTTTGTTGAGAAACCCGGGCACTTGGGTAGTTTTGCAAAACACGCATCTGTGATTTCTATCCATTTATCACCTTAAAAATAATATAGTTACAAATCCAAATGTACAAAAGCGAACAAAGATGAAAAATAAATTTTGGAGATCAAGGTAGGTGTGCCTTAATAAGTCGTCCGTCAATCCTTCCATTAATCTTTCCGTCTTTTGCCAAAACGATGGGAACACAGGCTTGCTCTTTTATAATTTGTATAAGGCAAAATTGTGATTCACACTGAACTGAACTATCACAGTTTTCGTGGTATTAGTACATCTGAAACGTTTCTTTGGCCGTGAGATCTTTAAATAAAGTAAAGTATTTAAGTTAAGTAAAGTTAAATTTATGACATACAGGCTGACAACTTTAAACTTGATAAAAGTCTTCATAAAATTTCAAAAAATTAGCAGTAGACTGGAAAAATGACTAAAGAAATAAAAATATCATAGTTGAATCGATAATTTTGATTAGATCGATAATGTATGATATCAAAGAAAGGTAGCATTTACATGATAGTACAATAAAGAGATTGCAAATCCGGTAGACTTGAAATTTTCCGCGGGGGAGGTATACTATTTCAACATATTACCTACAGTATAAGTACGTCAAAAAACTAGCAAGATACTGGGTCTCAATTTCAAACACGCCTTAAAGTGCCGATATGCTATGCGGAACGCTCTAAAGAGAAAGGCCTGGATCGTTGCAGTGGGCATTTAGAATGTTCTATCTTACCTTGGGACAGTAATTCTGTATCATCAATGCGCACATGTAACACAGGGGTTTTTATCAATTCGACCCTGATTTTTTAAATGGTTACTGTTTTATTTGATTTATTTTTAATTGGTTTGTAAATTGTTGAGGGTGTCTAACCTTAGACCATTGCTGTAATTATACGTGTATATTGTTTGAAATATTTAAGCCCTGACAAGTGAAGTAACAAGCCTGACAAGCTTGCTCGAAATCTATGTCTGATTGGCTTTCTATTACTAGTAGAAGGCCTTGCGGGCATTTTATGCTAATATGTCCTTCTCTTTTCTGTGTTCCCCTCGTTTTGTTTTGTAAATATATTGTTTTTTACAACATGTAGTAGTGTTTTAAGCAGATATTTCAATCGAGCTTTTTAACGTGTATTATATTATACATTATGTATTAAAACTTTTACATCCTAATATGCAATATTCAATAGTATGTGCAAGCTGATTTGTTGTGAAAATCCTGAAACAATTTATGCTTTTGTGTTCAGCTGATATCAGGCTTGGGGTGATGCTTTAGAAGCGGTATTTTGGGTACTAGTAAAGCTCTTACAGGCAACTGGTTCCTTTTGCCACCCGTTTTTAGTCCAAGTACTGTCCCATTTCTGGTCTCAGAACATGCGCAACTAAAATTGTTTTATGCCAATGTGGCATTATTTGTACCACGTCGTGACCCCCTGTCATTGCACAAGTGGTTTTGTGGCGAAAGCCACGAATGACGAAGCCGCGCAAGTTAGTGCGCGGCAGGGCTACAACGTGAAACAGCTAATAGCGCATGTTTTAGCTTTCCTCGCAAGCACATTACACTAGTAGTAAAGTCAGTCATTCTGAACTTTGGGGTTAAGATGTTAAACATTTTAGTTGATCTAGTGTTGTGGTTGTCAGGTGGGTCTGCCTGACAGATTAGAAGGCAGGGTTTCCTTGACGAACATGTGTAACCCTCATACGTAGAGATATTGGAGCACGGAATTTCATTATCTTGTAGAGCTCGAGGTAACTGCACGGTATGTATAGAGATTTTGTACAGCTAGAATATTGTTATGTTTGAATATCGGTTTGGTGTGCTCTTTTATGAAAAAGTTTTGGTCAAGTTTCTGGTTTCCTATAGGCCTAGTAGGATACAAGGATACAAGGATACAAGGATACAAAAGTGATAATTATTTTATTGAATTCACAATAGTTATAATTCTGAAATAATTTAAGGTTACACAATTCTAGTTATTTACAAATGTGTAGGGATAAAATAGAAATGTTTTATAATACTATTTTTGAGGTCCTATAGCATTATGCATTGGCCAGTATTTGAGTGGAAATCTGGGCTCTTATAGTAGGCTGTAAAATTTTCGTTCACAGAGAGAATTGAATGGATTGCTCTTGCTGTGGCAGTAAATTTTGTAGGGTCTAGTGTTTTATCGGATAGCAAACCGGCTAGGTCAGTAATATTTTTGGGATGGAAGTTAAATTTTTCTCTAACTGAGGAGTAGAGTAAACAGTCAGTTAGAACATGAATTTCGTCCTCAATAGGCTTAAGCCCCTTGCTGAAAAAGCAAAAAGTGCACCATCGATGTTCTCTTGGTACTAGGGGGGTTTCGTAACGGCCCCTCTCAATGTAAAGATTGTGGCAGCTAATACGAAACCTTGTTAAGCTTTTCCGAGCATCGGGGATCTTAACCACTCCTAAGTATGTTTCTGGTTCAAAATCATGTTTAATTTGATTGTAGAATTCTAATTTAGGTGAGGATGCCTTGGCAGATTTCCAGGTATCCACAAATTCTTCCCTCATGTTGTGACTGATTTGGGTAGAGAGCTTGGATTTTGAAGAGGATGAGTGGGGGAAGTTATATTTGGTGAGAAGATTAGAGATGTTGGTGTACCATGGAAGGCCCAGCATAATCTGCTCGTGAAATGCAGCGGAGAGAAGTTCATTTTCAGTGCTTTCAAGACGACTATAGAAATCTATTGCAAGTTTGCAGGCTTCAAAGAAGAGGGGGTGGCGCCCACTTTCACCCCAGCAGCCTATATTTGATGCTTTTGAATGGACAGACAAGGACCACTTGATAAACTTGAGGTGGAATCTTTCATAGTGGTCTTGTGAGATGTACCTGAGAGTATGCTGGGGGTTGGCTTTGCTATCTGTTTTGGAGAGGTATCTCATGGTTTTTGAGTGAGGACATAAGATTTGGCAGCCATAGAGCAGTATCGGTTTTATTAGAGAGTCAAATAGAATGTTTAGGGAACGGTGAGAGAGGGCATCTTTGACGATATTGCCTTTGAGGCCATAGAGAGCACGGAGAGCCTTGGCCCTCAGTTCAGTATTTGCTGCTGTAAAAGATCCAAAAGTATGTGCACAAGTATGTGCACAAGTCTTAAACTTATCAAGGTACGCCAGCCTATCACCAAATAGTACTCTGAGACAGTACTTCTGAGCAGTAAATATTGAGCTTATACGTTGCTTCGCTGCCCCACCCCATACAGATATACAGTAAGAAAGTTGTGATTCGAACAGGGTATAATATAATTGTTGATGTAGGAATTCTGGAAAAGAGCAGCGAAATCTACATAAAGTGGATGTGGAATGATTTAGAGTTCGCTTAAGAGCTTTAATGTGATCTTCCCATGATAGGTTCTCGTCAATTATAACACCCAGAAATTTTGCGGATGAAACCTTTTTGATTGGAAAGTTGTCTATAGTTAGTACAACTTCAGGGTGTGATAAAATCTCTGACTTAGAACCTGCCATGGTGGGTTTGAAGTGTATGTAGCAGCACTTGGACATGTTTATATGTAACTTATTCGCTCTCATATAAGACTGTAATGATGACAAAAGCTCATTTACTTGTTCATATGCCTCACGTTTTGTTTAGAACTAGCCAGCCATACAAGATAGTATCAAAATTGAGCTGGTATTTTCAAAATCATATTTTTATCACTTTGCTCCTGCAAGTACTGGCCATAAACAGCCATAATTCAATAAGCTTAAGTCCATTTTGGCTCATCTTTTTGTATATAATAGAGGATGATTGTCCCACATTCAAACAACGATTTGGCTCTCCCCCCCCCCCCAGCACAGTGGGGTCGGCCGGGGCCTTCATTACACCACTGCTTCTACTATAATACAACATAGTTGCAACGTTTTGCTATAGTAATGGGCTGGTGTTGGTGTTAAATCTAGCTTCTAGTGCACAAATTATAGCAAGTTACGGTTGGGAATGTGGTCAAGTCGAGAATTTGACCATGCTGTCTTAGAGGATGCATCTACCATGTAGCCTAATTGAAAGTTTGAGAAACCTTTTTCAAACATGACGGAAGCTTTTTAAATTCAAATCATTTTAAATAATCCTGTATGTATTTTATTTGTTTCAATAAATTATAAGATTCATGATAATTGATAACTGCATCATTACTATCTCTAGGTCAGCATGGAAAACATTCTTATCAATCTTTTTATCATAATTTTGGCTGTACAAGCCGATTACATTGGACTGCAGTCAGGACCTCAGAAAAGTGTTGATGTCTTTGACACCTTCATTCCTCCAGATCAGTTTTTTACTAAATATGTTATTCCCGGAACTCCTGTATTATTCAGAGGAGCTGCAAAGACTTTTCCTGCATTCACAAAATGGACAGATGAATATTTTCAATCCTTACCAGAATCAGATACGTTTACTGTATTTGCTGAGGAAGGAAAAAAAGAAAACAGAAATGATGGATCAAAACATCTCACATTTTCAGAATTCTTGAACGTTTATAAAGAAGAAGACATCTATTATGTAAATCCAGTACCCCCATTTTTGGCATCAGATATTCCTTTGCACCTTCCATTAAATTGTCCCTTTGTTGTAAATAACCTTCTTGCGGATAATGTCATGTGGTTTAGTAGTGGGGGAACAAAAAGTGTCTGGCACAATGATGCATATGAAAATATAAATTGTCTCATGAGAGGTAAAAAATGGTTCATCATGGCTAATAGAAGTGAAACTCACCAGAAAGCTCACATTGATAATCGAGAGGGTTTCTATAGTTCAGTTGATGTTGAAAATGTGGATACAGATAAGTATCCAGGCTTTAAAGACATACAATTCTACAATGTTTCCATGGAAGCTGGGGATTGCTTGTACATTCCTTGGTTTTGGTTCCATCATGTAAACTCCATTGGCAGGTTAGATTTTGATATGCTTAATGCTTGGTGAACAAAAATGTTTAACAGAGCTAGAAATAGCATAATTGAGGTTAATTTTAAACTAATTTAACACAAACATTATATAGTTAAAATATGTGGACATTCATTGTTCAGCAGAACTTTTTACTTGTTGTAATAAAGAAGAGTTGGAAATTGTCTAGACAAAGCAAGATGCATGATAACGATAATTTCTTCAGTAACCTGGCTGTCAACATCTGGTGGAGGTCCTACAGATCACCATTGGTGTGCGAGGATAAAACCCAGCTCACATTGGATCAATTGCACTTTAGGTACTGTCATGTTAGGAATAGCACTTTATTTATATTTTAAATTGTAGTTTTGTAGCATTGAAATGTGCTACTTTTTGTAGGATTTTACGATATGCAATACATGATAGTTAATAGAAATTTAAAACTTTTGTTTCATTTTAAGAGATGGTGATGAAAATGATGACGGAGATATGCCTCTGAGTGAAGCTGCACATCAGATGATCTACATGCACGACAGAATGTACACTGAGGAAACTATAGATTGGCCCGGATTTCTGGAGTGTGTTGGACCAGCTTTAGACGAAAGAGGGATGCATCATAGTATGTATTATATTTATTATATCATATTCTGTTTAATCTATCTGCTGTAAGAAAACCCAATGTCCCACAATAATATGATATCTGAGAGAAGGAGATCTGGCGTAAAATACCTTAAATAAATTGAGATCCCTTATCTCTTCAGTTTTCTGTACTCATCTACTGTTCTCATCGTCTTCTCGGCCACTTTGTCATTTTGTTTCCTGCTCTCCCTTATGTCACCTACACTCTGCAGCTACATCACTAATTACTGTAAACACTGATATTTGAACCATCTACAATTTGGCGATATTCCAATAAAATTTGGTAGAATGCCAGTTTCATTGATTTAGAAATACCGAAATATTCGAATTCTCAGGCTCACTTCTCCGACTACTTCGTCCCTCTCCTTACCGCTATTCACCTAAATGTACATCATTTATAATGTATAAGATAACGACTCATTGACGCTCTCCCTCACACTCTATGTCTACCTTCTCTGACTTAACTTTAGAATGCGATAATTATGTTGTGTTCTTATTTTTTAAATATGTAAAATTAGTTGGTACGGACAAAGATTTCCTTTGTAAACATTGAAAATAACATAGCGTAGCATAGTACTTATGTATGATTCATCATGACATCATTTCTTGTAAGCATGAATTTCTGCCAAATTTTCTATTGAAATGATGTCATTTTCCTTGAGCTTATCACGCTAAAACTGCACAAGTCCATAGTCCATAGCAATCTGTCAAATTAATCTATTACCTGACGAAACTTGTGAGTACACTAATTCTGTCCAAATGCATTTGTTACAATTATTGGATCTTATAGTATCAATTATAACTTGCGTAATTGTTATGACCTGTACAAATGGTCTGACATCTGGTACATAAAATCTGCATATAATACATAATGTTATGTCCATTTGACTGCCATAAAATCCAAATTATGTTGTCTTTTGTATACCATGACTTTACACATGACTAATGGCACTGTAAAGTGCACTGTGGGTATGATACCCGTACTCAGTAGTCATTGTTCTGTAGATTAACATTGTATTGTGTAACTGTCTGTGAGTATGCTGTACCTTATTATACTTTACATATCTTTACTACATGTGCCCCTTTCCTAATAGTTATCTGGTAATTGTGAAACAAGCTGGCGATTGTAACACCGAGATTCATTGCAGTTACAGACGCGGATATCAGAAGATTGTTCAAGCTGCTGGACTCAGACGAGGATGAACTTCTCAACTACGTTGAAATCGACAATATTTTAACTGTTTTCCCAAAGTTTTTGCGTCAGTTCAAAGATGAATTGTAAATACAAATAAACTTTTCAATATTATGTATCTTTGCTACGGATTCAATTTGTGTAATTCATGTATTGGTTATGTAATGTGTCACACATGTACTGGTTTTTTAACTCTGGCTAGGAAAGGTAAATTGTGACATTCAATATCTAGGTCTGATACCCGCATACGTCATGGTTAAGCTGTCAATTTTATGTTTTTTAAAAAAATTAAGTTTTGAGCTAGCTTTATTTATTCTTTTAAAAATTATTAAATTACGTACTGCTTTTTTTTCAATTATTTCGTTATTTTAAAGTGAATTATGATTAATTTTGATGATTCTTTGATACGAATCTTGATACGAATCTTGACGAAATTAATTACTGAATACAATATAATATACATTGTTTGAATGTTGTTTGCGTGTTGAATGTCCACGACATGAAAATAAAACAGGTATGCCCATAAAGTATATTCCAATAACATGTACTCCTTACTTCAAACGCCTCAATGCTATACTCCTAAATTGCGCTCACGATAATTACGAAATTGTAAAATTCTTTCATCTATCCTTTATGAAACCATACCCAAATATAATAACTACTGCCAATTTCACGATCCCCATTTCTAACAACAGGCATTCCTCTAGGTAGATTGTATGGTGATTGGTAGTTATATGCTCGATACGCTCAACTTAAAGTCGATTGTAGCTGAATGGTGTAAGAGCCAACACATCCTGCCTTGAACGACAAAACAGCCGTTCCCTCACCACAAAACAGCCGTTCCCTCACCACATGTAATAAAGAGACAGATACAAGATGATGAAAGTAGGCCCCAGCGAGATTGTCCACCGAAACATGCGGTTTGTCATCACTGACAGGCCCACCCGTTCCAACGTCAAGCAGTACATCCAGCAGCTCAAGAAACACAACACCTCCATGGTGGTCCGTGTGTGTGAACCGACTTACGACGATCAGGCGTTTGAGAAAGAGGGTATCATTGTTCGGGAGCTAAGTTTTGAGGATGGAGCGGAACCCCCCGCCACCATCATCAAGGATTGGCTGATCCTGGTTAAGAAGATGTTCTCCGACAAGCCCCAAACAGCAGTGGCCGTGCACTGCGTGGCTGGTCTGGGCAGGGCCCCTGTTCTCGTTGCTATTGCTCTGATTGACGGTGGTATGCGGTATGAGGATGCAGTGGAGTTTATTAGGCGACACCGCAAGGGAGCGATCAATGGCAAGCAGCTAGAGTTCCTGGAACGGTACAAGGCAGCCAGCAAGAAGGGGTGCAGTGTCATGTAGCTTTCATGGTGTGTCTGTGTGTCTGTGTGTCCGGCTGAGAACAACTGCAATTTCATGGAACGTTGAATTACAAAACTTATACGATCAAGGTGTAATCTGTGATTGGGTATTCTTCTTGTGGTGATTAACGAGCAATATCTGTTATTCGTGTTTACTTGTAGTAGTACCGAGCAAACTTGCCGGAGCAAGCTCTACTATTAGATCAGGCGGTGATAGGTACATTTTATTTGGAGATACAAACACGGTTATGTAATCCGAAATTGGGCGCCGTGTTGTTAAATTGTTCTAATTATTAGACGATGATTGATAATAATTAATTATGAAATATTTGTTCCTTAACTTTCTTCATGTCTAAGCTTGTACGCTTTATTTAATCTTTTCAAGTTGCATAAAACTCCCGGGATGGGAGAAGAGTTTGGTGCAATTATTTGGCCTCTTTTGATCTCAGAACCCAATACTGAAATATATCACAAACAGGGTTGGCATGCGACAATTGAACGAGTGAGAGTGAAGTTTTGAAGGGTTCGTTTTGAGGAATGAGAAATGGCCACGGTTTGTAGATTTTCGGCCAATGTTGTAGCTGTGGGAGCTTTTTGAAATTGTAAATTAACTGGTTTATGATCGTACATCTGAAATATAACTGGTATTTAATTAATAAAAAGGTATTAGCTCTGGCTTAGAATTGAGATGAAGGGGTTACTGTTTCCATTGTAAAGATAACTATTCTTCACAATGATTATGTGCTACTAAATTATCATGTTTACCACCATAAAAACCTTTTATTACAAGTTTTATTTAATCATTTTACTTTTATCAACTGCAAGACTCTACCCATCTCTTCTCGAAGTTCTAGCCTCAAAATTTGTTACAGTTTGTACTGATCTATTTATACATCTGATATATAATGCTTGTATGTGATCTTAGAGCGTGAAACGAAATGAGCTACACATGATGCTGTCTTGTTAGTCGACTTATTTGAATTTCTTTATCTGATTACCAAGGTCACGTACCATCGTACAACATGCACAACAATGTGGTAAGTTATATTTCCAAATCCGGTCACGTCCTGCCTGATCGAGCGGTCGCAATAAATTAAATTGTACTCCGGTCAGGAGTTTCTATTTTAAGCAAGTGGACAACGTTTCGTTTTCAAAAACTAAGATTCTTTATGAATACTCATATCATAAACAGAATTTAATGACACCGCTGTGTTTTCTTCCTTTTGATAGGATATTGATATCGTACATGATATATTATGTCATATATCTGATGTCATTTGATTTTAAACCAATATCAATGTATTCACTTTAAAAAAATTCAATATAAGAATCGTTCAGATAAATGCGTCTGATCATTTAAAATATGAACCTAAATTTCATTGTATCACACCTGTAGTACCTTTTACAAAAGGATTTCCATGGGGAGGTGACGTAAACTTCATTTTTTTAAATTGAGCTAGAAAGGCAATTGGGCTCGCACAATACTTCACATTACTAAAATGATAATATTATTAATTGGAATGTGTATATATCCTAACAGAGTTAATTCAGTGAAGTTTAAACCGTCACCTTCCCGTTATAATAACAGTTGTTTATAGTATCACAAATAAATTAATATTTTGAAGTAAGCTAAAACTAAAATTTTACCTTCTAGCAACTCTTAAAGAAAAACAACTCAACTAATAATGGAAGGTGAGTAGCTGCCCCCCCCCCCCCACCTCCTGATTTATCATTCCAGAAGTCATTACTTTCGATTATTATTTGATATTACAGTTTCAAAGCTGCCATTTTACCTCCGCAGTCCGCAGCTTTAAAACTATGTCTCAACTCAACATTTTCAGAGTCGCCGAACGGAATGTTAAGCTCACAAGTCCAGATAATCGGTTGGGACATGAACTCTCCTCAGACAACCAAGATATCACCCAGATCAGTAATCTTACCTCGTCCTGCTGGCGAATCATCGGTATGTTCATGTACAGTGTATAATCTAAGTTTAATGGTGATTTAATGGTTATTTGGTTTTTAAATAGTTTTACTGTGCTGTGGTGTTACAGTGTTGGCGTGTTGCCAGGTTATGGACAGTTTGAAGAAGAGTCTGGCTGAAAATTGTATGAAATTGTATCTAAATCTTCTGCAAATCAAATCATGGTCAAATTCATATATTAAATGATACGGTGAAGTTAAAGAAATAAATACTTTCACAATTAATTAAAATAACTTGATTTTAAGACTTTTAAGTGCATAGCCAGTAAGTTGAAAAACAGACAGTCAAAATTGTAGAGATGGTAATTAAGTAATTACGTGATCATATTAGAAATCAATTAGAAATCAATTAGCAATGCAGTTAAATAACGGGTAGCAGGAAACTGTTATGACGTTGTTATATTTTTATTTTTCTTACTTACGACTCGCCTATAGAAGCAGTTTATATAAAAACTATTGCATTGTATTAATATACCAGGTGGCAGGTATTCATTCATTTCCTTGAAGTTGAAACAGTTTGAGCCAGTTTTTCATCGATCATTTTTACAAGAAATATTTCGGTTTAAAGCTTGTAAGAAAAGTCTTTTTCTAAGAAATTTGTTTTATAAAATATGATAATATTCATTTATGATTTAACCATTCGGATTGCATGCACACACGCAATAACAGTAACAGAGTTTTTGTAATATTTGGGTGTTACGATGTGAATTGTTACACTGTTACACTGTTATACTGTTACACTGTTACACTGTTACGATGTTACACTGTTACAGTATGTAAAAATGTTGGTGTAAATATGTTGGTGTTACACTCATTTACATTTTGTCTGCGGCATGTTTGTGTTAAACAGGCTCCTGAGTAGAATCTCGTAGGTGATATTCCATGCCAATTGACGTAATACCATACCTGTTCTGAGCGAATTCAAGAATGGAAGAAAATAATATGTTTTATCATGTTATGTACGAATGAACTAATATGCACGTGTTCAAATGTACAAACCCCTGATAAGTGAATATTACCGAGAACTATGCGAATATTATATTTTACTGAGTGTTATATAAATGTGAGTTTGACCCAGTCAGGCGTGACACACTAAACACACCAGTCACATTGTCACGTGTCACACTGTCACGTGTCACACTGTCACGTGTCACACTGTCACGTGTCACATTGTCACGTGTCACACTGTCACGTGTCACATTGTCACGTGTCACATTGTCACGTGTCACATTGTCACGTGTCACATTGTCACGTGTCACACTGTCACGTGACACACTAAACAACTGCTTTCTCAGAGTTCACCATCGGGAGTATACTTCATTGAACAGTGGGGCACCCACCAGAGGAACAAGAGGAGAATAAGAAGACCTCCTAAACCCAACCTTTACAAGGTAATTCAGTAGTTACTAGGACCTAGGTGCCAGATATTCATTACACACTGTGTGTGTGTGTTTTAGCTTATTAGCAGGTTTTAAACTTAAAACTTGCCAAACATTCACTGTACTAGTGTACACATATCTTGAAATTTAACACAAAGTTCAAGATTGGCCGGTATGCTTTGTTCTTAAGTAGATTGCTAAGTATACGATGAATGTAATAGTATATAAATTATATAGAATTATAATTAGCACCCCTTGGTTTGCGCAAATAGAACTCTAATAACTGTCAACTGCTCGCTGCTGTATGTAGTGCGCTGTACTGGTGTTTATATCTTTAAAACTTTTTAAAAGAAAAACATCAGCACTATCCTAGTGGGGACAAATATGCCACTGATTACTTACTTAATCTAAAATGTCTATTACACAATTTATTTATTTTTATTTATTGATCTTGGGCCAATATCCGTAGTTTAATAAGTAATAACCGTTAATTACTCGGGAAATATAATCTATGTAGTTAATATAATATTTGAGAGATAATTGTGTATGCCATCACAAGTAAGTCCAATTCGGTTACCGGAATATTTGAAGTGACATGAACCCTCTCCTAATTTAACATAATATAATGACACCTTGACATTTAAGGTGTCGATTTTCAATTTTAATATTTCAGAGATACGATTTTACCAGTGCTCTGGATTCACCCGAGATATCGGACTCGTCGGATTTTGACGATTTTAGCGACGATGTGCTGTCCCAGATCCGTCTGACTCCGCTGCTGAACAAAACAAATAACACGTGCTCCGCTACTAGCGGGGAGGTGTCACCCACTGGACCTGGCCCTAGTCACATGGCCCCTTCAAAGGTATGTAAAACGCATTATAGGCGACACTTTTATTTAGAATTTTCATTAGGTAAGTTTTAGAACCAGTCATGATATCCCGGTCATGAAACTAAGGATTTTAATGAAGTAATACCCTAGGTACCGCAAGTGTTTAAGACGCCGACAATGTTCAAGACGCAAAGCCGAGCGAGTCACGAGCAGACTACAGTACAACCTCGGAAACTCACTGCTGAGTTTGATAAGGCTAAATCACCGGTTCAACCAGCTCGGTCGAATAAGCAGCCTGCCACCAACTTCAGTAGAGTTCCTCAGAGAAACTCCTCTAATTTAAACAATCCCGGACCTCCTAACAAACCAGTCTTTACAAACAAACCATCAGTTCCTGGCACTGCTAGTAGGCCAGTTTCATGCAGCAATCCAGAGATCGACGACGAGGATATGATTAGTGATGATGACGACGAAGTTTTGAGGCAGGCAGATTTGATTTACGCTTCCCAGTCGTCACAAAACTCAAAAGCTCAGGAATGTTCCAAGGACAAACAACCGCTCAAAAATGAACGACCACCAGATTGCCAACAGTCTAAACTTCTTTTCAACACTTGCGATCAGTCAGAACAGAATAAATATAAACAAACAGTTCCTGTCAACCAGCAAAAACTTCTCCAGACAAATCGAGAAATATCTGTACTGTAGAAAATAAGAGAACTTCATGGTTTCTGAGGACGAGTTCTCTGACGATTCTTTTGATGATCTTGAAATAGATGAAGATGTGCTGAAACGAATTACCTCCCAAAATGCTAAGTCTAAAGGTACATATTTTGGTTGAAATCCATACCATTTCATTTTGTACGTGAATCGTTTTGTACGCTTGAAAATCGAAAATGCTCTTTTTCTTCATTTTACTTTAATCCTAAATGCATTGTCTAATGCCGCACTATTTTGTGCACGCAATACCATTTAGAATATTCTAAATGTTTTCATTGTTTTCATTGTTTTCATTTCTATATTAGGACGCAATGAAACTATATATATACATTAAATAATTGACTTGAACAATATTGAAGTTAATGGTTATTAATGAATCACATTATATTCATTGACTCGATGAGATGCGAGTTTCATTTAAAAAGTTCTGGAAAATTATCAATATATTGATCACTACTCGCATAATCCCATATGTTCCATGAGAACAAAGCAACAAACTCTTTCATACATAATATAAACTGTGTACGTGATCTCAGATACTAAGTGAATTTCTTGTGCTTCGTTTATATACAAAATTTAGTATAATATTGTCTTACTACTAGGTCTTACTAGATCTTACTAATTGTCTCACTATCTTAACTTTCATAGTAAGTTTTCCCCTGACTGTTACCATATTTCTTCAGAAATACCAAACCTCCTGCGAACACCTCCAAAAGGGGCTTCACCGGACCATAAGAAACAAAGATTATCGCTCAGTCTCAGCAAGAAAAAAGGCAAGACAAGATAGGCAATGACTACCAAACTTTCCCTTTGTTCACACTGTTCTTTGCTGTTTGATAAAACTTTGGTTATCAAATAATTGGGGGTTGATGCAATTGACCATGCATGTTATTTTTACCGTTTATTGCATGGCATGGACCCAGTGGTAAAATGTTGGTGGATGTAACTTGCTATTTGTGTTTTCTGTAGCCGCTCGTTATGTGATGTAACTGTGCAATATTTTTCAAACTTAGTAAATCATAATTTCAGATCTTTCAAAGTTATAATTTTGCTCTCCCACTTCATTCCCTGCCACATGGATCCATGTCTGTTGTTTATATGACTAATAGAATATTACTTGATTTAAGGGTTATTTTAACAAAAGATGTTGGCGACATGCTAGAAACATTGATATTCAAATTTCGGTTTGTTTTAGATTTTATCGCAGTTGTATGTATACAGTATATATGAACTTGCAAAGAAATGTACCACAACTCATCTATACTATTTCACATTGTATCATTTTTGTCGATTTACTGTAACGATGTATAATTATAATGTTCAATATGTTGACCTTTCTTACTCTTACTTTCTTATTTATTTGACGAATATGGTATCATCTCATCACGACAAAATATACTATTATATGCGCTCTGGTGCAGTGAGTGCAGTGCTGAGTGCTCCTATTATACCTCCCACAATAGGTAACGCCTTTAAGAACGTACGTGCAGTGCATTTTGCATATATCGCCCTGAAATAGTGCTGCTAGTAAAAACTATAATGGGGGATGCTTGTGCAACCTTCACAGTATGACGGTGGCTCGCATTTATGCGAATCATTATACCCTACATGGGTCAGTGTTTATAATCCCTTATAATATGAGTTCCAATTTATATTTGAAAGTTGAAGGTTTATGGGTTCGGTACTTTGATTAAGCAATTTAGTAAAATGTAACTGAGAATCTAGCAAGTCCTCAATTAAACCCCATAAATAGGGATGTAACATGCTGTGGTACTGTAACATCAGAGTCATATAATGTTATTAACCACCAACTGTTGTCGCTTGTAAACTTTAAACTTTGAGAATTTGTCACTCAATTTCAGCTCAATTAATACATTTCCAATAAGCGACCACCGTAGAACTACTGTGGCTCTATCAACTACATACTCCACAGTAAGCAATATATTCTACAGAGCAGATGAAACTTGAACTGTAGATTGGAATTCTTTATTCTACTGTAAACTGCACTGAGATGTACTGGACAATGGTATATTCCAGTGGCGTAACGTTGCCTGTTGGCGCCCCCCTGCCGAAAAAAGCGCCCCCCTGTTGGCGCCCCCTCCCCTTTTGGTGCCCCTCCCTAAAATTGAACAAATTAGGTGATTTTAGAGAATACGCCGGTAAAATCTCTAAAAAAGTGTGTATCTAGAGCAAAACGCGCAGTTTTGCTAGTACTTTAGTTAAGTTTTCGAAATTGTCCCACATTCAAACGACGATTTGGCGCCCCCCTAAGACGGCGCCCCCCTGCACAGCGGGGTCAGCAGGGCCTTTCGTTACGCCACTGGTATATTCACCCAGCTGAGCTTATAATTTTGTACACCTGTTCATTGCAGTATGCTTTAACCATTTATTGATTGTAGCTCACAGTTCACTTAATGTTGAGCCAGCCACTGAATCCTATATTTGTGACCAATAATTAGACCTGCTGCTGACGATTATCAAATTTGCATGACAATAATTTAGTCGCTGACACGAAGGCTCCTGATCAGTACAGGTCCTTACCTCCGTTACAATGTTCCCGAAATAGATTCACTGCTGTTTAAACGTAAATATAGTACCCTATCTCCAATCTATCGGGCTTCTGGCCAACTAAATTTGTGGCTTCACTGTATGTTTTGTTGTGTGCTGAAGCTGGTATATTAGATTGGCACTTCAAATATTGAATTATCTCTCAACACTGTAAAGCAGAGATACATAGTGATAAAACAGGTGGTCTAAACGTGCCATCTGGTCTCTACACTCTTAGAAGTTAAAGCAGTCATGCATACAGCTAATTAGTACGTTCGGTTACTTAAGGCCGGTGTGCGATTGAAAGTACGAAAACTTCAAATCATATTTAGTGCATTGCGACACAGTATGGATACCTGCATATCAAAAGTGGCAATTACTGTCGCACTATTTCACCGTTATTGTTAGGATACGGAACGCGCGAAGACGTTTTCTCATCGCTCCACGCCGTTTAAGAGCTCTTTCTGCGCGTTTTGTCCTTCGGTACTTCTATTTTGTATTTGCTGCGCTGCTGCTCTTACATCAAAGAGTCGGACAAATTTCTAGAATTAGTGAAACTTCATGCTTTGTTACTTAACTCGTGACTGATCAACTGATGCGATCTAATTCTAGAATAAACGGTAAGCTGCACACAAAACGTTCCACTGCCGGGGCGTACCCGCCTTCTCACAATAGCCGCTTTTAAGGTTGGTAGCCATGGGATCGAACAATATTTGGCAGGTTCACGTGAATATCCCTCTAATAGTGCTGATTAGATCATTCCTGTTTTGGTGACATAATACTGTACCGCTCTCATAGGGTAATGTTACATATTCTACACTACATTCTACAGCTGCTAGGTTTCTATGAACAACTTCCTCTCGGTCAGCAGTCCCCGGCTCTCCCTGTACCTGTGATACAGGGATTTCTCAAACCCACGGAGTTTTTTCGGGATTATGTGATACCTGGCCGGCCTGTGGTATTTAAGGGGGCTGCTAGAGAATTTCGTGCATTCCAAAGATGGACTGATGACTATTTCTTATCGTTTGAAGAGAGGTTCGCTGTATTTCTTATCCTTTAAATTAATTTTATAGATATTTCACTGCTTTTTATTTAGCGTTAGTCGAGAAATCATTGATCGTAGAAGCTTGGATTAAGTCAAAATAATTGATAGTCTACCATTCCTGATTCTCCTGATTAAACTAATTTTCGTTATCCTAATTAAACAACTACTTCAGCACTAAATGGATGATCCAGTACGAGCTTGGTAAAAAAGAAACCCGTGAAGGAGGTCAAGAGCCCATCCCATTTGCTGATTATATAAAACGCTACAACGAAGAGGATTTATACTGTGTAACTGGATTGCCAAAGTGAGTTGATGAGACATTGTTGTATTGTCCTAAATTATAGTTTTAGAAGAGGTTATTTTATTAGGTACTGTGATTTTTGGAAATAAGCTCAAACCACGTTTGCTCCAATTCCATGGCTACGTAAGTTTAAAGGTGGTTCTGGGAAATTCTCTGTATCTGTTATCTTTTATGCCATTAAAATATGAGGATCAAATTGCCTTTAATCGTTTTATGAGCCGTTAGATGACGCAGCCGGAAGAAGGAATTCCGTGTACGTCATAAAAGGTTCTTCCAAAGAACTTCTGACTCCACCCTCTTAAATTTCAGATTTCTACGTGGGGATCTACCAATATTTGGTCCTTTAAGGTGCAAGTTTGTCCTGACGAAACTCATGGATGATCTGGTTATGTGGTTTAGTAGCGGTGGTACTAAAAGTGTTTGGCACTACGACGACTATGAAAATCTTAACTGCCTTATAAAAGGTTTGTGAAATTTTGCATTTAAAATTAGACGAAAATGTGATAACTGGTATTTATAGATTCATCATGCTGAATTGATAAATTCTTTGTGATTAACCATGTGCTTCGTTCGAATAATTAGGCTAATCTACGTAAAGAAATCACTTGCTACGCAAATAGGTCACGTAAATTAGTCAAATCACATATAATTCACATACTTTGTCCATGCCACATGGACCATGGTTTATAACTGGAATACACCTATTTGAGTACGGAAATGTTCATAATTTAAGAATTGCCACGGTTACATAATATAAATAAATTATGTAAGTGTAAAGGGACCAATGTTCAACATAATGCCCATATTATAATATTATCATATGATAATATTACCATCTCTCAGGAAAGAAACAGCTGATTCTCGCGAACAGGTCAGAAATGGAACTAGGTCACTTCAAACGGGAGGGCTCTTTCTCATCTGTAGATGTGGACTCGGTAAACCTAAACAAGTACCCAGGATTCGGTGAAATTACTTTCTACAATGCTACTATCGAAGCTGGGGACTGTGTCTACATTCCTACTTTCTGGGGACACACAGTTAGATCCTGGGGGAGGTTTGTAACCTCGCAAATAATCATAATGGGTGATAATTGATAATGACTTGTTGTAATAAAGCGTTACTTGTTTGACGTCACGCCAACCAAACAATTTGCTCTAACTTGATGTCCAATTTCAGGAACATAGCAATTAATGCTTGGTGGGAGATCTACAAGACACCATTCGAGTGTATTTCTCCAGATGACACTGACTGGGGCTCTGTATCTATGACGTAAGATAAACAAGTCTAGGAATACCTTCATTAGAGGGACCTTGAGTGATTTGCGATTTTAGCAGTTCACAAACATACATTTTCAGGGGATTTTATCATGTTTGTCTTTCCTGATGGATTTCGGTAGAGTTAGAAATGTTACCGATATCAGTAAATTACAACACAATAAACATCATTATATATTGGTTCTTAGACAAGATTTTTTACAGAACTGACTCGGATATAGGTAAAGCTGGAGAGGAGGAAATCAAGGATACAGAAGGAGCTAGAGAGTTGTCAGGGAATCTCAGACTTGTAATGTGGAGTTCTTTGTCTATGAGAACTGAGGGTCGGGTCCCTAAGATCGATTTTCTCGATGCTTTGTCCGCAGTCAAAGATGATCTTCTGGATCTTCTGGAAACAGGTAATTTTCTCAGAATACTACTTTAAACATTTTTTTGAATCTCAAATTTTTCCTAGCTAATCTTGATCAGTGAACAAACTTGTATGTAATCACGGATATCCAAGGGCTGTTAAAACTTTAACACACATTACCACGATTTAGTAATCGGTGATTCACACGATTTGACAGACGAGGAGTGGTTAACAGTATTCGATCAGTTAGATGCCAACAAAGACGAACATCTTGACCCTACAGAAATAGACTTAATATCGAATGATGAAACTCTGATATTTCTAATAAGGCAGGCTAAAATTGAGAGTTTAGCACGTGACTCTGACCGAGCAGAGCTTTGAGCGGATGAGAACTAAATTATTTTAACTTATGATTGATTTTTAATTTTTTCAATTTGAATTACGTAGTGGATCTATTTTACAAGTAATACAAGTATATTTCGGTTAATTTTCAGAAGGTTGTTTTAAATAATTGAACTAAATTTGATCTTTTAATTTTTGAGTAATACACAATACGAACATTTATTTTAATATTTTAATGTAACATATATATAAATACTTTATTGATAAAAACTGGCTATGTTGCCTTAATATCTACATTTTCCAACATCATTGGAATTCAATATGGAATATCAATTCATTCATTATTAAGTAGATATCAAGAATAAACCTGGACCGAACATGAAGCCGAGCTATTATCAGGCTTGTATTTTAAGTCTGCAGCACATTTCCATTAAAACCATAATAATCTAATACTATTTCACCTACCATTGCATATTATCGTAGCATGCTCTGCAGAAGAGGACTAGACAAACAAGTTCTGGCTAAGAGGTTACGGAATGTACTGAACGCCAACAGCTCTCGGAGCTTATCTAAGTTTGATCACTATTGGACTGCCTTGTCTAAACCTCAAGCCGACGAAAAGGATAAAGTTCCAGCTGTCGCTGTCCAGGTTGGTAAATTTAGAATTGTTTATCTGAGTTTTAGACAGTGTAGCCATTTTACTTAAGTATACCACAATAAATTATATGGAATGAGTATGTTAATTTTTCGTGACAGTTCTAGACTTCTAGTTCATCTAATCAGGAAGTTTAAATATCCTGTTGAGTGTTGATGATAATCTTCAACTCCTCATTGCCTCAGGAGTACAGAGAGGCTGAAGCGGAAGGTAAGCAGTATTTCTACAACAGAAACCCGCGGAACTCTGAACTACTGAACTTCAAGAGCAGGGAGTATGGGTGGACCTCGGACGAGAGCAGAGTTTGCACTGATTACTACAACAGGTAAGAGTTGATTTGTCTCAAGTCACGAGACTTAACATGCGAACTATCCTTATTGAGATAAGCCGATGTACAATGTGTGTTCGAATGCAACGAAATCAAGCTAATCTTTTAAATTCATTTCATTTGTTCTATTTTCTTGGTCTTTGTGAAATTTGGCTGGCTTGCAACGCTGCAGTCATCACTTGAAGTAGGTCAGAACGCTAACTACACAATACCAAGTGATATGGAAATCCCAAACCTGGACGAAATTCGAAACGATGTGGAGTTAGCGGTTACGGTTTCAAAAAGAATTGACCTATTAATTAGACAACACTTTCTCAACCACAAGCTGGAAGAAGACGTATCTTTAGAGAGACTACTTAAGTGTTCCATTTTGACACCATCAGTTCAGCATATGATTCTCAAAAGGATCGTTGAGCCACGAAATGGAATAGTCTATAACCATCAAAAAGGTGCTTTCTCTGAGGAAGAGAGATCAATGTTTCTAGCATGTAGCAAAGCCGTATTTTCTTATTTACACGAGAAGAAGAAACCTTACGAAACATCGCCTAAAAGATGTAAAAAAAGAGGCCGAGGGAGTTCAACCTGCCGCGGGACTGTGGACCATAAAGCAAGTAGAAATGATAACAGAACTGTATTATCAGAAAATGAATCAGATAAACTCGACTACTCGATAGTAGCTAAACTGGCTGATCCAAGACTACTCGGTCAAAAGAACGCACATCTTAAACTCTCGGAGGAAATAATAAGAAAGTGTTTTATGCTTGAAATGAACGATTTTTTACTTTACAGTTTTGATCTAGGCAAATTTTATTTGATTGCCATGTCAATTATTCGCGTTTTCTTCATCTTGTTCGCGAAGAACCACGAGTATGTGTTCCTCTGCTTGTTAACAGAAATGATGTCCATCCTAGTTTGCGGCTTTATATTCGAATTTTTTTACAAGCTTAATTTGTTGGAAAGACTTCTGAAATTCAAAATACAAATGATTGAAGAACTGGATAAAAGCGGGATAATATAAAACAATCATCATTCATCATTTAAGTCAAACTTCTCTTCTATTCTGTAATTCTGTAAGCTTGTACTTTCATGATGCAGACCGGTTTATTCTAAACAATAAACCCGCTATTCAAAACAGTCTGTTCGAGGAATTTTAAAATTAAATATGTTCCTATTTTAATATGTTCTTATTTATCTTTTATGATTATCATTTAGTTAATAACACACTGTAAACTTTGTGTAGTTTTATTTGTCCGCTAAATATTATGAAGTATTCGAAACTTTTCATCGCATCAAAACAAAACAATTAACAACAAAAATTATGATCAGTTGAAGTTTGTGGGGGAACGTGTGCTAATCATTACGTATCAAAAATTAACAAAACTCCCATTGACGATAAAAATGTAGCTAATCTAACGTCAATTTCCCGATGTTAATTACAAAAAATATAAGACCTGAATCAAAATTTAAAAATTATAATACGACTTCACTCTGCTATCCTTTCTGCGAAGATGCTAAAAATCATGAGTTTTCAACCACGAAAGGTCACGTGTTTTGAGCCGTTGCCTATATTCTAGAAGGTTTAACCAAGTTTAAATTAAAGAAGAGATTATATATTAGTATATTATTCTATAAAATTACTATATTGTCACCAAATTATCCTGATCTTCCTCTTCCCTCTGATTCTATGGACTTAACAACTCAACCTCTCCATCGCAGGATAGTTCTAGAAAAGACCGGGAAGCACATAACAGCTAGGTTGGAGCACTTTGAGTCAGGGGAGCTGTTAACCGTCTCTACACAAGAACCCTGGATCAAGTCCAGGCTCAATAAAACCTACGACAGGTAAAACTGGCGCTTAACTTCAGGAGATTGATTATTTGATTCGCAAGTATTAACTACAGGGTGTACCACAGAAAGTGTGACTTTTTTGAGAAATGATACAAAATATTATGAAGGAGCAGTTTATAACTGAGTTATCTTTATTAAGTTATTCTATAGGTTCGATCTAGTCTTAAACCGTTGACCGTTTTTGAGCTCTTTATAACGCACATAACGCCGATAATGTTTGATCGGATTAGGGATCTGTATAAACACGAGACCATACGAGTAGGAAGAGTGTTTACACATTATCGGACCGGGAAGTGTTATTAGTTGTACGTTTTGACAGCTCATACTTAATGCACATTCTTTAATTATCAGTTATATTCTTCAGAATTGCAGCACTGAATGTGGGCAGGATCCTAGCTCACAGGATGAAAGGACTGGGCCTGAACAGTGCTCGTTTTTGGGATCCTCATCACAGCGAATACATAAGCGCTAAGGTTAGCAGTTTTTCAAATATAATGTATCATTTTATGAAATACATCCTTTCGTAACTAAGGTCATTCGGATGACGGTGAAATTTCGTAAACAATAGGATCATTCCTTTTACAAGTGTGTTAGATTTACCAAGAAAAGCCTCTCTAAAGACTTCTCCTCCCCTAGACGGAAGCGTTCATGTGCGGGCTGAAGATGGAGGGTGTGAAGTTAGAGGAGGAGGAAGTGACTGAGCTGTTCTGGCAGACGGCCGAGGACGGAGATTCTGCTCATAAGTACCATACTGACCAGGCTGAGCTCCTGGAATATCTTAATCGCAAAGCTGAGGAAAGGAAAAAGCAGTATGAATGAATAATGAGGAAAATTACCGGACGATCTATATCGGAGGGACTGATTTTGGTTTTTTGACATTTTATAATTCTTATTTCCATTTACCAATGAAGTATGAACTGAAATCATTTGCGATATATTTCAATTTCGAGTCAATATTTAAGAAGTTGAAATCTCTTCGTATACTGTAACTTGTATATATGACTTACAAAACAATTATCGATCATGACGACTTCATTAAGCAATATCGGCGCCTGAAATCATTTGATACGATGGTTGTTATAACTTATTTATAAGTTGAAGTAATTTTGCTTGCTATAGATATGTTTCGTGAGATCATGATGTGATTATGAGGGATCAGAATACAGATGGTCTCGCAGATAGTAATAGTATCTGCGGGAAGGTACATTGTGCAATCTCTATAACTATTTGTTACACTGTAACTGAGTTATGGTTTGTGTTTAGAGCACTATTGTGCGCGTATCAGGTTTCGTTCTAACTGATAATCCCGATAGTAGCAATGTCTGATAACCCCGGTCCACCCAAGAGCCCCATCTCCGGAGAGAGAATGGCGGCCGCTAGTTCCGACCTGGATGAACAATCGAGGCTCCAGCTTGCTCATGAACTATGCATGAACGAGAACTTGGAAATGTCCATGCCAGATCCTAACTCCATTGTTGGGCATGTAAAACAGATTGTCCACAGGTTAGAAGTTGATAAGTTTAAAGTGTTTTACAGAATTGATTAAATAGATTTAATTGTTCGGACGTTGAATTTATTTAGTCTTCCTTTGCTACGATATGATGCTTTTATCATATAATATACAGGGTGGGCCAAAAGTCAGTGGGCATACGTTGGCCTTAATAGCTCAGTCACTGAGTGACCAATTGAATTAATTCTTTCTGGTACGACTTACTTATACTACCACCACTGGTTCGAGGAATTTGTCAAATCGAAAATATAAGAGTTCATTTTTTTCAAATGAAGGTTCATTTTCACATTATTTGATAGTTTGGATAGTCGGAACGAGCTAAATTTTATTGAATTGTGTTTGGCCATTCGAATTACGTTTGTCCTGAACAAATTACAGTTGTAGCTTCTCGTATGGCCGAGATACCCTGTATATATACATATTTCAAATCTGCCCACTTTTTACTAGTCTTATGTACTACTATTTTAAAATGTGATTTGGTTCACATTTTCTTTACTTCTCATTTTCAGGGCATTTTGGGATTCAGTTCGAGCAGGTCTCCAGCAGTCCCCTCCAGACTACGAGCACAGCTTACGGTTAATAGCCGAAATAAAAGGAATCCTACTAGACTTGGTTCCCGCCCAAGTGCAGAGAGCAAAAGACCAGATAAACGAAGTAATGGACATAGAATTGTACAAGCAACAGATAGAGAATGAATCGTTCAACCTGCAGGGGGTTGTCAAGTTTGTGGTGGAGCTAATGTTAGGGCTGTGTGCACCTGCCAGGGATACCACCATCAGATCTATCCTCTCTCAGTCTGACCCTGTTGAAGTCTTTCGCGAGGTAATAATGAGTCTGGAGTTAGGCACTCTGGTTTTTTTTTTGTTGTGAAAAATATACACCATTTGGTGATTCTATCTCATGTTATCTCGTCTATCGTACCTGTTTTTTCCCGATCGAGCAACTTGTCAATACGTCCCTTTTATTTGTGAGAAGGGATTAAATAACTTGACCCCGACGTGATTTACACACACAACCTTCTGATCTAGAGTCAGACGTGCTACCGTTTGCGTTGCGCCACGGAGTCTTATCACTGTACCAATTAATCTTACTAGCAGGAACCCGTCTAACCCTAAAGTGGTGTCAAGACTCGAGAGACTAAAATAAATATTACCTATTTAAATCGCGTTTTTGACACCACTTGGGAGTCCAAATTTTGGGCACTAAAATTCTTATTCCTTGACCAATTTTTTAATTTTTCATGCTGATTTTAAGGCCATTAAAACATTTGATCCAGTCAAAAAAGTTTCAATTGTATATCTTTTACGGTTTTTGCGGAAAATCGAGTTCAAGTTGATGCCGTGATGTCAGTAAAATGGCACGGATCCATATATATAATATATATATATCGTCTCGCTTTATATATAGTAAGATTCCTGTACCGGTTTACTCAAGTAACAGGAAACTAAAACTAGCAAATGCCCAGGTATTTGGAGCGCTAGATCTGATGAGGCTGGACATGGCAAACTACCAGCTAAGGAGCCTGAGACCAGCCCTGCTAGCCAACAGTGTCCAGTACGAGCAGGACAAGTTCAGGAGTCTCCTGGCGAACAACCCAAATACTCTGGATAGAACCAAGATGTGGCTAGCAAGCACTGATAAGAGGATGAGGGAAAGTGGTCAGCCTGTCTCTCCTTCTACTCTCCTCAATAACGCTTTCATTCGCGTCATTCAGGAAGAGGTATGCGACTTAAACATTGTTTTGGTTTAAAAAAAATTGCCTTTCGGTCACCGCCGCGCTGGGAACATGCTGATTTTTTGGGCATAAAAAATTTGTGCGTTAAAAAATCAATCTGCCATCGCCACTCAGCCACTGTTTACCTCACAGTTTCACATGATGATGACAACTTATAAGTTACTCCCTGTCAGGTAGACCCCATACCAGAGACGATAGCTATGGACATATCTAGATTTATAACAATAGCCAGAGAACTGAGCGCCGTGGTATTCAGTGCAGCGACAATCCTAGTTCTACAGACCGGGGTTGGACCTGCTCTACAACAAGATTCTTTCGCTAACAAGGTCAGTCCCTTGTTTATCTGTGCCACTGACCCTTCGGTCCGCGGTCGACTTATCTTGTTAATCATTCGCTCTTGTATACGTTACAATTAAACTATGCGTAGAACCTAGCTGGTTGAAGTCAAAGGGCCATGGCATGTAACCTAGACTGTTTATTTCAGGTACGGGTCACAGTATACCAGCTCTGCTCAGACGAACTAATCTCCCATCCCCGGGACATCCTGCCCAACATCACAGAGAAACTAATCGACATCGTCCGAGAGACGATAACAGCTCGTCCCCTCCGAGACGAGGAATGTCAAAACATTCGTGGAATGTTGTCAGGGCTACAGTCGCCTAGCAACCCCGTTTATTGCTTGCTATGGGAACGTGCCAAACAGTTCTTTACTTCTCTCTGGTAAGAGCACATTCATAATATTTAAGTTCACATAACAGCAAAGATCATCTTATTCTTAGCTGTCATGATTTTAACGTTCAGTTAACAACTTTGAATTGGTTTTATGTCATGTCACTTTCCAATCTAGAATTTAGACCTTGCTACACTTTGATCCTCGCAACTAAACCCTGTTTTATTACAGTAGCGGAGTGGTGGGTTCAGTCCCCGCAGGATTCAGTGTTTGCAGCGCAGACGTCCAGGGAGTAGCCAGCAAATACACTCACCTTGTCAGTTACAATCGGGGAGTGTTCGGTCCGTTCTACGCTGATATCATCTCAGAGATAACATCCAGTCAGCAAGCAGCTATCTCCGCTTCATAACCTTCCTGTGCTTAACATTAAAACAGAGACAGAAACCAATGATTGATTATCACTTTTACGGATGATGAATATGCAGAAAACCATTGTAAATATAGTTACCCCAAAATAATGTTTGCATTTTCGTGATATTTCCGTTTTTTCTTAAATAATTAGCCATTTTATTTAATAATTTCTACATTAATATTGCATCTATATGTATCAAAATTTGTTATAATTTACATCTTTAGCCATCGCTATTTTAACTGTGTCATATCAGAATTTATTTAAGTTCTCATAAAAATGAAAAGGTTGCTGCCCGAAGATAAAATTCATCTTTTAGTGGAACCTATTTCCAACTCCATCACGTTTGCTGAAATTTACATTTTAGTTGGAAACTAAAACATAAGTGGTTCTATAGAGTATAGACTGTATCACTACTTGACCCCTGCCCACCAGTCTCTGGGTGCACCTTACCACCCTCCTAAGTCACCCTACTCGCTGTTGCAGGAGACAACTTATCAGGACCCATGGAGATTACTTGTTGCAACTATCCTTCTTAACAAAACGAAAGGTATTGTCATTGGTGACTGATGGCATAAACTTTGCCACATTATGAGTCATGCAGCAGCTTTTTATCATGGCGCTTATCTGTCTTTTTTCAAACAGCTGAAGAATCTAACTTGAATAGCGAAATCAAACTGGATAATAGATAGTTTAATCCTAATTGACGTAACCCTACTGCAGGAAGGGTGGTAGTCCCTGTATTCACCTCCCTAATCCTCCTCTACCCCACAACCCTACTCCAGGACCCCTCCTCCCTCTCCACTCTGACACAGCTCCTCACCCCGCTGGGACTTCATAACAGACGCGCTGCCACTATTATTGCCATGTCTAGTGAGTCTCTCTATTTTATGGAAAGTAGGTTGGGATCATTGCATACGTCATATGAGTTGTGATAGAACCGGACATGTGCACAATAAAACAACCAATTAAAAACAAACTCAATAATCCATCAGTAATCTATTACAAGATGTGTGTAAATCTTTAAATATAACAAAAACCTTATTCCAGACAAGTACTTAATTAAAGATGGATTGGGAGTTCCCCAAAGAGTTGCCTGGAATCGGGAAGTACGGTGATGATTCTTAAAGGATCTTCTGCTGCGGTCAAACTGACGTGAGTGCTTTTACATGGTTAAGGACCGCTATTATAGTATTACTGCAGCAGGGTTGTGTTAGTGTAAACTCCTTATTAACGGAAGCGTAATTAATAAATCTGCATATTTCTTGACTCCTTAAGTCCTTAAACATTAACTATCTAAATATACATACATATAGTATAATTCAAATAATAAACTATTTTTATGAACAATTGAATGTAAGTTCTTTATTCCTAGTATTAATCTCGTCAGAATAGCTCAAACCATAGCCAATAGAAAAGTTAGCTTTCTTTTAAATGTATCATGCAATGTATTTGTATATTCCTTTTTAGTAAAGCTTTAAATAAAATTTGTACCTAAGCTCTTCAAACATATTTCATTGAAATATTATTTCAGGTAACACCACGAGACAAAAAACTGAACTTGTATATGGAATGGTTGAAAAGTGCCTCCACACAAGAATAACTTGGTGATGGTCGAATTATCTTGATTGGCTGCTCCTATATTCTCCTACTGCACTGGACCCGCACAAATATGTCCGTGTACTTTCATCAGCAATAATGTCGCCTTCAATATCAACTATAGAGCAGCTTGACCAAATGTTGAAGAAATACGTTTCCTCAGATGATTTAAATCTTTAATTCGATCGTCTCAGACCTCTATTTGGTGGTGATCCGTTCGGTTTAGCTCGTTTTTCTCTGACGCACGTTTTCTTAGCTCCCTTCCACAAACAACCTGGGAGATTGAGTTTACGTAAGCGCAATTCCTGCCGAGTGCATCCATTATTTGTAAACAAATTCTCATTTAAATTCCGTACTGTACGATCGTGATCATGTTGTTTACAGTTAAATCTCGAAGAACGCCTATCAAATTAACTCACGGCTCTGTCTGTAATCCCAAGTGCAGAGGATCTGATCCATCTGAGAGGCAGGGCAGTCTTCTGGTATACCGCGCTCTTCAGTGAAGCGATTAAAACAGTCCTCTATCTCACAGTCACAGTCGTACAGATTTCTTCTCAATGCGTTCCTCTCAAATTCTGGAAGGATAGGGTTCCTGGTTTAGGGCACTCTATTGGCCCTACTTTAGGGTTATCGAACAAAAAACTACATTTATGTGCATTACTTGAAATTCCAATCAGTACAATTTACGTTACCTTTCACGTAGTACCATCCTTTACAGAACTTCTTGATCGTCATATCACTCACGGTCTGCGAGTGTAAACAGTTTTTAATTTACTTTTGATTTTACAGCATATTAATAAATATATTCATCGTTACTGTTCATTTTGATATCATTCATTTTTATTACAATTTTTCATGGTAAAATTATAACATCGTATTACGATTTTAACATTTTTGTGAATTCTTCTATAAAACAGTGATGTGCGATCTGATGACCGTTAACGAACTAAATTAAAACTCCAATTTGATATTTCTTACATCGAAATGAAATAGTGCTATGGCATTTTCTTGGTAGAAATCACAACCGTCAGCATCGTAGTTCACTAAGTCTGGTTTTCTGCTCTTTGCATAGTGTAGACTTCTCTGTAATATTATAACGTACATATTTTGGGAAACTATAAATTGCAGTCGTATCAAAAACCACTAGTTTTCCGTGCGGCACTAATAGATAATGCAAGTACCACCAAATAGTCCTACATTTTCTCAATATTATGCAGTATGCCCAAATATTACAATAGGTATAATTTAATTATCAGACAATATTATATTTAGGTACTGTCTATTAGGTACGCTGTTAAGAATCACTTGAAAACAATAATTACCTCCAGCTGTCGACCTAAGGCTCCTCTGAAAACCTCTATGATCGCTATCTCGTATAGTCTTTCGTGAGCACCCACCACTGGCTTTTCTTTCTTCGATCCTTTTGCCGTGTTCTTTTCTATAAAACCCTCCGGCAAAATCTTTGCCTTGACCACTGTAACAATAATTTATTGAGACTTTTAATAATTATCAATTTTAATAGTGAACACTATATAAATATTACGTGGCGATGTACTAAACATATCCGTGCTGGATATCCCGTGATATGAGAAATAGAAAAAGGGTACATGTGCCCTGGAATCTTACACTGGTCGATTAAATTTAAAGTTGTGTTCTAAGTTTTGCAGAGCTGAGTACAGCTTTAGAAAAGAGTTTAACAAGAATTAGTTGAACTTTCTCTCATTATGACGTACCTATCTCAGAGTCACAAAAACATTCTTGGGAAATATAAGCTCTGCAAGCAATTGTGTTCAAGATAAAGATTACAACAACTCTAAGTTCCATTGTCCTGTCCGTTATTTCTGGATATTTACAACTATATCAGATATCTTGGTGTTCCTTGTAATTCTAATTGGTGGAGTATAGTTAGTAGTTAGCAAAACTATACACTGTTCACTACGGGGGAAGTTCGGATTATTAAACTGATAGTGTGCAAAAATATTTTTTCTAACTAGAATAAATGTATTCATCAGTGCCAACTGAACTGTAGCCAGTCGTGATTTCGATTACAATTACGCATTTATCGAACTCAAAGAAATATAGAAAACTAAAGAGTAAGACTAACGTCAACCTGCTAAAAATAGTGTTAAATTCTGCAAAACCTTTTACATAGTCATCAGTGCAAATTTGCGATGCACCGAATGGACCAACAGTTATAGAATATAGTTATACTTCCCGAGCGTGCTAAAGCGTGCTACAGTCAATCTTCAATATTTTTCTAAAAGGACCCCCGGCAGTTGGAACCAACTTGAATCGATGTATTTTCGGACGCTGATTCCGAATCACCCCCATGACAAAGGGTTAAAATGCTCTCCTGGCGAGATATTGGCAAAAAACTGTCTCGATCACGTGATATGACCGTATGGCGTATAAGGAAGTTGGTCTAATTTCTCGTTAGGGTTAGGGTTTCAGCGTATGCTTTTGTTAAAGATTGGGTTTGGATTAGGGTTGGGATCAGATAAGAGGGCTAGGATTTCTAATAGTCATTCAGGGCCAGCTAGGGAACGTGTTTAAAAAGTCATGTGACAGTCGAGTGTAGAGTGATTGATCATCATGATGATCAATCCTATACTGCCAGTCCCGTCGAAATGCGGTCGAACTCGAAGTGTACTGAAAATGAATTCTCATTTTTAACTGCATATATGCAGCTGAAATACATCCTGGAGTCTGGACAAAAAACCAGGTTATAATTATATAAGATTAAGGAACAGAAATATGAACTCAGTTTTCATTGCATCTCGACGGCCACACTTCGAAGGAACTGTTACCTCACCTGGGAATTTGGCTATGAAATTTAGCATGAAAGATTTATCAGAAAAAGCATGGAACGGCAGGTTCAGCGACGATTTAATTCCTTTTGAAATGAAATTTTGCAGAAGCAATCGAACATACTAATTATTAAAGGTTTTTTAATAAGGTTGAAATACAAATTGAATTACGAAGGCTCTAAAATATCAAACAAAATACGGGCCAAACAGGAGCAGTTATTCCAACCATCACGTAGATTTCATTGATAAGACAAATTAGGTTAACAACTGTACTCGAGTCTACCCAGAAATAAATAAAAATTAAGTTTGGACAGTTTTACGGCGAGACCCAAAACGGAACACTACTTCGCAACTTAGAACTGTTACAGTTCTAGGAAACCTAGACCTAGATTTTGACGATTCGGCTGTTATTGTTAGTAATTGCATCCAGGGCTATGATCTTATGTATAAGGGTAAAAAATCTAAACCGAATGTTATCAATATCACGAACACGAACCCGGGAAATAACACACAACAATAGATTCTTATTAAGTAAAGGACAAAAAGATCCCGAAATAGGAGAGAATCTACAGTTCAGATAATCGAGTGAGATATGTAGGGTGTTGAGTGTCATGCCTCTAATCATCTTTGGCTATTTAGTGGACCTGGCACACTCGCAAATACTGACAAAAAAATGCAACCTGGATCGGTTTGCAGTCGAAATCAAATTAATATACCGGCAAACAAAAAAAAGACACGCCTGCAGGCTATCAATATTAAGATTTGTGTATTGATTATGCTATACTATACCTTACTGGGGTCCAGACCCTGCTATACTATACCATGTCCTTCACCATACATAGTGGGACGTGGGGACGCTTTCTATTTTCGTCCTGTTGTTCCTAATCCTAATCTCTTTGGCATTAAGGGGACACCTTCACGCCTCAGATTTCATGAATCTCTGAATACTACTCAGATCAGAAAGCCTTGTACAAATTTTACTGAACCTTAACGATATTTGACGGGTTAAATTTAATTAAATTAGGATTTTGAGATCGACCACGGACCATGTCATCAGTGATCTGACCTTGAATTTTAAATTATTTTTATCTTTCCAGTTTTTGTTAAAACCGTTTTCATATTATTTGAAATATCATCAAATCAAGAAATAGGAGTAATTGTGAATTGTAATTCAATGCATATTGTAATTGTATGAGCTTGATTTCCATACTATTTCAATTAACTAGCATATCAGGAACCCGTATAAGTATAACCCTAAATAGATAAGAAATGTAGTTGTTAAAGCCACAAATTATGTTCGAATAAATTCGGCATTTAAGCTTATACTGTAACTGCAACGGTAAGGGCTGTGGAGGCGGTCGTTATGCCACTGAACTGTAGCTATTAGTTTTCTAATTTGTAATTCAATTGCATATAATTAAATATTCGATATCTACAATTTTCAATTTTAACAATAAAATATACGGTTAATTGCCTTCTTTCTAAAAACTGCAACAAATTTACGGACAATTTTATAACAAATTGTATAATGGGTAATACATTTTTGATAATTTTCCCTAGCTCGATCCAATTTATCAAAAATTTGTAAGCTTACTGATTGGAGCTCATGGTGGAAAATTTGTAGATTCTATTCGTACATAAAATAATAATCGACGATAAATTGATAAACGCGCGTTTATTGTTCATTGTTATACTGCCGATTATCGCACGATATTCGTCGCGCGCGCGATAATCGGACGATAATCGCAAATATGACAATTATCGAGCAATCAGACAACAATAACACGATAATTGGACGATAAAATTTGTTAAAAATAATTTACACGTTTTCTAATTGATACCAATATTTCCAAGTTTTTATAACGTGATTTTATTGTTTTATAATGTAGTGCCGCGCATTTACGTTGGAGTTTTGATATTTTAAAATCGAACTTAGAATCGAGCACTATTGATGATTGAATTTCAGCGCCTGGTAACGCCGCGCCTATAATGCACGCCTATAATGCACCTTGAGACTCACAATGCCGCCATTATTTCAATTTAACGTTTTGTAACGTTGTTCCTGCTGTGACGTCATTTATATTTTGCTATCTACAACAAGCAGGCTGCATGCATGTTTCATAGATACAAATAGTGGAGAATACTATTTGTCATACATTCTCTGCTTAATTCTCTGCTTATTTAAAATTGATTAGGGGTCGTTCACATATTACGTCATCAGCTGAGGGGGGGGGGGGTTTCCAAATGATAACGCTAGTGTAATTTTGACACAATAGCTTGTGTAAAACTGATTACAGAGGGGGGGGGGGATTAAAAATGTTCCAAAAATGGATTACGTAATATGTGAACGACTCCTTACGTAATAGTATGGGAATATCTAAACTAATAAAGTGTAGGCATGTCACAAAGAATGAGAATGTTTGCGGGGCTAACTGTGACCCGGCAGCTGAAACCGCTCGGGGAGAGGAAGCAGCAATGGGAGTGAGTTAACTGCTATTTCATTAAAAATATTGGATATATTCTTAAGTTATTATAGTTATAAAATATACATTTACCTTGGAGCTTAAACTGTGCGATTGTTTATTCAGTGTAAGATTACTGATTAATATAATGATTAATATAATGCTTGTAGTAATAATGTTCTATCTAGGAAGTTTAGGGGGCGGAACCCCTCACTGGTAAATGATAAGGAGATACGGGAGGCTATCGGCAGGTTCTGCCATATAGAAGGTAAGATATCACGGGTCCGTATATAGCCGATTTCGCAGATTTAAGTTACGGAAAATGAGCGGACCTAGCGGCAATTTCGGATAGCTAGCGGAAACTAGCGGAAGTCTTACGGAAGCTAGCGGATGCCTAGCGGACATATATTGCGCGCAAATTCGCCACGCAGCATTATTACCTAGCGGAAGCCAGCGAATACCTGGCGGAAGCTAGCGGAAACTAGCGGTGCACCATTTCAGTTAATAATTAAACTACACTCCATCTGTGATCTGGGTTGCAACCAATCTAAACCAGATTCATCCATGTCATGCATAGAATGATTAAGTCGCACATGATGTACATAAGTGATATTGTTTCATAAAATAAGCTCTTGAAACTAGTATAATAGTGGTTTGTAACACAGAAACTTGATTTATATTCCTTTTCAGGGTCAGCATGCAGTTACGGAGGACATGGTGCGGGAAGTGGGTCTGAGGTATAAGAAAATGAGGGCTGACCGCAAGCATAGACTTGGCAAGGCTAAAAGTCTGTTTCATGATTTTATTCAGCCACTCACCACTATGTTATTTAGCTAAAATGAATAACCAGAAAACGAAAAAGAGCAAAGGTTTTCTCCGAAGGACCAGAAGAGTAAGAACATGACTATTAACACATTTTATTTGAAAAATTGTTGGTAGGCCATATACCATTATAATTTGTACACTAACGTATACCAATTTGTTTTAAATATTACCATACTGAATATTTCAGAACAGGTGTGAAGAAAGATACGTGAGAAATCAGCACATGCAGGTTAACATGATGATGTTAACCTGCATGCTGCAACAACAGCAACAACTACAGCATCGATGCTGTCCGTACCCACATCCGGACCCGATGCAATATTTGTGCTCGCGAGACATTCTTTCATTTTTAATCTGCCATAGGATCATATTTTAATTCGTTGTGTGGACTTTGCGATGCTTGATATAATAATGTTGCAGTAATGAAATATATATGGTCATGACATTCAATGGGACCGTTTTCCCGGATAAAATACTACCATAGTAACTGAGGCCCCTTCCAGCCATTGCCACTGCGAATTTAACCTAAAACCTGCCCAGTTAATAGCGAAGACTGCGAAATTACCACTCCTGCCTAGTAATCTAATTTACCCTGTCCAGATCAGCAGTATATTACACTAAATCCGCAGGTTTTCTCTTAATTTTTTATGTCAAAACCTGCCTAATTAACTAGTGATCCTGCATCAACAGCGCAGGTATTTGTTATTTGGCAGGTTTTCTATTAACTTGGCAGGATTTGCTATAAAATTATCAATCCTTTCCGGATGGATTACGGCAGTGATAAAGTTAAATCGGCAGGTTTTCCATTAACTTGGCAGGATTTTTTATAAAATTATCAATCCTTGCCGGATAGATTACGGCAGTGATAAAGTTAAATCGGCAGGTTTTCCATTAACTTTGCAGGATTTGTTATAAAATTATCAATCCATGCCAAATAGATTATAATGCTATAATCTTATTATGGCAGCGTTAAATTTATAAATTGGCAAGTTTCTTTTATCTTTCTTTTAAGTTCTTAAGTTATTTGGAATTTTGCTTATTTGGCACCAAAACTAAAAGTCAATAAAACCGAGTTGATTAGCGCAGTCAAGAAATTGGCCGGAGTTGATAAAAAGCTGACAACCATGGCACTGAATCTCCAAATGAGAGGTATAGTACGCTATATACTTATATAGTACGGTACCGCAACAATTGACCCCCTCCCCCCCCCCCTCCGACAAATGACCCCCTGATGCAATCTACCCCCGACAATTGACCCCCCATGTAATTACACTGGGGTCAATTCAGGGTTAGGGTCAGGGTTAGGGTCAGGGTTAGGGTCAGGGTTAGGGTCAGGGTTAGGGTCAGGGTTAGGGTCAGGGTTAGGGTCAGGGTTAGGGTCAGGGTTAGGGTCAGGGTCAGGGTTAGGGTTAGGGTTAGGGTTAGGGTTAGGGTCAGGGTCAGGGTTAGGGTCAGGGTTAGGGTTACTGGGTAACACGACTCCTGTCAGCGACATCTGTCCGACAGCGACATCTGTCCGACTCAGGGTACCAGAAAAAACGACATTTGTCCGAAATTGTGATCTGATTTCAATACAACACATTTCCAATTAGAGACGTGATCTGAACTGTTAATTTGAATACGTAACATTGCCAATTTGAGATATGATCTGAGCCATAGTGTACTACTAGTTTATTTTCGACCTAGGCAGGCAGGCATGAAGCAACTGCGTTGTGAATGGCGAGCTCGTAGTCCATGAGAATGTATTGTGGTTGGTAGCCCCAAGGCCTCAGAAGCCCAGGTGTCTATCTCCTCGAACATGTTGCGGTAGAGGGTCGTCGATTTTCCAGGAATGAGTCCTTAGAAGAGGGGGAGGTGCCAGCCGTCAGGGAAGAGTCCGTGGACTGTGAAGAGCTGATGGAAGAGATTAGGTGCGGATTTGAAGGTACCGTTGGGCGTTGACTACGCAATGCTCCGCGTCCACCATATGATCTGCGTTCTTAGGAGTCCCCCAAAGGAATGATCGACGAGTCTGTTCGTCCCATCCAGAGTCCCAGAGCATCATTGGACTGTTGTCGGTAGAGAGGATTTAGTTTGCAGGAATGGATAGCGTTTCCAGATCTCTCGGGTCTGTTTGCTGCAGATCTGGGTCTGTTTACTGAAGATTGGTTGCCATTGTGGATTGCGATAACTGATCTCCATACGGCTGCTATCCTATATGTACTCATGTAGGCTGTGTCCTGTGATGTGATCGACAGCTTGTTAGTGTACGGCTAGCACAATCCTGTCCTTAAATAGTCAATCACGTATCGATGGATCAGATCTCAATGGATCAAATCAGCATTCGAACAATGGGAGCAACGTCACGAAATTACCCGTGAGTTTGTGAAATATGAATGTGAACCGAAATTACAATATGATCCGAAATTCGGACAGATGTCGCCAAAAACGACTCCTGTCCGACAGCGAAATCTGTCTGAAATCCCCAATTCGGCTGTCGGACAGATGTCGCTGTCGGACAGATGTCGCCCAATCGGGTTACTGTTAGGGTTAGTATAATAAATATATTTGTTTGGTCAATTGTCGGGGGGGGGGGGGGAGGGGGGTCAATTTTCAAGTATTATATCACTTGCACCGTTTAGCTCCACGTGGTTTCTTAAGCTTAAATACTTAACTGTCCTGTCAAGATAAAGTAAATCACTATCACCTCTCATTCTTAATAAGTTAGTAAGCAAGCATCTGATCATTTTAAAACAGTCACCTCCCAATTTAGCAAGTTCTTACATCTATATTACAGTCTACACCCTTCAATAATGAGATAATATGTTTGGCCGGTAGAGGGTCCGCAGTAGTCCCATTACAGCATTACCTCATTACCTTAGCATTGCTGTACAGTGTACAACTACTATAAGAGTATAAGATATACATCCTTCACCAAAACTGGTTTGTCCGCTTTCTATTACTAATTTTCCGCTGAAAGTGCCACATCAGTGATCAATTAATATTGGTAAATAGCAATAATTTGAGTTATAGGTTGACCTCCCACTTAGAGCATATGTGGGAGGTCAACCTATAAATTATAGTACGAGCTATTTCCAATTCGTGAATACGAATTTCGATTAAGGTCCAACTTATTAAGTGTCACTTTAACGTGTGACAAATTTCCGATCAAATATCTCATAATCTGAAAATAACTGCATATTTAGAACTATTATATTAATTGTAATTGAAGATTCTTTCAGAATCACTTCATTCACTAAATCTTACAATGTGAACAATGAACAGGTAGAGGCACTGCAACTGAAAAAGTGCTGTCCTCACTACTTAAGAACATAGCAATCTAATCTAAAAATGGCAACCTAAGAACTGAAGTTAAGCAAACAGTTATTTTCCAATAATCGGTTTTTAAACAGGGTGGGCCAAAAGTCAGTGTGCAAATGTTGGGTCTTATACCTCCGCTGAGTTTTATATTTGAGAGCTGTTGCTTTGCAGATGGCATACTGTACTTACTGGTTCGAGGATTCCGTCGTCAAAATTTGAAAATTCGAATATTTTAGACCACGCCCATTCAATATTAAAACACCTATATTGTTTTCTCTGAAAATCCTGAACGCCTAATTTTTTTGGAGACGGTAGATTATCAAATGTTGCATATGATCTGAAAAAATGAGGCAAAACGGATTAGAAATGACGAAGTTAACAAGCATTTTGTGTATCTCGTTAACAAATTGACTGGGTGATTATGTGACACCGTGACACGACACCTTAATTGGGCACCCTTAACAATTCCCATAATGTTTAACGGGGTAGTTAACGGGGTCACCTTATCACGTGATTAGGTAAACCAATCACCTGATCACACGTAATGAACAAGCTTGTTATGCTTCATATCTCGGTCATCTGAGAAGCTAGAACTCTCATTCTTTCAGGGCAAACGTAATTCGAATGGCCAAACACAATTCAATAACATTTAGCTTGATCCGATTATTCAAACTATCAAAAAAATGTGAAAATGAACCTCCATTTAAAAAAAATGAACGCGAATATTTTTCGAGTTGACAAATTCCTCGAACCAGTGGTGGTACTAAGTCATACCAGAAGGAAGTATTTCAATTGGGCACTCAGTGACTGAGCTATTAAGGCCAACGTTTGCACACTGACTTTTGGCCCACCACTTTTATACTCAAACTTATCATAGACCCCGTGTTGGTAACAGTGGATAATATGCAGTGGCGAAACGTACCTAAGAGGCCGCAGCTGCACCCCCCCCCCCATCCCCTTCCGCATAGCAGGGGTTGCCGGAGTGTCGGGCGGTCGTTTCGCCACTGACTAGTGACTGCATGTATAAAAGTATAAACTATAGAGCCATGTAGGCATGTATCATTCTGTACTTCTGTAGCTTTGCACAAACCAAGTCTCAGTCCTACACCCTACCTAGTAATAAGGTTATACGATCATTACAGTATTCCACATTGTACACTCAAATTATCCAAAACCCCTGCCAATATAGGTTTAATCACGCCACAAGTTGATTCAAATTATCTCAACTTACGCAGGATTTGCGTTAAATCTGCAGCATTCGACTTTATATTTAACGGAAAACCTGCCAAAATAGAGCAAACCTGCCGAGAGTAGGTGAAAGGTGAGGCAGGTTTTGTGTTAATTTTGCAGGCTTTTCTATAAATCAACAACTCGATTAAATAATTACGTGAGATAAATCTCTGCACGAATACGATAAATAGGCAGGTTTTCGGTTAATTTTGCAGGAATCATTTTAAGACTTCAAATTGATTATCAGTCTTAATGTAAAACCTGCCAAATTAGGTGGCAGGTGGCAATGGCTGGAAGGGGCCTTAACTGAAGTTATGAAATATTTATGATTTCGATGATAATATGAAATAAATCGGAATACGTGCATCAGTCCTGTTCTTTGCGTGAGTAAACCATGATAACATTATTGATTATGATGGTCATTACCAATTAGAGTGTCACTGTTAATCGTAATATATATGAGGCTTACAGTACATGCATCATGTGAAATATCACCATAGAAGAAAAAGAATTTTAATAGGTATTTATGACCTGGTATCAGTAAACGTTAGGTAGCTAGGTGCGGTGTGCCAATTATTGTATCTAAATTACAGCGATCATTATATTCTTGTTATCACAAAGTATGAATACCCAAATGCACCATCTTTCTAATTCTGAATTCAAATAGATCAGAATTCATACCATGTACATTATCAAGTCAACTGTAGTAACTTAGTAAAATCTATTTTTGATATGTTCTCGATCATCGTGCGATCATAGTCCGAAATTAAATCACAATTATCGTGCGATATCAGTGCGACATAACAATTATCGTGCGATAACAGTACGACATCACAATTATCGTGCGATAACAGTACGACATCACAATTATCGTGCGATAACAAGACGATCCTGCGATAATCACGCGTTTATCGTCAAGTACCGTGATAATCGTGCGATAATCGTCTCGCATGCGATAAACGGGGTCCGGACTCTAGGGCGTAAGACTCTAGAGTCTAGGGCGTAAGACTCTAGGGTCTTAGGGTAGGCAGTGCGCCATCGACTGTAAGACGCGCGCGCTGACCATTGAATAGTTTTTTAGCTCTTATTTCGGCCAGCACATTATTTCGGAAACAATCAAAAAGTTATAATACTTCCCATACAACAATTTAGTTGAAATTTGGTCAGCGTACGTAAACACTTATGTTCTACTGAACCTAATTTAGTTTGAGCAATTTCGATGGTCAGAATTTGAGTTATCAACGGATTTATACCTATTTTGTCATTTTTAGACCTCTTAATCAAGGCCAATCTCTCCCAACTAAATAAGGTTCGGTAGTTAAGTATGATAGGAAGGTTCTGACAAATTTTCAGCATGATTCATGTTCAGGAACCGAAGATATGATAAAATAATACGACAAAAATCAACGAATTTCGTCAAATTACGCGACTTTTACACCTAATTTTGCTCCAAAAGCCGCGCACCATCAAATATGGCACCTAGGCGAAACTCACTGATCATTCCAAAAAAGTATAACAAATTTGGTACTGTGAAAATTCTCACAGTCTCTAGGAAACAATGGTACACAAATTTTGAAAATCCGAGCAAGTTTATTTTTATCGTGCACCCCCTACTTAGGGTTAGGGTTAGGGTTAGGGTTAGGGTGATGGTTAGGGTTAGGGCGCCGCCCTAAAGTCTCACGCCCTAGAGTCTTACGCCCTAGAGTCCCGGACCCGCGATAAACGCGTGATAATCGATGCAAGATTAAAATCTGCAAAATGGTCAATATTTTCCATTGTGGGAGGACTTCGCTGCGCGCTTCGATGCGCCGCGCAAACTAGCATTCTTGCTTCGCAGAGCAACGATCTGGAAAGGTTGACATTGGACATCGTCAATCAACTTACTGATATGTGATAGATTTACAAAAAACGTTTCGAAAAAGTTGGGGCATATCCAATCATTAAACATTATATGTTACAGCTCAAAGCAAAGTCTTTTGCTCTATTTTTATTACCCAGCAAACCCTACCGGCCGGGGAATATCTCCAGAAGTAAAATAGATAGAACCTTCCGGTTTTTAACAAAATGTCCGTCTCGTAAATTTAAAGGAGGCTCCCCAGGAGCACAATTTGGGACAACTTAGATTCTGAATTAAAGCGAAAAGTTTGATTTTTGGCTAAATAAAAGATCGCAGCTTTTAAACTTTGCAAAGTCATGTCGTTGTCATGACTACTAAACTAAATGCAGCGTGTGAAAGGTAAACTCGATGTGACGCGCGACGCCAAACGTGCTGTTGAAAATCTATCACCTCTAGCAAGCCCAGCAGGCGGTAAGGTTTTCTGGGTTGGCGACGACCTTCCAATAGGGCTTTCACAACTGTCCGAAAAATTTGGTGGATATCGGAGTTGATATAGTGATCAAAATGGGGCAAAATACACTGCTTTTAGCTTTGGGGACTTCGCTGCTTCGACGCGCCGCGCAAACTAGCATTCTTGCTTCGCGTCGATCGTTGCTCTGCTTCGCAGAGCAACGATCTCGACGGATTGACATTGGACATCGTCAATCAACTTTTAGCTGTAACATAATGTTTAATGGTTGGATATACTTTAAATTTTTTGGACACTTCTCTTGTAAGTCTATGAGTAAGCTTACCAATTTTTGTTGCAAACGGAGGTCGGGAAGGATACTCATTTACTCAATATCTATTTGTTTGAAGAAAATTGTGCTGGCCAAAATTAGCGCTAAAAAACCATCCTACAGTCGGCTCGCGCGGCTCACTGTCGATGACGCACTACCTAAGACCATTAACAATGGTCAATCATGTACCTAATAGTAATTATTGTTTTATCCTTCCCAGTTTCAGCTCAGCATGCAACAACAAGTTCCAATCAACTTAATAACTTAGATGGCAAGTACGTACGGTACAGGGCTTTATATTATTAAGTACGTACGGTACAGCTACTTTTAAAGTTACGTACCGTACAGGCACTGTAAGGTACAATTTTTTTTCAAATTTTTAGAATTAACTTCAGTGAATTACTTGCAATTTTTGATTAGTATTATCATCATAAGTTTTGAAATAGAAGTCGAAAATAAACACAGTGGTTGAAATGAAATGAAATGAAATAAAGCATTTTTATCCCGCTTATATCAACAATCCAAATAAAAATAAAGATTGCCGATGTCAAAGCGGGTGGCCTATGAATATACCCCAAACTAAGATATTCAGTTAATGAGTATGATATAAAAATCCAAAACTAAATTACTTATTGACATTAAAAGTTAGCATAGCAACGGTAAAAAAACAACTTAAGGATGTATATCATTAAACATTATTATAAATCGTTCACTCCACTATCTTGTCCTTACAACAAATTTTACCACTTCTGATATAATAATGTTTATCTGTGTCTTCTTTGGCGATCTGTTTCATCTCTAAGACCAACTGCTGATGGATAGTTCGTTCCTCAGGTGATCGGTCCGGAGAAATGAAAACAGTTTTATGACGTGAAATCAGTCTCAGTTCTTTGGCTTTCACTAATATCTGATGGACTGTACTTGAGTTTTCAAAGGAAACTTTAACTGGTCTAATCTTTTCAGCTGACTTCTTCCCAACCCGGACAGCTTCGAAGTGTGGCTTTTCTTCAATTTGCTGAAACATCTCGCCAACTTCATGATTCAGATTCTCTTCACTAGTCTCCTCGAAACCAAATATTAACACATTCTTAGTTCGATCCTCTTCTGATATAACATTCTGTACAACCTTTTTCAAGCTCTCTTCTGTGAGTACAGGTGCGGCTTTCGAAACAGCTTGACTGAATGTGATTATCCCAGCTTGAACAGTGTCCTGGACGGTGGTCTTGACGGTGGAGTGCACGGATTCCAATTGCTTCGATTTGCTTTCCAGAAGTTCAGCCTGCAGCTTGATAACAGTACTTTGCGATCGGATAAGCTCGCTCTTCAACTCCTCCATATCTTTCTTGATATCCAGAAACGTTTCTACATGATCACTGGTAGTCCGATACGCATTATACAAATGTTTGACTAAAACTGCCTTCACTGGCTTTTTGAACGTTTCAGCTGAAAACTAATTTTCATGGACACAGCCCATAGCTTCCGAGAGTTTAGTAACCCAAGAGTTATAGACCTGATGGTTATCGGTAATGTAGGAAGAGTAATTTGACAATCTTTGAAGAATATCCATTTCATCATCATCCATCGTGTACTTGTACTTGTATAAAGTAAAAACACAGTACCCGCACAATGGCAGTTATAATGTAGCGATAAAATAGAGATAAGAGAGCTAGATTATCAACACGTAACAAAAACTGCACATTACATACGTTAAAACAATAAGAGATTTAAGAGGAAAATTTGTGTACCGGATCGCTCTTAACCGGTACTACACTACTACTACTTGTAATTATCGTTATACTCAAAGCTTCATCCTTTTGTTGCAGTATCGAACACCAGCTTTTCAGCTAGCTCAGGTCGCAACCTTAATTTGACGGATGTTACTCGTCTAAATTTCTTCGAAGTAGCGCGCGCCGCTTTCTTCTCGATGGCAAGAGCTACGAAGTAGCGCGCGCCGGGCCAGATCATTAACAATGGTCAAAACCTTAATCTACGCTTGTCCATAATATACTTGTAATCTCTAAAATTGGTCTCACAAATTGACGAAGAACTTAAAACACTGAATGAATACTATTTGGGCCAACTGTTTAAGCAGAAAAAAGTTTGAGAATTTCGCGCGAAGGTTCCAATTCTTCTACTTCTGGATTAATCTGCATTCTGCGCACGTACCGTCTAGTTTTTGTTTCCATTGCTATCAACTGGATTCGTACCTTTCAGCCTACTTTATTAAGTACGTACCGTACAGCTAATTTAAAGGTACGTACCGTACGTACTTGCCATCTTAGCTTAATAACACCAGAATGTGTGTGTGTGTGTGTGTGTGTGTGTGTGTGTGTGTGTGTGTGTAATTTCCGAACGGTTATACAAAAAAAACGGTAATAGTTACGGGACTGGTTTTTTCGGTATAGTGCCGACAAAACTCTGACGAAGCCAATAAGCAAATTTTATAAAAATCGGCCGGTGGTAAGTGGTTTAATTGATGGTTTTGTACCACAAAATATGTTACATAAAATGGCTTGAGAAGAACGGCAAGAGTTACGGGGCTAGCTCTCTCTCTCTCTCTCTCTCTGCATAATACTATAATATTATGTAGCGTATATATTACATGGCGTATATATTACATGGTCATATAATACTATAAACTTATTAGGGGAGGGAGTGCTCAAACGGTCTGTTTGGACTGTAGAGAGAGTTCATACTTTCATACGACAATGTAATGCATGTTCACAAATATAATATGATAGGCTGGTGTGGTGCATGGTGTTAAGGGTTAATTTCTATTGATTATTGATTAAGAATTACTATCTTTTAAGCATACTATTGGATACGTGAGGGCATTCCGAATAGAATTGCTCGCCTAATCCGGGTTTTGACTCAGCGGGTAATTACTCCTACCCTCGCCTGTCATTGATACTTATGAAAATACAGTAAGTTTATAACGGAGGTCACATGAACAACACCACGCATCCATTAATATGTTAAGAAATCGCCACGTGATACCCAGATGTCCTGCACGCTACCTGTCAGATGGAAGGCCTCTCATTGGACAATGAACACTTTTGAAGGTGCGAAAAATCAGTTTTTCGGTATTTTCGACCTCTTAATTAACTCCAAATTTCAAATTTTTGGTCGCAAACGGTAAGTATCACCGTGATCTTAAGCCGTGCTGTAAGTAAATTATAAAACTGCTGACAAAACTCGTGCCTTCGGCACTCGTTAGGTCAGCAGTTCTATAACTAACCTTATAAAGCCCGATTTAAAAACAAATTGCAGGATACCGGCCGAATTTCATATTGCTATATTACTATTAGTTTTGTCGCTATTAGTATTATTTAGAGACATGGTCCAGGATTACAATTTCTTTGACTTTAAAATAATTGTAATTGCAGTTGGTAAAAACGAGATTTCTAAAATTTTGCGGACAAAGTCTCGATATTTTGGCCGTTATAATAATGTTGACATACGTTGCATGCCACTTTTCGCGCGCGAAGCGCGCGCCGCCGAAGGATACGAAACATGTATCAATAATAATGACCGGCGGCGCCAATGTTTGACAGATGTTACTCGTCTAAATTTCTTCGAAGTAGCGCGCGCCGCTTTCTTCTCGAACGCAAGTGCTACGAAGTAGCGCGCGCCGGGCCAGACCATTAACAATGGTCAACGCCAATGTCTGTCATGAATAATACTACGATGTACCTTTGCATTGCAGCCAGATATCATAACTGTGATCACATGATTTGAAGACATTTCTGAAGCTAGCCCTACAGTCCGAGATGTTCTTATCACCTTTGGCACACTCCACAAAAAACATTACAATAGGTACATCGTTCAAATCTAACCAACTCCTGTAACATTGATTAAGTAAATCTTTCAGACTTGATGCATTTCAAAATCAAATCGTTCAAGCTTTCCTCAAATTTCTGATAATCATAGTAACTTAACTAAAAACTTACTTGGAAACAAATTTGTAGCTCGTTCTACTCCCAAAATTTCCCTCTTTAACAGTGTATCCAATGTTCTGACAGAATAGACGAACTGTCTGCGTGTTTAAATAATTACTGCCACATACTGTCCCTGTCTTCTCCTCTCCAGTTTGTTGGCTGACGATTGTAACATACAACAGCCCCTCATCTCCTGACGGAGTTATTGTTCCGTTATCATGTTGTCGAACTAGAGTCGCGTCCTTAAACTCCCAATCTGAAACAATTCATGATATTATGCGAAGTTTTCCTAATGTACGTCTAAAAAACTGTAAGGTTTTATGGTTGCAATGTATGCTTAGTTTTGAATAGCGTAGTTTTGGAAAATTTTGGAATATAAATGCTACACAATGAAGTGTTTGTCCAAAAAGAGATCGGAAGAATGATGGAATTTTGTCCATGCTTGTTTTTCATGCACGTACAGTGATCCCAGGTATTGGTTGGCTAATGCCGGAGTTTGATCATTGTCACGTGTCAAATAAGATATGGTTAGCACAACTGTAAAGATTGTGAAATAAAAGCAAACTCCAGCTCTCATAACTTCGTGGCGTCGATATGACTGAGCACAATGTCCATACTCCATAGTTTTCCTAATGTCATAATGGCCTTTGTTTTAATCCTTGGTATAAGGGGAGTTAGCAACGGGTTTGCTTGCCACAATGAAGCAGGAACCCTCTGCTTGCAATGCTCATGAATAAAGCTTTGTTTTGACAAGTACCTGATTTTACCTCTATCTTGATGTTACATTGAAAAGATCTCACATGAGGAGTCTTTAACATTCTCTGACAGATTTCAAGCTTCTTTTAGGTACACAGAACAGCACAGAGAGTTGGAGAATTTGCTGGCAAAGCCATTTGAAAAATATAGAGACCCAAAAGATTAGGTTTATTTCTCACAGAGGCTAAAAAAATGTCAAATTGATCCGTCACGGTGCAATTGGTTTCTGGAGAAGAATTCTTTCAAAAGTCAAAACTGTAAAACTTCGGTCCAGGAAGTAATAAATATTATATTTTCAATACGACCAAATACAGAATTTAATGACAGTTTCAAAGTCAGTGCACCTCTTCATTTTAACTTTTGATTCAAAGAAATAGCTCATTTTACTTGTTGTTAGTTGTTACTCATACTTTAAACATGATTAACCTGGAATAAATATCTCATTAAAACACGTTACGTTTTTTTGCTATTCAAAATATATTGCTTATTAACTGAGTAATATAACTGAGGGTCAGAAATAATTTCAATTACAAGTGTTTTAAGTTTAATTGTTCATTCGTTCTGTAATAAAGCAGAATCAAGTAAGAATGAATCACAAAATTGTGAATATCACGGTGTACTGAGTCCTGCTCATTTAGAAATGATTAAAATAAAAATAAAGATATGGTATGTAGGTATTAATATTATTGTTAAATCCAAAGAGTTACTTTAAGGATAAAACTCACTAGTATAAATATAATTGAGGGTCACAAATACATTCGGTATACATTTTCCACTTACTGATCTACCGTTCTGTGATGAAACAGAATGTAACCACTTGAATGCAGCTCAACAAACAAGTAACTATCACAGCTTGGTGACTGCTCAGGAACGAGGCTACAATAGCGCCGACTGCAGCGCCCATCATGGCACATCCAGACATCACCCCCGCCCCCAGAACAAGCCGCTCCGTCCCAAAGTAATGCTTATCAAACTCCATGAGCGTCAGTTCACACAAAAACACATGTTACATATCCCCATAGCAACCACTGTGACAATCAGGCTGTTGTCCAGGAAAATGAGACTCGGGTAGCAGGATGCTATGATAACAGAAAGAAGAGGCTGCAGGATTCGGAAACTCACGTACTTTAAAAGGAAGTTGCCGAGAATCCTGCCAATTAGTTTGGTTACTCCGTAGTCCGTAAAGAAAGACGAGAATAAGAAGTTCCTGATCCATAGTGAGCTTACTTTCTTTATTATCAAACACGTTGAGCAATGCTGGTATTAAGAACACATTTCATAAAAATCTGAATATGATTATCGTTGATTTTTATCATCTTTAACATTTAATTAGAATAGTTTGGATTAAATGTAAACCTGCTGAACGACTTTCCATGAGTCTAAATAAAAAAGCAAAAATTAAAGGGGGTGTAAGCCGTAAGGACTGACGGTCGTGCTTGCAAGCAGTGTGACACAAACCTCCCCCTTAAATAATCTACTTGTTAATACGTATAAACTAGTGTACTGCTGATAGTTTAATAAAAATAATGGGGATTCGAGTGCTTATTATGTGAAAAGTTTTAGAATTAGAACGAGCGATCTGGAAGAATCATATTCGTTTTAGTATTATATCTTAGTGCCATGTGATTCCGCAGAATATTCCACACTTTTCACAAAGGTTCCACTGAATTTTCCTCCGTCGTGTTATTCTCAGTTTCAAATTATCCCGGAGTTAAAAAGATAATCAGAATAATGTGGTGAAAAAGAGAAGAAACTAAAAAAACTTAGTTTTGTACAGCACTAATCGTCTGATCCACTTCCAGGACCCAAGTTAGGAAAATTTCGGAATTAAAACCAAATCAGGTAAGGAAAAAGCCAGTCATGTAACAAAATAAAACACTGAATTTTTCAAAAGTAGCGGAATAGGGAGGAATAAAATTAAGAAAATAATCAAATATAATTCATATCATACACAATATTATACATATGCATATCACGATAGTTACAGTTTCTATGATATTCAAACAAGCGTACTAATACTACTTCGAAATGAGCTTTGAAATTTTTCGAGGATTGGAATAATCAGCTGACTTAAAATAAGAACTTGATTTTAATTATTGCTCATTAAAGCGATCCATCAATCAAGTCAAATAAGATCATTTACATCAGTTTATCTTTAATGATAAATCTGAATATCGAAATCTTCAATAGATTTATAAAATCGTCTCGGTCTACACAATAAAATAATTGAATTACAAATTATCAATTATATGGAATTCGAATTACTAATTTTTTAGCATATTTCTTAAACGGTATTCCATAAATTCCCATTGAGTTTTTCCGAATGTCTTGACATCAGAATTCATATCTATTTGTAATCGAATATCGCACTTATACTTGCAGTGAAGCACTTACATGTACAGTGAACCAAAAATTAAAATATATCACAGTAAAAAATGTCTATACCGCAAACCTCTATACAATTACACCGTGCTCATTTCTTTCCCCGATCTGAAGCCTGTGTTTGGAGAATTCGTGATTCGTGAGAGCTCACATCGCTATTATTGACGATGTGAGTGCATACTGCATATCGAATTGTATTCCATTGCAAAACTAGACTTGATATCTTATTTGAGAGGTTAAGGATTAGGATCATGGAACTCTCTATATCAAGTTTTTGCTGTACCGTTCTATTTTCGTTTCTCCCTATAAGCCCAATATAAAGAGGTTTCACTGCATAAGTTCATACATTTTACTTTTCTTACAGTTTCAGTTAACATAAACGAAAATTCATCTCAAGCTATCAATATACACAAATATAATATCCACTAAAATTCGAAACTATACCTCGAGGTTAACTCTGATGAAGATCTTAAATCTCAGATTCTTTGTCCATGATTTGAGGGCAAATTTCATATTCGTTTCTGTGTTGCACCTCCTCAGAATGCACATTAACAATAAAGTCTTCCGATAGTCGCAGCTCTAAACCTTCGACATCGCTGATATCTTTTGAGACCTCTGCATCTGTATTGATAGTTTGAATGATAAATTCGGGATCTAGTCTCTGCTCATGCTGGCCTTCCTGAAGATGCACCTCGGCAATAACGTCTTGTGTTACTTCCGACTCTAAAACCCCACCCTTATTTGTACCTTTGTGAATCTCTGGATCTTTGTTGATGGTTTGAGAGATAAATTCGGGATCTTGTCTCTGCTCATGCTGCCCTTCCTGAAGGTGCACCTCGGCAATATCGTCTTGTGTTACTTCCGACTCTAAAACCCCACCCTTATTTGTACCTTTGTGAATCTCTGGATCTTTGTTGATGGTTTGAGAGATAACTTCAGGATTTTGTCTTACAGATGGATCATGTACCTCAACTATCACGTCACCATCTGTTCTGTTCAACCAAGCACATCCGTCCTCGCCTGTAACTATTGCTGAAGATGATTCTGCTCCTTTATCTCTAGCTTGGTTCTGGAGACAAGAAACTCGAATATCTAGATCTGCTGTTGTTTTCGGTCCGTCAGCTTCTTTATGCTTTGTACCGAGGACACTACCAGTAGAGCATCCAGGTTCTCCTCTTCGAACTTCTATCTGCTCCATCTCGATAACTTCAGGTTGAGCAGTACTGAAACGTGCGATGATAGTTTGGTGAATGGCTGAGTTGGCAATTCTGGCTGAGAGTGATCGAAAAGGTGCACTGAGTGATTCTGTGACAAAATTGTCATAAAGGAATGGGTTTATCACAGAATTTATTGGCAGGATGATCATTGAGAATATGCCGTACCATGGAGTTGCATCAAGAACTTCTAGGGAGTGCAACACACAGATAACGATGAAAGGCACCCAACAACAGAAGTCAGTAGTGATGATGATTGTTATCCTTCTACTAATTTTTCGGTTTCGGTCACTAATTTGTCGATTGTTCTGCGAATTAGTAAGACCTTTTGAGGACTCTCTGGAGACAATAGCTATCAGAATGTAGGATATTGAAATGAATAGGAAGCAGACAAAGTTCACTGCGAGTATCGCCCAAACGAAGTTTCTCTGGGGGTCGTTGTTGTCGAAAAAATACTTAAACTGGCACACACCGTCATTTCCGTAGAAATCAAGCTTTGTGACCGTATCGGTGTGGTCTGGATATCCTACATCATGGGAGAACATGCCACGGTACATCTTTAGGATCGTCTCCCAACTCAGGTTTTTTCCTTTCATCCGTCCATAGTAAGCTTCAAGGACTGCGAGGACTTCTTGTTTGTTTTGGGTTCCGATGAAAAGTTTAAGCTCATCAGCAAATTTGAGTCCATTTACAAAAAAGTTCTCAAATGAACTAATTATTGGTGTAATAGCAATGGCTGCAGATGTCATGAAGATGCTAAGAACCCCTAGTGCAACCTTAAGAGATTTTACAATGTTGACTTCACCTGGGACTCTGAGTGAACCCTGTATTCCATTTAGCCTAATGGTGCTCAATCCCGCCATAGCAAACAAAGATATCTGGGATCCTATGGTACTGACAACACCTATCGTGGAGCACTGAAAGCTAGTCATCCATTCGATTTGACTTTTACAGTAGTCTTTCTTGAAAATAACCGCATCATATATTACTATCACCAATAAATAGCAACCTACTAAGAAGTCTCCCAAAGATATCAAGATTATTAGGGATTTGTTAGCCAAGGCTACAGATGTTCTGCAGTGTTTTAGAGATCCTACGTTCTTTACCATTACGATCAGGTTTGCCACAACAGCTAGCCCCCCTATGATCAATGAGCTTACTTTCAGAGCTACATTTTCCAGTATCTGTTTTGAGCACTCCAGATTACATTCGTCAGACATGTCGAAGCAATCGAATTTCCCATTACATGTTTTATCTTTTGTAATGATACGAGCAGAGTCGCATGTGAAACCATTGGTACATGCCAACTCATCCGATCGGTCGCCACAATTATCAATCAAGTCACATACTTGAGAATAATTTATGCATGCAGTTTTAATACTTTCAACACTACTATATAATAAATAATTTGAGGTATCGAATTATTACAAAACAGTTGTTTAGTTTTTTTAAGAACTGACAATTTGTCATTTGTCCCTTCGGTCCTTGATCTTTTAGCAGGGTTTATAACATGGAAAAGATGGAGTTGGACTTGGAAAAGATGAAGGAACAACTGAAAAAGATAAACTGCACGGCAATGTCTTTTAAAGGTAAGAAAGATGAGAATGATAAAAAGATTAAGATAACTGTTCAATCAGCGCTATTTGAGGACGTTCTACCTGGATTTGCCAAAAAAGATATGTTTGTCGTTATCCAGGATTTGTACACTTTCTCCAAGAATGCTCTTCAACTAACACAAACAGTTTTAGGAACAAAACAAGCCACAACTACTACTAAACAGGAATCACCAGATTTCAAGGAAATTATAAAGACACAGCTCAAAGAGGTACTAGCAGAAGTACTCCCTACAATTCTACCAGATTTATTGAATACAGTGGTAGCAACACTGCCCAAAGAAAAGAAAACACAAGAAGAAACTAAGCTTGCAGAAAAACACACACTCACAGTGGAGAAGACTCAAACGGAAGAACCCATTACTAAAGATGAGGAAAAGGAAATGAAAGGTTCCCTTAAAGTCAACCCAGTGAAGAACTATACAGTGTCCGGAAATACTGCAACCTTCAAGTTTGTTACCAAGGATCAACTTAAGAAAGCTGAAACAGTATTTAAAAGTCAAGAGAAATACAAGGTATCGTCAAAGTCCGAACCAGGAAAGAAATTGGACCCTAAACTGTCTATTCGGAATATTCCTTCTGATATCACAAACAAGGAGGCACTGCTAGAGAAACTTTTGGAAAAGAATGAAATACTGAAGTCCTCATCTGAAAAAGACGATGCGGTTAAAGTGGTTTTCTTCGATGATAAAGAGAAAACGGCTGTCATCCGTGTCAATGCAGCAGTACGTGAGTCAATCAGACAAAACAGAGACTATGTTCATATTGACCTTAGGGAACACCATGTTACAGACCGAATTCATGTCATCCAATGTTATCATTGCCAGGAATTTGGTCACATGGCCAACTCCATGTACTGTAAAGCCAAAGATAAAGACCCAACATGTTTCTTCTGTGCAGGAAACCACAAGTCAAAAGACTGTAGAAGCAAGAGTGAAAATATTGTCACAAAGATAAAGTGCTCTAACTGCGCCAAAAGTAGTAAACACTCTGAGAAGAACTCAGCAAAGACCCACAAAGCCTCTGACAACCTATGTCCCTCGTATGTAAGAGAACGGATTGGAATCATGAATAGGACAGCAGGATGTGAGAATTCAAAAAACTGGTACGTACAGAAGACAAAGGAGACCAAACTACGCCTAGGAAGAGTTTAAGGATTGGAACGTTCAATGTAAGATCCTTAGTGAACAAAACAGTCGGAGTCTTAGAGCATCTTCAAGAAGTTGACTGTGACATCTGTTTTGTACAAGAAACTTTCTTTCGTGATGGAAACACAGCTAAGATAATGGAGATCAAAGAACTCGGTTGGAATATACTTTCGGATCCACGAAAACATAGAGGAGGAGGAGGTATAGCTATGCTATTTCGTGATGTGCTCCAATTAAAATGTAATAGTAAAGTCACGAAGTACAAATCCTTCCAAGTGATGGAATCACTGCTACAATCTCAACAAGATATTGTGAGACTTGTGAACTTGTATCGGCCTCCTTATACCAAGAAGGCTCGGTACACGGAGTGTGCCTTTCTAGAAGAATTCGAAGACTACCTTAAAGACCTCACAGTCAAACCTGGTTTTCCTATCATCGCTGGAGATTTCAACTTTCACATGGAAAAACCTGAAGAACACTACCCAAAGAAACTCTACCAACTCCTGGAGGAGTATGACCTTTATCAACACGTTCCTCTTGAGCCAACCCATGACCAAGGTGGAACCCTAGATCTTGTAGTGACTAATAGATCCTTCAAGGAAAAACTGACTTCATTTGAAATCCGTCCCTCAAGAACCAAATCTGACCACTTCCTTGTCCTCTTCGATGCAGACATCAAGACAAAGACCAAAGAAGACGTTAAATTCATGAACTACAGAAACTTTAATTTAATTGATACAGAACAGTTTAAAGAAGATATTTTAATTTCAAAACTGACAAACTTCCCTAAAGACATGTCCCCAAATGATGATGTCGTCCTTTACAACACTGTGCTTACTCAATTAATGGATAAACACTGTCCCTACATAAAAAAGAGGATTACTAAGAAGCCAATGCCCTGGTTAGACCTGGAACTTCGTATTCTCAGACGAAAGAGAAGAACTGCTGAACGTGCGTGGAGAAAAGATAAAGTAGATTATATAGACAGTACAAGATCTGAGTACCTGAGATCTGATTATGTTAAGCTAAGAGATGAGTTTTCCCGACTAGAGTTTGTCAAAAGATGTGCTCACCACAAAACCTCTCTTAGGTCCTCTTCGGGGGATACTAAAGCGTTGTACAGAAAAGTCAACAGGCTTTTAGGAAATGACACCCAAAACCTTCCAAATTACAAGGATCCTGTAAAACTGTCAGAAGATTTCAAAGATTTCTTCGCTGAAAAGGTTGCGACCATCAGACAAGCCATTGAGAAGGAAGGAAAAGATTCTGACAAAGACAAAGACAAAGACAAAGACAAAGACAAAGACAAAGACAAAGACAAAGACAAAGACAAAGACAAAGACAAAGACAAAGACAAAGACAAAGACAAAGACAAAGACAAAGACAAAGACAAAGACAAAGACAAAGACAAAGACAAAGACAAAGACAAAGACAAAGACAAAGACAAAGACAAAGACAAAGACAAAGACAAAGACAAAGACAAAGACAAAGACAAAGACAAAGACAAAGACAAAGACAAAGACAAAGACAAAGACAAAGACAAAGACAAAGACAAAGACAAAGACAAAGACAAAGACAAAGACAAAGACAAAGACAAAGACAAAGACAAAGACAAAGACAAAGACAAAGACAAAGACAAAGACAAAGACAAAGACAAAGACAAAGACAAAGACAAAGACAAAGACAAAGACAAAGACAAAGACAAAGACAAAGACAAAGACAAAGACAAAGACAGAGACAAAGACAAAGACAAAGACAAAGACAAAGATCATGTTGTTGATAAAGACTGCATCTTTGGTAATTTCTCTGAGATAACAGCTGATGAACTCAAAGACCTGGTATCAAAGATGTCCAACAAGTTCTGCTGCTTGGATCCGATCCCAGCATTTCTCTTAAAAAACTGTGTTGATGAACTAACGCCTTTTTTACTCCACGTATTGAACTCATCCTTGAAGACTGGAGTTTTTCCCTCGGATATGAAGAAAGCTGTCATTAAGCCGACTTTGAAAAAGGAAAATGCTGATGTTGATATTCTCAGTAACTATCGACCAGTCTCTAACCTCTCTGCCTTCTCTAAGATCCTAGAGAGAATTGTACTAAACCAGCTCAATGTCCATCTTACGAATCATAGCCTTTACTCAGAAGTCCAATCTGGATACCGCCCTAATCACAGCTGTGAAATATTACTTGTAAGAATGTGTGATGATCTTAACAAAGAAATTGAAGCTGGGAATGTTGTCATAGTTGTACTTCTTGACTTAAGTGCAGCATTTGATACCATTGACCACACAGTCTTATTGGAAAAGCTTATGAAAGACTATGGAATTACTGGAAGTGCGCTGCAATGGATAAAGTCCTACCTTGAGAAAAGACATTTCTGTGTCAAGATTGATGATACTCTTTCTTCTTTCTTGGAGCTTTTGTTTGGAGTTCCCCAGGGATCACTCTTGGGGCCTATTCTTTTCATCCTCTATATCAAAGCTCTCCAGAAAATTGCGGCCAAATATGGTCTTGATATACAGCTCTATGCAGATGATTCTCAACTGTACATCTCATTTCAACCAAACCGTGTGGTACAGTTCACTGATGTCCAAGACAGAACAAACAAATGTCTCGCAGAGATAAAAGCATGGATGGTGAAGAATTACATGAAACTGAATGAAAGTAAGACAGAACTATTGGTGTTAGGAAAGAGCCATATTCTAAAAAAGTGTGAACTCAGTGTCAGACTGCAATTTGGAAGCACTGAAATTCTACCTACGGAGTGCAAAGGAGACAGCTGGAAGAGTCTGGGTGTCAAATTTGATGAAACTTTAAATATGGAAAGACAGATCAATAATGTCAAAAGGAAATGTAGCTGGACAATGATGAACCTAAGAACTATTGGTCGTTACCTGGATGAAGGCATTAAATTGATGTTGGTGAAACAACTGGTTATATCTAAGTTAGATTACTGTAATTCTCTATACATGAATCTACCCAAGACCAGACTAAACAAACTTAGATCCACCCTTAATGGGGCAGTTCGTTTCATCTATAACATAGAAGACAGAACCACGGACTTGGTTCCCTTCTATAAAGCTATAAGAAGGCCCACATACTCCCTATAGACCAACGAATATTCTTTAAAGTTTGTCTATTAACCCACAAATCAGTTCACGGTACTGCACCTGATTACCTCAAAGCACTACTGGATTTGGATATAGCGGATAAAGAACTCTCAAACACCATGACCATGACCAGGTCGAAGAGACCTGGTGACCATCTCATGCTCAAGGTACCAAAGAATAAAAAGTCCAAAGTTGATGACAGACGTTTCTCAAGCCATGCACCGATTGCATGGAACTCTCTTCCACTGATGTTGAGATGTATTACTGATACCAACTGCTTCAAGCGAATGTTAAAGAACCATTTATATAATCAGTTTTGATGTTTTTTCTTTCCATCTGTCTTCATTTTGCAAGACACCTTGGCTTTTATCTCTTACCGCACTCCATTTTATGTCTAAGTTATCTACCTTTCTTTGTCACTGTACTAACCTTTATTATACCTACATGTATTGTATGGTCTCTGCTTCTTTTTAGTTTAGTGTGGTTTAAAATAAAAGATGTTTTAATTTTGTCTTGGTCTTATATTAATATTACGTTATACTCTTGTTCATTTTTACACATTTGCTCACATCACTCACAGTCAGCCGCTCTGACATGGTTAACCACCTTCCTTGTGTTGTTGGTTAATCATATGAGCGGGATATAAATACCTCATTTCATTTCATTTCATTTCATGTGACATTATTATCGCACACGAAATAACTATTCGTGAATAAGTTTTCTCGTGATTTGGTGAAGAAAACCAGATATTTGTTGTTAGCAAGGGTTCCTATCCTATTAGGGTATTGATTGGGACAGGCATCGTATTTTGGCAGGTTCTTCAGTGGGCAAGCTGAGTTTTTACATTTTTCTGTGCAGCTAGTAAAGACATATTGTTCCCCGAACATATGCTCACAATTCTGTGTACTTTCAGGGAGATGCAACTCTGTTTTCGTGTCCACTCCAAAAAAGTGATGATCTGGAAAGATACAACGCTCTTGTGTGCAGTTATCCTTTTTGAGATTTTTGATACTCCTAAGACCTTTCATGCAAAATGATAGCTGCTTGACGAAGCCATTTCCTTTGCTTGAGACCGAAGTGAAGATTTTCGAGGAATGTTGGGATAATGAACACATTTGTTTCTCATTACCACATGTTTCAATTCCGTCACATAGATCGTTTAATTCGACGTAGCCAGGATCTCCTAAGGGGCACAGGAGAACGTTTTCGCACGTTTTATTGCTGGTTACTAATCTTCGGGACTTACCTTTTCCACATGTTGGCCAGATTTCCAGTTCATCAATACCATTTACACAGTCCTCTATACCGTCGCCTAGCCAGGTTAAAGGTAACGTCAATTCGGCTGCTGCTGCTTTTCCAACTTTTCTTTGGCAGGTGTTTTCAGTTTGGATACGACATATTGGGTGTGTTTCATCAGATCTGTCATTGCAATCCGGAAAGTTATCACACATCACGTGTTTGTGCATATTGACACATGATTTTGAGATGTCCTGACATTGACTTTCTAGGTGATCATCGCAAATTTGAACATTCTTGTCTTTGTAGCAAATCATATATTTAGAAATAGTTGACTTGTATCCATTTATAGTGCACGATCCTCCTTCCCTAGCTTGGTCTGTACAATTTGTTTGATATTTCTTTAGATCTTCGTCTGCACAATACCTATTCTGATAAGTGCTTAGTAGTAGTACTCCGCACTTGGTGAAGTTGTGGATCGGTCTATCACGAAAATCAAAACTATTGCGTTGTCTACAGGTGCTCTTTGTTTGCTCAGTAGTTGTGCAGTTGAACTCATCCTCTCTATCATCACAATCATTATGTTTGTCACATATATAACCAGGAGGTAGGTAATGGTTGAGATTTAGTTTATTATATGTGTATTTACAATACATTCCATAAGTCAGACCATTACAATTCGCTTCGTCCTCACAGGAAATAGTTTCACATATATCATGACATATAAAACGAGGATCTACTTCTAGTCCACTGCGTAATGTTGTTTTATCTGCACAATTCTGTTCATCCATGTTATCCTCACAGTGTTGTTGACCATCACAAAGATATCCGTATTTTCTTAGCTTTGTAAGTGACATTATTTCAAATCTTTCACCCGCTCTCCGACACAAATAATTCTCACATAATATATTATCACTACTACTTATCATGAAACCAGACATCCTCGTGTCACAAGCCTGATAGTAGTAGGGGTCCTCAGAGCATAACGATTGCTGAAAAACGGACACAATACTAGATGTATAGTAAAACTCCTCCGTGTTGTGACACTTGAACTTTTCTTCGTCTTCTCCTGGGCGAGGGCATTTGTATTTGAGGAACCCGCCATGTTCTTCAATGTAGCATACTGGTTCTGAATGATATTATAAAAGCTAGTTACAATATTTTTCAACAATACATTTTGAAGCTGACACCCTTGAGAGGGTGTAATACTAATGTCAATAATACTGTTACACGGACTTTGACTTGGACGGACTTTATTTGAACGGACTTTATTTGAACAGACTTTATTTGAACGGACATTGAAATGTACGCTATATTGAGATCCTATAGGGCTCCGTTCAAATAAAGTCCGATAATTATGCCATGATTATTTTCATGAATATTACTACGATGTACCTTTGCATTGCAGCCAGATATCATTTCTGTGATCATAGTCGGAGGGTTTTCTGAGGCTAGAAGCTCTACAGTCCGAGATGTTCTTATCACCTTCGTCACACTCCACAAAAAGCATTATACTAGGCACATCGTTCAAATCTAACCAACTCCTGTAACATTGATGATTGATTTAATGATTAAGTAAATCTATCAGACTTGATGCATTTCAAAATCAAATCGTTCAAGCTTTCCTCAAATATCTGATAATCATAGTAACTTAACTAAAACCTTACTTTGAAACATATTTGTAGCTCGGTCTACTCCCATAATCTCCCTCTTTAACAGGGTATCCAATGTTCTGACAGAATAGACGAACTATCTGTGCGTTGATATCCATTTCAAAATAACCGTCATTTACTGTCTCACTCTTCTCCTCTCCAGTTTGTTTGTTAACGAGTGTAACATACAACAGTCCCTCATCTCCGGACAGAGTTACAGTTCCGTTATCATGTTGTCGAACTAGAGTCGTGTCTTTAAACTCCCAATCTGAAACAATTCATGATTATGCGAAGTTTTCCTAATGTACGTTTAAAAAAACTGAAAGGTTTTATGGTTGCAACGTATGCTTAGTTTTGGACTGCTTATTTTTGGAGTAATTTGGAATATAAATGCTACACAATGAAGTGTTTGTTCTAAAAGAGGTCGGAATAATTTTGGAAGGTTGTCCATGCTTGTTTTTTATGCACGTACACTGTACAGTGATCCCAGGTATTGCTGTATTGGTTGGCCAAAACTGGAGTTTGATCATCGTCACGTGTCAAATAAGATATGGTTCTCCTCCATTGTGGCGAGAATCACATATGGCATTATAAAGATTTATTGGGCATTTGCTGACAAATTGAGCCGTAATTAAAACATTTTTAAAGCTGTAATCATAATCATAATCATAGCTACTATATAATCCTTATCGGATGTTATTTAACCGGACATTACGTGAACGGACATAATTTTTAACGGACATTAAAATGAACGCTCGAAGGCATTCATGATCAGTATTTAGTTTAACTACCTTATCAGAATTTATTTGAACGGACATTCAAATGAACGCAAGGGCCTCCAGTGTCCAATTAATGTCCGCTCAAATAAAGTCCGATAAGGTATACCAATTTCAGGAGAAGTAGTACTAGTATGGTATTTCATAGAAGTCACTGAAGTAGAGGTCGTTGGCTGTTCTGTTCTGCGAGCAGATGTCACTGATTGATCTGTTGGAAAGCTAGATGGCTGTTCTGTTCTGCGAGCAGATGTCACTGATTGATCTGTTGGAGAGCTAGAAACGAGTTGGAATAATATCAATAGCAAAACGTACATTTTAACAATTCACAACGCCTTGCGTAGCACGAGTATAAAGATTTTGAAAAAAGACCAAGATCCAGCTCTCACAAGTTCGTGGCGTCGATATGACTGAGCACAATGTCCATAGTTTGTCTAATCCTTAGTATAAGGAAAGTTAGCTGTACCAAAGCATCAAAAACAGAAGAGAGTGCCCAATAATCTGGCAACTCCTGGGTGATAGTACACTCTTATAATTCATAGTAAACGGGAGTTGCTTAAATTATGGGTACAAGTACACTGTACCGCCTAGATTTAATCGGCAGAGCTGACGCCTCAAAATTAAAGCTGGTGTGATAGGGAAAATACAGGGTGGCCCGAATTAACAAAATTCAGTAATCACGAACCAAGCTGAACAGAGCACTGTAGCATAGGATCTGCTCATATCAAAATTAATTTTCTCCACCCTGAACCCAGGTGTTGCTTAGCAGCTCAGCGCAAAAAAACATAAATCGACTCGAAGTCGTGATACAACTAAAAATTGAGTTAGCAACGGGTTTGCTTTCCACAATGAAGCACATTCTGCAGACGATCAGACAAAACTACGTTTCTCCTGTACCTGGTGGCATCAGTAACAAACATAGTGACCTGCCTCTGTTGTCTCCCCTCTGCTATCAGCATGGTATACAGCAGGCACCCTGTCCTTTTCTCCAGCCCCCCGCTTTGTATCCTCACCGGATTTCTCTTCAATGTGTCCTCCAAAATGTCTGTGTTTGTGGTAGCCACACTAAGTGTGGTCAGATGGATGACTATCTGTGATCTGGTACCTCGTCCCACGAACCCGCGAACCGCAATATTCTTCTCTCCGTCTTCTTCTATCTCCTCTTCCAAGTAGCCCAGGCAGCCCTTCCCCTCTTCTTCAGCACCAAGTCTCCCCCCATCTACTTTGCTCCCCAGATAGGGGCCTGTTACTGGGGCCTACCTGATCTTAATTTCCTGGATTACAACACAGCAGCATACAATGTAGTGTCCTACTCCCTGGTTATAATAACCTGGGTCCTACCTGCAGTCCCTGTATTTATCTGCAGCGGATATATCCTGATGATCACCATCAAGCACCGGAGCCGGAGCCCGGATGAGTAGGTACCAGAAACCTTCCATTTCCTGTAACCCAGGCTCACATCTTCAACAGTTCTCTGCCTCTGTAAACCCAGGAAGCTGGACGGAGAGAGCTGCTGCTATGAGCAAGGCTTTCATAACCATCGTCCTCTACACAGTTACATACGCTGTCTTCAACGTCCCTATCTGGCTCTGCATCTTGGTGGTTCTCCTGAGTATTGACGATCACATTACTTTCATTGGCAAAGTGGTGTACGTCAACATATTCCTCTCTCGGCTTAGTGTCGTTATGAACGCTGCTGTGAATCCTGTCATCTACATTTTGAGACTTTCTGAAGTGAAGGAAGACTTAGCTGGGCTGGTCTCAAATATCACCCAGCAAGATGAAGGACCCAAAAATGGGGATTCCAGAGACAAAACCCTCACCGTTAAGAAAAGACCGAGGGCTACGAGAACCAAATTGTGATGAACAGCATTGGTAACGTCTTGAAATGAACATGTGCTGTTAATGTATGTTTAACTGTGACACCAACTGTTATCATTACATTGTCATTAGAGCATTAGGCCTGATCAGTGATCATAGCTTTCTTGTTTGTGCTTTAAAAATATAACATTTTTGAATGGTTATTTTCTAAAAAATACGTCATTGTTTTGGATATTATTAGATCTGTATTTTTATTTTTTTTTATTTTTAAAGAGAGGCTGGGCCTGGTTGGCCCACGAGAGGATAGCATATGGATGCTTTGCCTACCTCTGGGGTATGGCAGTCCTGTGGGAGGATGCCAGTGGAATCAAGATGTGTAATCACGGATGATGGTAAGTGTTGTGGGGTGTGTTATAGATAAACGCTTAAGTGGTGGTTGATTGTGGAAGAGAGCAGAGAGGGGCGAAGCAAGACGGCGTTAAAGTAGTCGCTATGTTACACCTGTCTGGTCCAACTCCTCCGGCACCACTAAGCGTTTAGTGTGGTTTGTAAAGTTGACAATGGTGGAGATGTGTTGGTTGTCGAATATGTCATTGACAGAGAGGTAGTAGTCCCGGAAATATTGACCTCTTATTTGGGCAATAGCCGGGCACTGTCCGAGAAAGTGTGAGACAGTCTCCTCTCCGTCGCCGCATTTAGGACAAGCACTTGTGTCTGATTTGTGAATGGTGTGTAGGTGTTTGTTGAGGCCACAATGTCCCGTGATGAGGTGCACTGCAGTTCTGTAATTTTGTCTGTTGTTACTGAGTGTAGTGTTGAGATTTTTGATGATGTTGATGTTTTTATGTCCAAGTGTCAGTTTAGTGTGTCTGGGACCATTAGTAATCCATGATTCTTGATTAAGTTTTGTGACTTTGTCGTTGATCAGGCGTTTGATGTAAGATTGTGGAATTGGGCAATTCAAAGTGGATTCACTGGTTGTGCCATTTTTGGCCAGCTCGTCTGCTTTTTCATTACCCCACAATCCGATGTGTGCTGCTATCCATCTGATCTCTAAGGTGTTAGTGGATCCGAGTGTATTGAGGGTGTCGTAGCAGTCTCTAGTAGTTCTACTCCTCGTTGAAGGTGAGGATATAGCTTGAATAGAGGAGAGACTGTCTGACCATATGATGATATGTGTGTTTGTGTAAGTTGATAGATATTTACAAGCTTCGATGATGGCAGTGAGTTCTGTTTGATAAACGGTGCAATAATCAGGAAGCTTGAATGATCTTTCATCTAGTGTAGTGTTGTTGTTGTCTGTGGTGATAATATAACCAGCCCCGCTACCTGAGTCTGTGCGTGACCCGTCTGTGTAGCAGGTGATGGTTTCACTGGGGATGTTGTCGATGGTGTTTTGGAGTGAGCCTCTATATTCAATGTTGTCAGCTCCAGGAGTGGTGACCGTGAAGCGTCGTTCAAGCATCATGGTTGGTATAGATAGGTCTCTCTCTGCTTTGGGTGGTATGTTGAGGTTTACCATGAATTGTTTGTTGATAGTGGTGTGAGTTGTGATGGTACCTTTTCTGGGGGCGATAGTTTCGAGGGTTAGGCTTCCATATGCTTGAAGCCTGGCTGTGCCCTTTGCTGCTTCACCTCTCAGGAAAAGTACGATATCTGGAGTGTTAGTGAGGTGGTTCAGTGCGATGAAGGGAGTACTAGGCATGGCACCAGACATCATTCTCAATGCCAATGCCTGAACTCGTTTGAACTTCCTCGCGTTGGTGTCTGTTTGGGTTGCCCTAATCCATATACTACAGCAGTATGATAGAATAGGTCTGATGATTAGATCTGTATGTTGGTCTGGAAAACATTGAAACTTGAAGAGTTTTTCGAGATTCAAAAAACTTACTGTTGTTGTCTGTTGATAGTGTAAAAAAAATTGTGAATTAAAACACCTGATCAAGAATCTTGACCACCCTACAAATTTCATTATTAATAATTATTTGTTGTTCAATGAATCACCGTTCTTGTTATACTTTTAACAGTTGATACATTTATGTCCCCTCATTGGAAAGGGGTAAAAACATTAACAAGTGAAAGGATCTAAAATTATGTACTCAAAATCACGATAAAAGCGACTAACGATGAGATTTAATTACTGGTAATTAATAATCCTAATCTGCAAGGACTACCGAGTCCATGACTCCGATGCCTATGAGCATGGCGATCCCTCCTTCGTTGTTTGCAACTGGCTTCGTTTCACAGTGCTGTCATGTATTTACACACACTTCATAAGAATCTTAACATGATTATCGTTGATTTCTGTCATCTTTAACATTGAATTAGAATAATTTGGATAAATGTAAACCTGCTGAACGACTTGAGTCTTAATAAAAAGCAAAAAGTAAAGGGGGTGTAAGGACTGACGGTTGTGCTTGCAGGCACTGTGACACAAACCTCCCCCTTAAATAATCTACTTGTTAATACGTGTAAACTAGTGTACTGCTGATAGTTTAATAAAAATAATAGGGATTCGAGTGCTTATTATGTGAAAAGTTCTATAATTAGAACGAGCGATCTGGAAGAATCATATTCGTTTTAGTATTATATCTTAGTGCCATATGATTCCGCAGAATAGTCCACCATTTTCAAAAAGGTTCCACTGAATTGTCCTCCGTCGTGTTATTCTCAGTTTCAAATTATCCCGGAGTTAAAAAGATAATCAGAATAATGTGGTGAAAAAGAGAAGAAACTAAAAAAACTTAGTTTTGTACAGCACTGATCGTCTGATCCACTTCCAGGACCCAAGTTAGGAAAATTTCGGAATTAAAACCAAATCAGGTAAGGAAAAAGCCGTCATGTAACAAAATAAAACACTGAATTTTTCAAAAGTAGCGGAATAGGGAGGAATAAAATTAAGAAAATAATCAAATATAATTCATATCATACACAATATTATACATCTGCATATCACGATAGTTACAGTTTCTATGATATTCAAACAAGCGTACCAATACTACTTGGAAATGAGCTTTAAACTATTACGAGGATTGGAATAATCAGCTAACTTAAAATAAGAACTTGATTTTTATTGCTCATTAAAGCGATCCATCAATCAAGTCAAATAAAATCATTTACATCAGTTTATCTTTTATGAAGAAAAATAATATCTAAATCTTCAATAGATTTATAAAATCGTCTACACAATAAAATAATTGAATAACAAATAATCAATTATATGGAATTCAAATTACTAATTTTTTAAGCATATTTCTTAAACGGTATTCCATAAATTCCCATTGAGCTTTTTCCGAATGTCTTGACATCAGAACTCATATCTATTTGTAATCGAATATCGCACTTATACGTGCAGTGAAGCACTTACATGTACAGTGAACCAAAAATATATCACAGTAAAAATGTCTATACCGCGAACCTCTATACAATTACACCGTGCTCATTTCTTTCCCCGATCTGAAGCCTGTGTTTGGAGAATTCGTGATTCGTGAGAGCTCACATCGCTATTATTGATGATGTGAGTGCATACTGCATATCGAATTGTATTCCATTGCAAAACTAGACTTGATATCTTATTTGAGAGGTTAAGGATTAGGATCATGGAACTCTCTATACCAAGTTTTTGCTGTACCGTGCAATTTTCGTTTCTCCCTATAAGCCCAATATAAAGAGGTTTCACTGCATAAGTTCATACATTTTACTTTTCTTACAGTTTCAGTTAACATAAACGAAAAACTCATCTCAAGCTATCAATATACACAAATATAATATCCACAAAAGTTCGAAACTATACCACGAGGTTAACTCTGATGAAGATCTTAAATCTCAGATTCTTTGTCCATGATTTGAGGGCAAATTTCAGATTCGTTTCTGTGTTGCACCTCCTCAGAATGCACATTAGCAATAAATCTTCCGTTAGTCGCAGCTCTAAACCTTCGACATCGCTGATATCTTTTGGGACCTCTGCATCTGTATTGATAGTTTGAATGATAAATTCGGGATCTTGTCTCTGCTCATGCTGCCCTTCCTGAAGGTGCACCTCGGCAATAACGTCTTGTGTTACTTCCGACTCTAAAACCCCACCCTTATTTGTACCTTTGTGAATCTCTGGATCTTTGTTGATGGTTTGAGAGAAAACTTCAGGATTTTGTCTCTGCTCATGCTGGCCTTCATAAAGGTGCACCTCCGCAATAACGTATTGTGTTACTTCCGACTCAAAGACCCCACCCTTATTTGTACCTTTGTGAATCTCTGGATCTTTGTTGATGGTTTGAGAGATAAATTCGGGATCTTGTCTCTGCTCATGCTGGCCTTCATAAAGGTGCACCTCCGCAATAACGTATTGTGTTACTTCCGACTCAAAGACCCCACCCTTATTTGTACCTTTGTGAATCTCTGGATCTTTGTTGATGGTTTGAGAGATAACTTCAGGATTTTGTCTCTGCTGCACAGATGGATCATGTACCTCAACTATCACGTCACCATCTGTTCTGTTCAACCAAGCACATCCGTCTTCGCCTGTAACTATTGCTGAAGATGATTCTGCTCCTAATTTATCTCTAGCTTGGTTCTGAAGACAGGTAACTCGAATATCTAGATCTGCTGTTGTCTTCGGTCCGTCAGCTTCTTTATGTTTTGTACCGAGGACACTACAAGTAGTGCATCCAGGTTCTCCTCTTCGAACTTCTATCTGCTCCATCTTGAAAACTTCAGGTTGAGCAGTACTGAGACGTGCGATGATAGTTTGGTGAATGGCTGAATTGGCAATTCTGGTTGAGAGTGATCGAAAAGGTGCTCTGAGTGATTCTGTGACAAAATCGTCATAAAGGAATGGGTTTATCACAGAATTTATTGGCAGGATGATCATTGAGAATATGCCGTACCATGGAGTTGCATCAAGAACTTCTAGGGAGTGCAACACACAGATAACGATGAAAGGCACCCAACAACAGAAGTCAGTAGTGATGATGATTGTTATCCTTCTACTCATTTTTCGGTTTCGGTCACTAATTTGTCGATTGTTCTGCGAATTAGTAAGACCTTTTGAGGACTCTCTGGAGACAATAGCTATCAGAATGTAGGATATTGAAATGAATAGGAAGCAGACAAAGTTCACTGCGAGTATCGCCCAAACGAAGTTTCTCTGGGGGTCGTTGTTGTCGACAAAATACTTAAACAGGCACACACCGTCATTTCCGTAGAAATCAAGCTTTGTGACCGTATCGGTGTGGTCTGGATATCCTACATCATGGGAGAACATGCCACGGTACATCTTTAGGATCGTCTCCCAACTCAGGTTTTTTCCTTTCATCCGTCCATAGTAAGCTTCAAGGACTGCGAGGACTTCTTGTTTGTTTTGGGTTCCGATGAAAAGTTTAAGCTCATCAGCAAATTTGTGTCCATTTACAAAAAAGTTCTCAAATGAACTAATTATTGGTGTGATAGCAATGGCTGCAGATGTCATGAAGATGCTAAGAACCCCTAGTGCAACCTTAAGAGATTTTACAATGTTGACTTCGCCTGGGACTCTGAGTGAACCCTGTATTCCATTTAGCCTAATGGTGCTCAATCCCGCCATAGCAAACAAAGATATCTGGGATCCTATGGTACTGACAACACCTATCGTGGAGCACTGAAAGCTAGTCATCCATTCGATTTGACTTTTACAGTAGTCTTTCTTGAAAATAACCGCGTCATATATTACTATCACCAATAAATAGCAACCTACTAAGAAGTCTCCCAAAGATATCAAGATTATTAGGGATTTGTTAGCCAAGGCTACAGATGTTCTGCAGTGTTTTAGAGATCCTACGTTCTTTACCATTACGATCAGGTTTGCCACAACAGCTAGCCCCCCTATGATCAATGAGCTTACTTTCAGAGCTACATTTTCCAGTATCTGTTTTGAGCACTCCAGATTACATTCGTCAGACATGTCGAAGCAATCGAATTTCCCATTACATGTTTTATCTTTTGTAATGATACGAGCAGAGTCGCATGTGAAACCATTGGTACATGCCAACTCATCCGATCGGTCGCCGCAATTATCAATCAAGTCACATACTTGAGAATAATTTATGCATGTGACATTATTATCGCACACGAAATAGCTATTCGTGAATAAGTTTTCTCGTGATTTGGTGAAGAAAACCAGATATTTGTTGTTAGCAAGGGTTCCTATCCTATTAGGGTATTGATTGGGACAGGCATCGTATTTTGGCAGGTTCTTCAGTGGGCAAGCTGAGTTTTTACATTTTTCTGTGCAGCTAGTAAAGACATATTGTTCCCCGAACATATGCTCACAATTCTGTGTACTTTCAGGGAGATGCAACTCTGTTTTTGTGTCCACTCCAAAAAAGTGATGATCTGGAAAGATAAAACGCTCTTGTGTGCAGTTATCCTTTTTGAGATTTTTGATACTCCTAAGACCTTTCATGCAAAATGATAGCTGCTTGACGAAGCCATTTCCTTTGCTTGAGACCGAAGTGAAGATTGTCGAGGAATGTTGGGATAATGAACACATTTGTTTCTCATTACCACATGTTTCAATTCCGTCACATAGATCGTTCAATTCGACGTAGCCAGGATCTCCTGAGGGGCACAGGAGAACGTTTTCGCACGTTTTATTGCTGGTTACTAATCTTCGGGACTTACCTTTTCCACATGTTGGCCAGATTTCCAGTTCATCAATACCATTTACACAGTCCTCTATACCGTCGCCTAGCCAGGTTAAAGGTAACGTCAATTCGCCTGCTGTTGCTTTTCCAACTTTTCTTTGGCAGGTGTTTTCAGTTTGAATACGACATATTGGGAGTGTTTCATCAGATCTGTCATTGCAATCCGGAAAGTTATCACATATCACGTGTTTGTGTATATTTACACATGATTTTGAGATGTCCTGACATTGACTTTCTAGGTGATCATCGCAAATTTGAACATTCTTGTCTTTGTAGCAAATCACATATTTAGAAATAGTTGACTTGTATCCATTTATAGTGCACGATCCTCCTTCCCTAGCTTGGTCTGTACAATTTGTTTGATATTTCTTTAGATCTTCGTCTGCACAATACTTATTCTGATGTTGATTAATGCTTAGTACTCCGCACTTGGTGAAGTTGTGATCGGTCTATCATGAAAAGTTAACACTCATTGCGATCTACAAGTGATCTTTGTTTGCCCAGTAGTTGTGCAGTTGAACTCATCCTCTCCATCATTACAATCATTTATACTATCACATATATAATCAAGAGGCATGTAATAGTCGAGATTTAATTTATTACCTAATTTACAATACATTCCATAAGTCAGACCATTACAATACGCTTCGTCCTCACAGGTACTAGTTTCACATATATCATTACATATAAAACGAGGATCTACTTCTAGTCCACTGCGTAATGTTGTTTTATCTGCACAATTCTGTTCATCCATGTTATTCTCACAGTGTTGTTGACCATCACAAAGATATCCGTATTTTCTTAGCTTTGTAAGTGAAATTATTTCAAATCTTTTACTCGCTCTGATCCGACACAAATAATTCTCACATAATATATTATCATTACTACTTATCATGAAACCAGCCATCCTCGTGTCACAAGCCTGATAGTAGTAGGGGTCCTCAGAGCATAACAATTGCTCAACAAATGACATAAAAATTGATGTATAGTAAAACTCTTCCGTGTTGTGACACTTGAACTTCTCTTTGTTGTCTCCTGGGCGAGGGCATTTGTACTTGAGGAACCCGCCATGTTCTTCAATGTAGCATACTGGTTCTGAATGATATTATAAAAGCTAGCTACAATATTTCTCAACAATACATTTTAAAGCTGACACCCTTGAGAGGGCGTAATACTAATGATACTGTTACACGGACTTTGACTTGGACGGACTTTATTTGAACGGACTTTATTTGAACAGACATTAAAATTAACGCTGTAGGGTTCCTATAAGGCTCCGTTCAAAAAAAGTCCGATAATTATGCCATGATTATTTCCATGAATAATACTACGGTGTACCTTTGCATCGCAGCCAGATATCCCATCTGTGATCACAGTCGAGGAAATCGCTGAAGCTAGCAATACAGTCTGGGATGTTCTTATCACCTTCGTCACACTCCACAAAATTCATTACAAAAGGTACATCGTTCAAATCTAACCAACTCCTGTAACATTGATTAAGTAAATCTATCAGACTTGATGCATTTAAAAATCAAATTGTTCAAGCTTTTCTCAAATTTCTGATAATCATAGTAACTTAACTAGAAACTTACCTGGAAACAAATTTGTAGCTCGGTCTACTCCAAAACTCTCCCTTTTTAACAGGGTATCCAATGTTCTGACAGAATAGACGAACTGTCTGCGTGTTTAAATGATAACCGCCACATACTGTCCCTGTCTTCTCCTCTCCAGTTTTTTTGCTAACGATTGTAACATACAACAGTCCCTCATCTCCAGATGGAGCAACAGTTCCGTTATCATGTTGTCGAACTAGAGTCGCGTCCTTAAACTCCCAATCTGAAACAATTCATGATATTATGCGAAGTTTTCCTAATGTACGTCTAAAAAACTGAAAGGTTTTATGGTTGCAACGTATGCTTAGTTTTGGAAAAATTTGGAATATAAATGCTACACAATGAAATGGTTGTTCTAAAAGAGGTCGGAATAATGAAGGAAGGTTGTCCATGCTTGTTTTTCATGCACGTACAGTGATCCCAGGTATTGGTTGGCCAATGCTGGAGTTTGATCATCGTCACGTGTCAAATAAGATATGGTTCTCCTCCATTGTGGCGAGAATCACATATTATGGCATTATAAAGATTTATTGGCTGACGAATTGAGCCATAATTCAAACATTTTTAAAAGCTGTAATCATAATCATAATCATAGCTACTATATAAACCTTATCGGACGTTACTCAACCGGACATTACGTGAACGGATATAATTTTTAACGGACATTAAAATAAACGCTCGAAGGCATTCATGATCAGTATCTAATTTAAGTACCTTATCAGAATTTATTTGAACGGACATTCAAATGAACGCAAGGGCCTCCAGCGTCCAATTAATGTCCGTTCAAATAAAGTCCGATAAGATATACCCTTTTCAGGAGAAGGAGTCAGACTATATTTGATGTAAGTCACTGAAGTAAAGGTCGATGGCTGTTCTGTTCTGCGAGCAGATGTCACTGATTGATCTGTTGGAGAGCTAGATGGCTGTTCTGTTCTGCGAGCAGATGTCACTGATTGATCTGTTGAAGAGCTAGAAACGAGTTGGAATGATATTAACAGCAAAACGTACATTTCAAGAATTCACTACGCCATGTGTAGCACAACTGTAAAGATTGTGAAATAAAACCAAACTCCAGCTCTCACAAGTTCGTGGCGTCGATATGACTGAGCACAATGTCCATAGTTTTTCTAATCTCATAATGGCCTTTGTTTTAATCCTTGGTATAAGGGGAGTTAGCAACGGGTTTACTTGCCACAATGAAGCAGGAACCCTCTGCTTGCAATGCTCATGAATAAAGCTTTGTTTTGTCATTGGTCTGGGTACCTGATTTTACCTCTATCTTTATGTTACATTGAAAAGATCTCACATGAGGAGTCTTTAACATTCTCTGACAGATTACATGCTTCTTTTAGGTACACAGAACAGCACAGAGAATTGAAGAATTTGCTGGCAAAGCCCTTTGAAATTTTGAAAAGTATAAACGCCCAAAAGATTATGTTTATTTTTCACAGAGGCTACAAAAATGTCAAATTGAACGGTCACGGTGCAATTGGTTTATGGAGAAGAATTCTTTCAAAAATAAAAACTGTATATCTTCGGTCCAGGAAATATCATATTTTCAATACTACCAAATACATATACATAATTTAATGGCAGTTTCAAAGTCAATGCACCTCTTCATTATAAATTTTGATTCAAAGAAATAGCTCATTTTACTTTTTGTTACTCATGCTTTAAACATGATTAACCTGGAATAATTTTTCAATTAAAACACGTTACGTTTTTTTTGCTATCTAGAATATATTGCTTACTAACTGAGTAATAACTGAGGGTCAGAAATAATTTCAATAACAAGTGTTTTCAAGTTCAATTATTTATCGTTCATTCGGTCTGTAATAAAGCAGAATCAAGTTAGAATGAATCACAAAATTGTGAATATCACGGTGTACTGAGTCCTGCTCATTTAGAAATGATTAAAATAAAAATAAAAATATGGTATGTAGGTATTAATATATCCAAAGAGTTACTTTAAGGATAAAACTTTTATTTTTATAAATATAATTTATAAATATAATTGAGGGTCACAAATACATTTTCCATTTACTGTCCTACCGTTCTGTGATGAAGCAGAATGTAACCACTTGAATACAGCTCAACACAAAAGTAACTATCACAGCTTGGTGACTGCTCAGGAACGAGGCTACAATAGCGCCAACTGCAGCGCCCACCATGGCACATCCAGACATCACCCCCGCCCCCAGAACTAGCCGCTCCGTCCCAAAGTAGTGCTTATCAAACTCCATGAGGCTCAGTTCACACCTCGTTACACAAAAACACATGTTACATATCCCCATAGCAACCACTGTGACAATCAGGCTGTGGTCCAGGAAAATGAGACTCAGGTAGCAGGATGCGATGATAACAGAAAGAAGAGGCTGCAGGGTTCGGAAACTCACGTACTTTAAAAGGAAGATGCCGAGAATCCCGCCAATTAGAGCCGTGAGCCGGCTAGCCGACGGCAATCGGCTGGCTAAGAGAAAAAATCGGCTGGCTAGCCGGCTAAGCTGGCTAAAACTGGGAATGCCCAGCAAACCCTACCGGCCGGGGAATATCTCCAAAAGTAAAATAGATAGAACCTTCCGGTTTTCAACAAAATGTCCGTCTCGTAAATTTAAAGGAGGCTCCCCAGAAGCACAATTTGGGACAACTTTGATTCTGAATTAAAGCGAAAAGTTTGATTTTTGGCTAAATAAAAGATCGCAGCTTTTAAACTTTGCAAAGTCATGTCGTTGTCATGACTACTAAACTAAATGCAGCGTGTGAAAGGTAAACTCTATGTGACGCGCGACGCCAAACGTGCTGTTGAAAATCTATCACCTCTAGCATCTAGCAAGCCCAGCAGGCGGTAAGGTTTTCTGGGTAGGCGAGAGAGCAGAGAGTTCATAGTTCAGCTGCAAAAGAAAGCAGAAGGAAGGGGGGGGAGAAGTGGAGGGGGAGTTGCAGGGAGGTAGGGGGATGTTTTAGACTTATAATTTCGGCGGAAATGTATGAAGTTTTTAAAGTCGTTTTTGACGGCGAAGATCGCGTTTTTACCTACTCATCCAAGAGTCCCCTTTCTTGTTGGCGAAATTCTCTACTTTCTTTTGATATTTTTAAATTGAAATTTGACTTGATTGGTGTGTGGTGGAGAGTTATGGTTTGTCAAAGTGAAAGTTTTAAAATGAAGCGCAAATTCTTTTGAACGCGCATAGGTTCGGCCCAGCAAACCCTACCGGCCGGGGAATATCTCCAAAAGTAAAATAAATAGAACCTTCCGGTTTTCAACAAAATGTCCGTCTCGTAAATTTAAAGGAGGCTCCCCAGGAGCACAATTTGGGACAACTTAGATTCTGAATTAAAGCGAAAAGTTTGATTTTTGGCTAAATGCAGCGTGTGAAAGGTAAACTCGATGTGACGCGCGACGCCAAACGTGCTGTTGAAAATCTATCACCTCTAGCAAGCCCAGCAGGCGGTAAGGTTTTCTGGGTACTATTGACTATATCCACCAAATTTTTCGGAAAATTTAATTTAAGTCCAAATACAAATTAAAACATAAAAGGTCCTTAAAAATTTTCAAAATGATCTTATTCCAAGAACCGAACATATGACGGTATATTAATAATACGACCAACATCAAATTACACGACTTTTACTTGTCATACGTTGTATGACACGCCGCGCACGAGTGCGCGGCTCCCCCTGTATCGTCGAAACTCTACAGTGAAGCGACCGTGGGGGTCACCACGTGATACAAACTTTTACACTTTGCACTTATTGAAGCTCCAAAAGCCTTGTAGTGCGATGCGTTACTGTGCCGCGCCGCGCACTCAATGAGGCTTCTCACAGCTAGATCGGCGAAATGCGCTACTGTGCCACGCCGAGCTGCGATGAATTGACATAGTCAATTAACCAAAAGCCGCGCATCATTAAATTTGGCACCGAGACGAAAATCACTAATCATTCCAAAAAGGTATAATAACAAATAACATCAAAAATTACATCGAGAAACCTGGCTTCAGTTTTACCTGGCTTTTGACGGATGTTACTCGTCTAAATTTCTTCGAAGTAGCGCGCGAAATGTTATGGCCAGATGGCAAATGCTACGAAGTAGCGCGCGCCGGGCCAGACCATTAACAATGGTCAACCTGGCTTCAGTTTAATAATCAATAATACTAATAAATGATTTAAATTTGTATATTATAGTGGCACAAAAACTTAAAATGCACAGGTGTGCCACAAAAAGAGTTCAGACTTCAGGACACAATAAAACCTGACAAAGCAACCCACATTTATATTCTAAACCAGGCAACGGTATTAAACTTAATACACTAACCCCCACCCCCTATAGCTAATTACGTAATATGTGAACGGCCACTAAATAAACATTAATGTGTTACATGCATTTTCCAGTATACAAGTTTAAGGAAAAAGTATTTAAATAATCTGGTCCCATACTATCAACACTTATGAATAAGGAGCAACAACTTGTACTTATAACTTAATTATGTAACTGAGAATACTTTCTTGTATATTTTCGATAGTTTTTAATATTGGTAATGTCAATGAATTGTAATTGATTGATATGTAATATTTAGGCCCGTGGCCAGTTTTCAAAATTATGTAACTGATAGGCAGCCAATAAAGGTCTTTCAGAGTATCTCCTAGATGATCATGTTTGTAAAGTCTTAATTGACGATGTCAATTCTTCGCAGCTCGGCGAGGCCCAGTAGCGCATCTCGCCGATCTAACGAGAAGCATAATTGGATGAGCGTCGCAGCCCAGTAACACATTGCGCAACAAGTAAAGTCCTACTACAGCTTTAGCAGCAGCATTCTGAACGAGAAGTTAATTATCCACCGTGCGGATGTTTCTGTTAATTGACTGACCATGACCCTTGCCATAAGTTCTTGAACATTCCTCACTTATCTACCTGCTAATCCGGTGTATTTGTAGTGTTTTTATAATATATACATGCTGAAACATTGGAGGACTTATCCGCTTCGACGCGCCGCGCAAACTATCAGTCTTACTTCGCATCGAAGTAGGACCTGACTAGATCGTTGCTCTGTTAATTTGCAGAGCAACGATCTGGAAGGGTTGACATCATCTTGCAAGCTGAAACAGTATCTTGTGCCTTTTTTAAAATATTGTATTTGATAATAATTCACAAATAGTTAATGTTGTGATGATGTGATGTCATAAATTTTACTTTACTTTCCTCTCAAAATACTCTTAGCATTTTATCAACTCACAGATACATTACAATTTGTGTTTCTAGTCAAAAGAATCAAATGCTTTTCATGTTACTCCTGCTTAGTACTATTATCATTTATCAGGTTCATTATATAAAACAAGTGGAGCTGTGGTAGCAAGTTCAATATTCATATAAAAATCTGTTTGTAAAACTTTAATTATTATTTGGATGTTATAGTACTCAACTCTTTGTAGAATAATTCTTGTAGGTGATGGCTTGTTCCAGGCTTGTGAATAAAGTTGCTGTTGTTACAGGATCCTCTGCTGGAATAGGATTCTCAATTGCTAAACGTCTTGCTTATGAAGGAGCAAGTGTAGTGATATCAAGTAGAAAAGATGAGAATGTTCAGAAAGCAGTTAGTCTGTGTTTGGATGAAGGACTTGATGTATCTGGAGTTGTTTGTAATGTATCAGAACCAGAAGACAGAGAAAACCTAGCTAAGCATGTCAATGAAAAGTATGGCAAAATGGACATTCTTGTTAGTAATGTTGGAACCAACCCCCACTTTGGACCTGTCAATATGTGTGATGAGAAAACATGGGGTAAAATTTTCTACAACAATGTGACATGCAGTGCACTCCTTGCTGCAAAGTTCACTCCATTTTTAGCTCAATCTGGTAATGGAAACATTGTTTTTGTATCTTCGGTTTCTGGATTCTGTCCCATGCCCTTTATTGGAGCCTATTCTGTTAGTAAAGCAGCTTTAATGTCCCTCACAAAAGCTTTATCCGTGGAGCTTGCGTCCGCTAATGTCAGAGTAAACTGTATAGCTCCTGGTATAATTGAAACCGATTTCAGTTCTGCTCTTACAAGCAATCCAGAAATTTTGAAAAAGACCCTTAATAATGTACCAATGCGGAGGGTAGGAAAACCAGATGAATGTGCGGGAGCTGTTGCCTTTTTAGTTTCTGATGATGCCAGCTATATAACTGGAGAAACTGTCAAAATGGATGGTGGAATTCCGGTCAGATTTTAGATTTCAGTTGAGAGATTCCTAAAATTAAGTTATGTGAAATTAATAACTGCAATTATTAGTATGTATATTGGATGTAATGCATACAACTCCTACTTTATGTGATTACATCAAGTGATTAAATTAAAGATTTATGTATCCTTTAATTAGATACTTTAATATCAAAGATATATGTAGGTTGTTTTTAATTTATATGCTTGAAAGCAATAACTTTATAATTTGTTTTTTAATTTTACTGTGATTATCTATTTTCAATTTCCATTGTCCAATTTGAATGTAATGGATTTAAAAATAACAAATAATTAAATTTCGAAATAGCGCTCTTATCAGTATGGTTTTGTTGAATCGATGTGAAATTATTTAACCAGCTATTACAGAATCATATCATATTTTATTAATCTGTTTTTACTTCCAATTTTTTACTTCAAATTCAAATCATCACATTCTCAAATTTCCATTAGGAGTCAATGCGGGTAATAAAGAAACTCTTACAATCCAGACCAACTAGAACCCAGCATACCCTTTCAAGGTTTCTCTCAGACTTTGTCAAGATCGTTGAAGTTGGACCTCGTGATGGCTTACAGAATGTTAAGAGTATTGTCCCAACCGAGATAAAGGTGCAGCTTATAGATAAACTGTCTCTCAGTGGACTCAAGTCTATAGAGTCTACTAGTTTCGTCTCTCCAAAGTGGGTCCCTCAGCTAGCAGATGGTAAAGAAGTTATGTCAAGAATATCTCGGAACCCTGATTGTGTGTACCCTGTACTTGTACCCAACTTGAAGGGACTGGAGAGTGCTTTGACTTGTGGTATTACTGAAATAGGAATTTTCACAGCAGCATCTGAAGCTTTCTGCAAGAAAAATATCAACTGCTCAATTGAAGAAAGCTTTGAGCGATTTGCTCCCACTATAGAATTGGCAAAAGAAAATGGCATTGCTATTCGTGGTTATGTGTCTTGCATTGCAGGATGTCCATATCAAGGTCATGTTGATCATGGAAGCGTTGCTAAAGTTTCTCAAAAACTGTTAGAAATGGGCTGTTCTGAAATCAGTTTAGGGGATACAATCGGAGTGGGTACTCCAGGAAAAATCAAAGAACTATTGCAAGCGATACTGCCACATTTACCAGTGGAAAACTTAGCATTACACATGCACGATACTTATGGGCAAGCCGTTGCAAATGTTTATGTCGGACTTGATCATGGTATTCGAGTTTTTGATAGCAGTGTTTCTGGATTGGGAGGATGTCCTTATGCTCAAGGAGCTAGTGGAAATGTTGCCACAGAAGATTTGCTATACATGTTACATGACAATGGTTGTGACACTGGTGTTGATATCGATAGTGTCATAGAAACTGGACATTTTATTTCGGGCTTCCTGGAGAGAATAAATGGTTCTAAAGTTGGAATCGCTAAAAATCCTAGATCCTAGCTTAATTCTTTGTGTTGAATACTTTTGTTAGAGATCAGCTTAGCTGTTTAGGTAATATATAAGAACTTTTTGGTTTGCAAATTTGATACTCTTTTTGTTTTTATTACTTTGAATTATTATTATATTGTATTCTGTATAGATAGATAATTTATTATCCAAACCTTGGAAATTTGTCCTTATATCGTCTCATATTTTCAAAAACAGGGCAATTAGTCTGACACGTTTCGTTTAAGAAACACAGTTCTGATCATAAAAACCAAGATTATATTACAATTAGAAATCCATTATATAAAATACACAGGTACCTGGTACACACACTTAACCATGTATATCCGATAGATGGAGGTATAAACTATGTGAGATGTCAGGAACTAAACAGTTTAAAGTAGTCCTCCTTGGGGAGGGTTGCGTGGGTAAAACCTCTCTCGTACTCAGATATTGTCAGAACACATTCAACGATCACCATCTATCTACTCTTCAGGTTTCATTTTACCTTATTTTTGTATCAAAAAGGTTCACTTTTAAGTTTTAACGGCCTAAACTTTCTTCTGAAATTCTCACTTCATTTGCGCAACAAATCGCAAAATGTAACAACTAACAGTCAAATGTAACAACTTACAGGCATCATATCAAGACAAGAAGTTAAACATTGGAGGACAGAGGGCACATTTATCAATATGGGTAGGTGGAAATGTTTTATCACGTCACCAGCACTTTCACTAGAGTCAACAGCCCTTTCACTGTAGTCATCAGCCCAATCACTGAAGTGTACAGAAGTACAGTTGTGGAACACAACAAGAAAATTGAGGATAATCATGTGCGAGGGTAGGGACCCAGATGTCGTTTCTAACCCAAATAAACTTTAAGGAGGCTTCTCATCAGTAGCCGCACCTCCTTATTCGGTTTCTGAACTGGAATTCTATTGGCTTCCAGGCGGCCAGACCGAGTATTACCATCCCATCCTTCTAGAGTTCATCACAAGTAGCACCCACCTTGAAGATATTTGACACCCAGACACACCCCATTGGCGAACAAACTTTGGATGTAATCTTACATGCTCCCGAAGGAATCCCTGGTTTATGGTCTTTCTCATCGTCACCAGCACTTTCACTAGAGTCACATATAATAAAGGTCTCGACAATAGTATCAAGATCCCCGACCGTTTTGTAATATATACAGGGGGGAGGGCAAAAGTCAGTACCCATACGTTGGCCTTAATAGCTAAGTCACTGAGTGCCCAATTGAAATAATTCTTCTGGTATGACTTACTACCACCACTGGTTCGAGGAATTTGTCAAATCGAAAATTATTCGTGTTCATTTTTCAAATGAAGGTTCATTTTCGCATTTATTTGATAGTTTGGATAGTCGGATCGAGCCAAATTTTATTGAATTGTTTTTGGCCATTTAAATTACGTTTGTCCTGAGAGATATGAAGCATATCGAGTTTGTTTATTACGTGTGATCAGGTGATTGGGTTAAGGCTAGATCTGCATTATGGGAACCGTGCATACAGCCCAATTACGGTGTCGTAATTGGGTAATCATTGATTACCCAATCAATTTTGCTAACGAGATAAACAAAATGCTTGATAACTTCGTTATTTTAAATCTGTTTCGCACCATCTTTTCAGATTATATTCCGGATTAAATGACCTATTGCAATATGTTACAACGGAGTCTCTAGCATGTTCACAAACACGAGTATAAGCAATTCAATGTTGATTGGGTGTGGCCCCCAAAAATCTAATTTTCAAATTTTGGTGACGGAATCCTCGAACAAGTAGGTACAGTATGCCATCTGCAAAGCAACAACTCTCAAATATAAAACACGGCGGTGGAATAAGACCCAACGTATGGGTACTGACTTTTGCCCCCGTCCCCCTCTCCCGGCCCCTGTATAATATATATATATATGTGTATATGCTGTAATGCTATTTAATATTTACGTTATATTACGAGCGGAGCTATGCGGTCAGAGCTATCATTATTTAATGTTGCTAATGGAGGGTTGCAGCCTTCCAGTATACGCATACTGAATAGTTCCTGCTGCCGTTTCTTAAGTATATTTGTGCTTCCTATTATCCTATAACCATTACTCAGCGTTCGTTTACATCCATATTCTATACGATACTCAGTAATGTAACCTTTTAAAAAACTGTATGAATATTTCCCAGAATTGTGGCGTACGCCCCATAGTTTGTCAGTGTGTGATCCTTAATTCGTATAACTCTTAGGACACAGCTGGACAAGAAAGGTTTCACGCTCTCGGACCTATCTACTACAGAGACAGGTTTCATTTCTTCACACTTTATTGTTCACTTTATTGTTCATTTAATCATCATTTTATTGTTCACTTTATTTTTCACTTTATTGTTCACTTTATTGTTCACTCTATTGTTCACTTTATTGTTCACTTTATTCATCATTTTATTGTTCACTTTATTTTTCACTTTATTGTTCACTTTATTGTTCACTCTATTGTTCACTTTATTGTTCACTTTATTGTTCACTTTATTGTTCACTTTATTGTTCACTTTATTGTTCACTTTATCATCGAATTTGTTCTGTAGTCTGAACTCAAAGGAGCAAACTGATTTCCATGACGAATGTTAAAATGTTGTGCTACGTGGTTCGATGACTTCTACATCGAAATGAAATTTGACCTTGAAATCGATAAATTTAGAACAGTGGTTTCGAATTTCGACAACTGAGAGGTGTCTAAATGCATAATCTTACACGATATACATGATAAACGTCATAGATATAATATACAGTATTACTGGATTAGTTAAAGACCAATTAACTTTAATTGCGTTAAGCAAGCCATACAGCTTACAGCTAGAGATTATTTTAGAGACAAGAGAGGGTTTAATTGAGAGATAAGAGTTCTATTTTATCAGCGAAAATTTCTGACTTAAAATATTGTGTACTTTCTATCATGCAATTCATCATACTTGTAATATAAGAACTTCAGATATATTCAGCGATCTTTCTTCGGTGATCTCGAAATTGCCAGTAAAATACTGAGTCACCACTTTCTACTCACATTAATATCTCCTCAGTAATGGAGCCATCCTAGTGTACGATATCACGGATGAAGACAGTTTTGTGAAGGTGATTGGTTGTAATATCTGATATGAATTTATGTAAAATGCAATCTCTATCTTGTATTATTTCTAAAGAATTCCTCAGTTATCAGATGACGTCATACACCATGGTGTATTTAATATAATCAGTGTGTATTTAATATCAGCACGTATAAATAGCGAGAAGATTAAATTAGAAATCAAATGAATGAAGGAGGTTGCGGTCGGGTGGGAAGAATTAATGATTTGAATCCACAGGTTAAGAATTGGGTTAGAGAACTGAGGAAGATGCTGGGAGATAACATAGAATTGTGTATCGCCGGAAACAAGATTGATTTAGAAAAAGACAGAAAAGTTGACAAAGCCACAGCATTGCAGTAAGAAACGTGTTTAAGACTTTCATCACCTTTAAATTTCCAACACATTTCCTCGACACTCTAAAAGTTGATTTTGAAGGTGGTAATTGTTAATCATTTTACTAATAAATCATTTGCCTTTTTATAGATGTTTTGATCTGTCATTTAACGCTGATCCATCCCTAGATACTCGCAGTCAGTGGGAGCTAAACATTACGACACTTCAGCGAAACTTGATAAGGGTGTCTCAGACATGATGCTCGATCTAACAAAGCGTGAGTTCCAGTGCAGGAATTATACTTGGGTAGTTTGGCTGAAGACCATAATATGACCGCTCTTACGTCATCATTCGCCAATTCATGGAATGTACCACTTCCGCATTGGCGACTCACATGAGTTCCGACCTGAGCGCTATCAGCTAAGGATTATTTGTAGACGACGTAGCGCTGAATTGTAATTACGCGCGTTGCGCGCCAGAACAGCGATTTCCGGTATTTTAACCCGAAAGGACTGCCTTTGATTTTCAAAAGTCGCCTTACTATACGGTCTACACCCCAACAACACGCCATTTCGACTCCCTGATGGCTCCAATTCAAGTGCCAATTTAACTCGGTTTCCCAGCACAGATTATTATCTTATCGCAAGGATTTTAATCCCGAGAGGCTAAAGGATTTGTTCTAGGATCCAATAGGAAGTTTAAATCCTATGGGATCCGAGAGAAAATCCTAGCGGCGATAGGAATTAGAGATTCCTAGAAAGAAAGACTTGTATACCGAAGTTCTAGTCTCTAGATAGCAGATAGTGGCGCACACTGCACTACGCTGTTATCTAATCTTTCTTCAAGGAAATAACATCACATTATTGGTATCCTTTGCCAAAAATGTTTCCCCTTCGACTGCATGGAGAATATTTATCGCAGACAAGAAACTAACTGAGCGGGGACTCACTCCTTTTACCTCAGGTATGTTGGCGGTAGCTGCTACAGAGAAGCCTACATCTAACGGTCGATCAGGTGGCCGTCCCCGTCCACCAGTTGTTATTGTCGACGATGAACCTACGGATAACCAGCGGTCAGGCGGTTGCTGTTGAAACCACCAACTTTGGACAATGGATAGAATTGTTCCATTTCTTTCCACACACATTAACCATGCCTACTCTCTATAACATGATGTATTTTATTGTTTTCCTTTTCGGGATTAGGCTGGAACTAATTTTTTGAAAAGTTTTTGAAGTGTTTGTTTGCTTATTATTGATTCAAGTTGAAGTCTAAATCTTTGTTAAATTCAGTGTTTTATTTCTCAGTCTCTTGCTGCAGGCACGAGGAGGCTAGCTATTTTAGCGAATTTTAGTTATTTTGTCGTTACTAGCTCAAAGACTACTCTACATCGCGTGACTTAGAATTAGATATGAAACATCCATCATCTATTAGAACCATGGCAAGGAAACCGTGACAAATATTACAGTACATCACGTCCCACCTGCCAGCAGCAGCTGATACCAAAAGATTCACATTTATAATTATGAAAGATTCAAATAGTTATGTGTGAAAATTAGTACAAAATACATCGGACATACCCGCTACGAAAACACCCGGGGATAATTCTTATTAATTAAGTTTCGTATAACTCAGTTTAGCAACAAAACCGAGTCTCAAAGGGAGTGTTACATAATCAACTTTAATTCGTAATTACATTACAAAGTCCATTTATGTTTAACTTAAAAACAAAAGTACATTTATACTGAAAATATATTATATAAAATCAGTTATTTAATGTTGAAATAGATACACAAAATGTTATATCTTCTAGCAGTCTAGAGTAAACAGTCGTTGAATGATTTGCCTTCTTCATGCAAGAAAGTGTCTAAGAATTCTGAAGCGTCTCTTTTTGAAGCAAACCACAAGCCCCACCAACACTAAACCACACAAGCTAATCAGAGTGAGGTTAGCAAAGGACCAGGTAACTAGTTCCTGAGGAAGGGAGTGTAGCTGGTGCCGCAGGGTTAGGGTTAGCACTATCAGGGCCAGTGCTGTCATGTGCTCCGAGCAGGAATCTGTGGAGGGAATTAAACTGGTTAAACTCTTAATAACACTAAATAACAAACATGCATACTTCTTGTTTTATAAACAGACTATGAGCTTATGGATTGAGTAAATGATAATAAGAGGAACCAGTTACCGATATACTCTATAGTCTAAATATTAAGACCAACCGTCAATTATTTCATCAGCAAAGAGTTTTCTTCCAATATAATTGGTCTGGTTCTTGAGATCTGGTGGAGTGAGTGTATCGTCATTGTAACACCCAGTAGAGTCCTGCCACAACATCAGAAGTTCTAGTATCTTTGATCTGTAAAACTCCCTGTAATTTAACATCTGCCCGATCATGACCATCTCCGTGAACAAATCGTACCTGTTGGATACCATACTTTAATAAATATCAATCATATACAATGAGTTGAGAATCGAATAAAAACATAGTAGGGATGTTTCACTCTGAATTCTAAGTGTGATACATTGTACCGAGAATCTAATTAATCTATAAAGTACATATTTATAATTTTTTTCCCTTTTCTTCAAACCTTCCAGAATCTAGTATTGAGGGAAGTCTCTGGAAAATTTTAGCTGTGAAAGTCGTCTCCAATTCAATAACCGAGGTGTCTTGTATCAAAGTAACTCTCGCTAGTTCTTTGCTGCAACCACGCACCTGCGTGTGTCGTCGGTAACACTACTGTCTCATCGCTATGGCAACCATTTTTGCGTTGTCATAGCAACGTGAATAGTCGTGTTTTCCAATGCGCGGTTGTAAGCCTCAGAAAATGGGATAGGCATGGCATCGGCAGAGAGATATTACATGAAAAGTACATTGTCATGGCATTGCAATCCGGAGGAAATTTTAATTATTGAAGCTGACACTTCAAAATGTTCATGTATGTTCTATTATTACGTAGCGAACTAGACTGCATGCATATATCATGGTCTGTCAAATGTCAATGAAATCTACGAACTGCCTGACAAAACCGCTCGTGTACAGCAAATTAAAATCATTCGGCGTTCGCGCGCAACGTCAACACATGCAATATGCAGTTGTACAAGTCGTTTGTACAAGTTCTTTGTCCTCAGTCTTAAATTGTGAACTGAATACTGATAAAAGACAAATGCTGCCTTTAGATTCATTACGTAAATAAATAAATTCTCATAACAATGGTTAAAATCACACCTGAGCAAGAATGAGGTACAAGAGCTGATGAGTTAGTTGATAGTCCTCTGATTCTCGATTAGTCATCTGTTTGTAACACTTTCTACTGATCGTGCATGCGGGGGTTTCTGGTTGGGGTTTCTGGTCAACTGTTATTAGTATTGACAGTCGAACAAGAATCAAAGATGGCATCTTAAGTCTTAACCTTTATCACTCATCATTATATTATTAACTACAGACTATTCTTACATCGTCTTATGATGTCTATAATCATTATGATTATCTAGGATACAAGGATACAAGGATACAAGGATACAAGGATACAAGGATACAAGGATACAAGGATACAAAAGTGATAATTATTTTAATTCTGAAATAATTTAAAGTTACACGGGAACTAGAACGAACACCGATGCAACATTAACATTAGAATTGCAACACGATTCTAGTTATTTACAAATGTGTAGGGATAAAATAGAAATGTTTTATAATACTATTTTTCTTTGAATAGATCGAATTTGTAGAGTTCGATCTTATTTTGAGGTCCTATAGCATTATGTACTGGCCAGTATTTGAGTGGAAATCTGGGCTCTTATAGTAGGCTGTAAATTGTTCGTTCACAGAGAGAATTGAATGGATTGCTCTTGCTGTGGCAGTAAATTTTGTAGGGTCTAGAGTTTTATCGGATAGCAAACCGGCTAGGTCAGTGATATTTTTGGGATGGAAGTAAATTTTTGTCTCTAACTGAGGAGTAGAGTAAACATGTAATGTACCTGAGTTATTTCAAAACATGGTCCAATACTTAACGTGTCATAAACATCTGCAAGTTTTTAAAGACATTTTTAAATATTTAAATAAAGTTTTCACTACCATTTTTGCAAAATACCTTCAGTGCCGAGTATTTCTCTCATACAACCATCACTCTGCTGCTCGGAGAAAGTGGGATCTTGTTCTATCGGATCTGGAAAGCGGGGGATGGAACCAAACCTCCGCTCCGTCGAGTAGTGGGAGGAAATGTAGTACTTAGTATCAACCAGGCGCTGGAACTTCTTGAAGTAGCTGAAATGTGTTGACTGTTGTGTCACTTTAAATGTCACGTGCATATTATGTAATTAAACTTTTAGTATTTTATATTTTCTAATACTCCTTGTTTGACTATTACAAGAGCTGTGATGCACTGTGCAGGTACTCAAATTTATCATATATATTAAATAAAACATCAGTAGTGGATATATTTAAGGTGGGCGTGTATTCAGAGGCAGCCGTTTAAATGAAAGTAGCACCCTTACAATCAGATCAATCAGATCAACACGCAATTCCACTCACTCGTTATCAGTATCATTTTGCATATCGTAGAAGGCGAGAGAAGCGAGTCTGTCCACTTTATTTTTCAGTAGATGTATTTGAGTAAGGATATCCAGGCTCCATGTGTAGGACTGTGGATTCTGGCACAACATCTCTAACTCACCTTCAAACAATATTAATGTATACCAACTAAAATCTCTAATCAAAAAGAAATGTTTGCTATCTTAACTATAATTAAATCATCAACTTCGAAGATGAAGAAAAAAGGTACGTTTTTGATCAAAGCTGCGGACTACATATTTGGTACCTTGAGCGACACGAATGCCGAATAGGAAGTCCACGATAAGCAGATAGTGATGAGCTTTAGCCCAGCTGACTAGATCATCCAAAGCCAGGCAAGTCTCTCTAATCTCAGAGAACTTATTTGCATTGTAGAGGGAAGGAGTGAGGAGAAGGAGCAGTGCTACATAGCGCCACATCGCACCGCCTTATTTGATCCGTCATTTTTACATTGCTAGCGCTCTCCTGTTTTTTGTAGAATTACATGTGCTGAGTGTGACGATTGTATGGTTAAGATTATCATTAATAACATTTAGCTGTTTAATTCTAGTGCAGATCCCCAGAAAACATGGGGTTTCAAGGGGAAGGAATAAGGATTTAATGGGTTTTTTGAAGTGGAGAAAAGTGAGATTTAAGAGTTGTGCATTTTAAAGATTATTTATTATGTATTCTAATTTGAGAGCAAAACTGAGCGCTGCCTTTAAAGTTTAATGCAAACCTGACCGGTGGTTATTGGTAAACAGAGGGCCACTAATAATCTATTAGTGGTTTTAAACATAGAAATAGTAACATAATATTTCTTCATTGCTGGAATCAAACGTTTCCAAAGAAACATTTAAGCACCATCTGCACTGCACCATTTCAATCATTTGCATCCAAATTTGTGCAAAATGTGCACCATCACTTACTGGGAATAAAGGAATCGATCCCACAACGCGAAGGGACAATGGACATACTCATAAGTCATAGCCTTCTTCTCATCATAGCCTATTGATGTATGATAAAACAATTAAGATATTTAAATCTCAAAGCATGAAACAAAGGCTTGCTTTATGAGTTAATGGAGCACTGCATAGTCTCAGACCACCCTAAAAGATCTATAAAAGGGGAATGCTTCAACGAGGAATTTAGTTTTTAAAAATCTTTCTGTGCATTCACAAAATGATGAAGCTGTTGTTGACTGTACTTCTATTCACCGTAGTTTTGATCAGTTATGCAGATGGTCAGAAAAAGAAAGGCAAGGGCAAGGACAGAGCCTTCGTTCTCTTCGACAACGAATTGGAAGGTTTGCATTTTTTCAAATATTTTTAGAAATTTTGTATCTTGAGTGAAATTAGCCCTGCATCTCAGCATGAGTGTCGGACTGTTTGTAAACGTTTTGGAGCAATAATTTTTTAATCATAAATCAATCTTAATTCTGAAAGATTGATTATTTCAGCCGAAGTAGAAGATAATATGGAGACCGCCGGATTTGAAAGTCTGGTGAAAAGAGAAGGTCCTGGAAGGAAAAAAGCACATGTATTGTTCGAGAAAGAAGATCAGTAAGACAGTATACTGTGTTAATCAACCGAGATCAGAGATTCGTGGAATCGTGATAAATCAGCCAATGGGAAGCAGAAAAAAGTGCAGCTAAGACACTTACATGCCGTCTCAAGAAACACTAAACAGTGACTGAATTACTGATTTTCAGTTTTGAAATGCATTTGCAAATTTAAAACAAGCGGTTTTTTATTTTCCTTTGTAACTCAAATTAAACATTCATGAATGGATAAAAATTGAGTAGACAAATGTGCTCCAATGGAAGTAACAATTCCTGGACAGAAAAAAGAGTAATGAAAAACTAACGTTTTTTTGCGTACAAAATAGCGTGTCAGTTAGAAACGTTGAAAATTTTGTATTTTGTTCAACAAATGTTGTTGCCTAAAAAGTTACTACCAGACATTAACGAACTCCTAAATGCAGCTCTGAAACTTTTCAAAATCCGAACTATTTCGTAAAGTCAGAATTAAAAAAGTCTGTAAAGCTGTAAGTGATAAGTGATAAGCCATGTCGTACCCAGGAAAACTACATTGTAGCTAACTGCAAGATGTTTTGTGGCAGGTGCGGGACTTACGATGTGGACCCCTATTTTGAGTAATAGATGACTCACAACATATGTTTGAATATGTAATGAGGCAATCAAAACATGATCTAATTATATGCGATGATCCTACAAAAAAGGTGATATCTCGTCATTTTTATTTGTTTCGCTGGTTTTCGCCTAATAACGCACTGTTTACGCCTAATAACGCAATTTAAGACATTGTTTAGTATCCACAAAGAGCAGAAGATGAAATATTGCAGTAAAAAGATTTTTAAAGGCCCCATGGTTTCCTCCCAAACCCACCCTCGTAAAAATGAAACAAAATTACATCTGAAAAGTGGGAAACGTTTATAAACAGATTGTTTGGGAATATGTACAAAATGTTATATGTACACAGGTACTCGTTGCCATGGTTACCGAATATTGTGAAAAACAAAACGATGTTGTGTCGCATCAAGAAACAAAGTAGCCAAATCAAAGTAGCAAATAACTGAAACAAATAACGTTAAAATACTGGTGACCGGTAGTGGTATATGTAATTAAATACATGTATACATATAAATAATAAATATGGATGGTTACAACCTGATTTTGTATTTCTGAAAATGATGGACATGAACAAAAATCAGCCATCAAAACTGGAGTGATAAACTGGGATAGGCAAATTCATCATCATGAAACAGTTATGGTAGACTGTTCTTGTAATAAGGCATTGTCTCCCGTCTGAGCTCGCAGAACTTCGAGATCTCTTTTGATCGGTTCGTTGTCAGGCGATAACTTGGAGGCTAGCTCGTAGTCTTCCAGAGCTGAAATACGTTTTAATTAAATGAGACCGTGAAAAATATCAAAAGATGGTGCTCTATTTAATAAATGTTTTTGTGAACATCGTTGGTTTTGATATGAAGTACAATTGAATTAATGAATTTATTACAATTAATTAATTAAATACGCTGCCGCATTATCCTACTCATTGCCTGAAGTCTGGTCCCCATTAAATTTATGCCTGCTGCAAAAGATTACACTGCTATCTCCGGAACGGATAGATAATGGCCCATAATGACATTACTGTTCCACGGTCATGTGATACGTACAGGTGGTGTTGTCAGTTGTAAAGATAAGACGGTCAAGTTCTCTAATTTCACCGGAGTCCGGAACATTATTTGTTAGCACAAAGTATGAAATGTTGATCGTTTGAAATTTCTTGTGATCACGTTGTCGCGACAAAGATAACCATATTTTTGCAGGAAAAGTTTTAGCAGACGTTTCGTTTCATCATAACACTTTTGATTAAATTTACACATAAGTTCAAGTAATCTCAAGATGTAATATTATTATCTTATCAGTAATATCATTACCCATATATGACAAATTTATGAAATGTGATTTAGCTTCACAATCCCTTAGCATAATTTTCGTTGAACTGGCCCATATTCAATATTGACGCTTTCTTTCATCATAATATAATACAAATACCACCCATCTCCAGGGTGGGTGTCTCCTTATCTGTAAATACCGAAATGCTAAATTAATGAGATTATCCAACGAGTAATATTATCCGTGTAACCGGTTATTTCTAACGTACCACCGTCCATTTCGTTCAATGATGCTGAGTAATGTTCTAGTTGTTGAGCATCGTAACTTTTATTTGCTCCTTATTGTAATAGCTATATAATGTGTATCCAGTTTTATTCTGATTGGAGTCCTTTACTTTGATCAATGTTATCTCTGCAGATGGATTAAAGACGTCATGCCCGCATGTCACCGTACATTCATTAGCTGTATCCCAAGCTGGACATCCTAAAGGCGACTGGAGAGGACTCAGCCAAAAGAGTCTGATAATAAAAACAGATGATTTGTCGAGGGTATGGAGAGACACACAAACATAGAATGTTGGAGTCCTTTGACCAATGTCATCTATGTCTGTAGATGGATTAAGGTGGCCAGGCACCTGCAGAGCAAGTTCACGGTCCCAACTGTTACTTCAGATACCAACTAGCACTAACGTAGTTAGCATGGTGCAGCAGGGAATGTGTACAAACATTGCAGAGGTAGACGAGCATGAATCTTATAGAGTAATCAAATGGGAGGATCTGGTATCGAGTCATAAAATGGGAGGATCTGCTATCGAGTGATAAAATGCTATCGAGTCATAAAATGACTCGATAGCATAAAATGGGAGGAACTGGTTAAGCTTGAAAGGAGCGGGACAGTCACTCTATTTGTGGATGGATTAAGGTGGTCAGGCATCTGCAGAGCAAGTTCACGGTCCCAACCGGTATTTTATACTAACTAGCACAGCTGACGTGGTGCAGCAGGGAATGTGTACTAACATTGCAGAGGTAGACAAGAATGAGTCTTATAGAGTTATAAAATGGGAGGATCTGGTAAAGCTTGAAAGGAGCGGGACAGTCACTAAACTTATCTAGAAGAATATTTTGACCAATGTCATCTCTATCTGTGGATGGATAAAAGAGGTCAGGCATGTATCTTTGGATCATATTAACACCTGCAGAGTAAGCTCACGGTCCCAACTGGTACTTGATACCAACTAACAGATATGAATATTATGATAAAGTAGCCGAAGAAACAGCTGGAGATGTTAGGACGCATGAGGTTAGAGTTAAAATTAACGGAAGTTTTAAAGTAAAGAATAAAGAAAGGTTAAATGAAAAGTTTTCATATAAACCGTCTTTTAAGGCGAACTAACATTTTGAAGAAAATTCGGTGTAATTGTGTGTTTTATCTAAGGTGTCAAAGCTGTAAAATAACAATTGTTGAAATTATCAGCGTATATTGTTTGACTATTATAGCTAGAGGAGACGTCATGTCATGTGACAATTGTTTTTAGCACCGATAAGCAATGATTTGCAGAACTGATCTTAGAATAAAAATATTGTTACTATTGCTGCAATCTATTTTACACATTTTTATACATGATTGTTTTAGTTGATCTACCCTTGACAAATCTTAATAGAAACGAACTTCATCCTACACGCCAGGCCTGAAAACAAGCATGATTTTAGGCATAAAATAGAAGAATTTTAGAGTTAAATCTAACCTCTATTTAAAGATCCGAGCTGACAAAATGCAGAGCCCCGCTTTGCCAGAGTGCGCACCCTAGACAGTCGGTTAGCCTCGACAGGAGGTGTTAAGAGATCCAGCGCTCGAGTGCAGTCTATAACAGCATCATCATACAGGTTCAGAACAATGTAGCAAGATGCCCGGTTTATATACAGTTTAGGTAGTTTTGGAGAGATCTTGATAGCTTCCGAGTACGCATTGATAGCCGCAGGGAAGTTTCCCATTTTGTAGAATACACTGAAATTTAGTCATGAATAATTTTGCATCTCATCCAAATTATCAATTGTAATTATTCAATATTGATCTAAGGAACTAGCATTTACAGTTTAAGCCAAGAAAGAGCTACAGTTTGAACCTCATTTAACTCACCCAGCCTTGTCAGATAGCCACACAGGATTCCTCTCATCTTCTTTTGTGTCCGCATCTTTAGCCTTTAGCACTGTCTGTGCCTTGACGTTCTTTTCGAACCACTGCAATAAAACTGGATTATTAACGACAAAGTTGAACATGACGAAATGATATAATAGATTAGTAAGTATAGTTTTAAAACATAGTAATTGAGGTTCACGACATATATGATTGTTATGACAAACTCACAGCCTCTTCGTCAGCAGCAGTTGACTCCCTTGCAGCAGATGGGAAGAACCTGGGGGTGAATGATACAGTAATTTCTGTCTGTTGTCTTGGACCACTTGTCTCCCACATTGGTTTCTCCTCCTTACTAGGCTTTTTCTCAGCTTTTGTTTTGTCTTTGCCTGACTTCAAAGGATTTGCTAAATTGTGTTTAATCTTTTCAAATTTTCTGGCTCGTTCATCGGCTTCATTATGAGATAAATTGTCCTCTGCAACAGTAGATTTTGATTTTTCTGAGTCGGAAACTATCGTAGTATCGTTGCTGACATCTTCGGTTGTGTGGTCTTCACTTGCATTTGTCTCTAAATCCTCTGAAAAAAATATGTAAATTAAGTCACCATACCATGTTCCCATCACATTTCAATGGAATGACATGATTTTACAGAATACAACAGTATATAATGTATTATGATTTAAGGTAGAATTAAAGTGATTATATTGCAAGGGTACTACTTATAGTGACGTAGCTACAACTTGCAGGCTTTATGGTTGTCTTATCTAAGAAGTAGCACATAACATAATAATGATAGCATATGAATTATGAAAGAAAGTGTTTTTAAATCACTACACCAAGCCCCAACAGACATAGTAATCTAGTAATAGTAATAGTACTATGTTTACAGTATGCACTGAAGGGAAGTTTCTTGAACTTTTAACAGGTAGACATGTGGCGCAGATTTCATTCTACAAACCTGGTTGCCTTCGAGTTTTATTAGCCTTCAAGTATTGTCTCTCTTTCTCATCATCATCAAGGTTCTGCCATTCGTCCATCTCCTTGGCCACTTTATCTCGTTCTGCTTGCTTTACTGCTTCTATTCTTTCCTTTTCACCCGAATCTACCTTCATGACACAATTGTTTGAATTGTCAAATAATTATAGTAAGTCTTATTAATTATTATATTGCACCTGCAATACACAATTTAAAAACACGAAGGATTTAGTTATGTGCATATAGAATAGTATATTCATGATCAGATGATGTCTGTACTGGATAAGTATGAAAATCAGTGTAAAAAACATGGAATAATATTCAAGCTTACATCCATGGCTGTCCTCAAAGCCATTTTATTTTGCTCTGCTTTGACATTTGCCCTCTTGTCCGTGTCACTTTTTACTTTCTCCTCGTGATATTTGTACGCAGCTGCCACCAGTTCTTTCCTAAAACATAAACTAAGTTTAGCAACTGAAATTGCCTCGAAATAGACCAATTTGAAACCAATATAATTTGTAGAACATTTTTTACAAATATTATGTACATAATCATTAGAGTAGTATAATCATTACCTTCTAGATGAGTCTTTTGATGCAGGATTAACAAGGGTTTCCCATAGGATAGGTTCCTCTTTTATCAGATGTAATGTAATTGTATTATCTGCCATGACCACTCGTGTCTTACAGTCATCTATTTCATGTTTTAGGTGAACATCAAAAAAGTATGGACTGTAGTTAACCTGTTCAGAGAATTCATTTAATTATATTAAATGCAGATGAATGTTGTGGACATTGTAAAATAAATATGTAAATCTGTATAAAGGAAATAATAAACCAATTATCAAATTAAAAATTTCACTCCATTGCCAACCTACCTTTACATAGAGATTTGTGACCATTACATCAATCTTATTGCTTCTAATTCCTTTCTGAGGTAAACTCAAGTCTAATCGAGTTTCTGACTCTGTCCACTGATAATCTTTCATTATTATCGGCATCTTTCCAAGGTGTTCAGCAGCGACACTACTAGCTAAAATTCATATTATTGATTTAATGATTTTGAAGACTTTGACAGGCCGAAGCATATGTAGAAATCAGAGAAGTGCGTTAGGTTAGTATCTATATTATAAATCAAAGAATTATTCTGTATGTCTGTACAAAAAATAGGGAGTTGCATACTAACCATGTTAACAGTGTTCAAAAGCGCACGTGCACATACAAAGATTTGCGAGCAAAATATTGATCGGTTTTGTGGTGATTACGTTGTGTTTAGTGCGAGCAACATTTCAATTGGCTGTATCATCGATTGTGATGGATATTTTTTGATGCGATAAAAACTGACTACCAATGAATACTATTAGCTTCTTCTGTGTGACCACAGGCTTTCTAGTAACTTATATAAAAGACTTAATTTGTTGGTACAATTTTCAGCTGGTCAGTGGCAGCATTTTTGTGATTTGTGTGTGCAAAACCTGATCCAACAAGACCCACCCCAACCCACTTAATTAACTGCCCATCTTTCTTATCAAGAAAGGCAGTGAATGGAAAATAAGCCAATAACAGAGGATTTTAAAGTTTGCCAATAGTGATATGATACAAAATATCACAACTAGATAGAATACTAGATTGTCTGTTTTCATTTCAGTTTCACTTATTCCATTATAACTCTTCGTAACTCTCGACCCCTCTTAAGACCAAGTGTCAAGATGCATTGATGCAAACGTACTTATATTTACGTGAGCAGTACTGCTTTTAACATTAATCAAATTCTAAATCTTATATTCTAAATCCTAACATCTAAATACTTATTACCTTCATTCTAAATTGTAACTATCTAATAAGAAATCTCGAATAAGCAACATGTACTGGATAGTACATGCATTGTAGCACAATTATGTTGTTGCAATGATTAGTTCGAATTAGTTTTTTGACTCAATAAAATTGAACAGTTCCGAAGAAAACTAAAATAGACTATTCAAACATTTGCGATGAAAAATCGGCAATCGGTTGAAACACAGCATGATGTTTCAGAAATCTTCAGTAGCGCTCGATTTTTCTTGATTTTCGAAACTGCGCCGCGCACAAAACACAAAAATTTTATCTTTTCAAGAATTTTGGGAATTTTTGACGGCAGAGAAAATTTCACACCATCTATATATGATATATATAATACCGATGCATTTTCTCTTCACACATAGCTAAGTGACAAAACTTTGAAATTTTTACTTTAACGGGTGATACTCGTAAAATATTTGTTCCATATATTACCTGCGGACCCCAGGCTATTATGTTCATTAACATAAAGAATAAAGATTTGGCGGAATGACAGGCTGAGCGCGGCCCAGTAATCCATATATTGCAATTGGACCGTAGACGAGTCCAACTCGGCGCGCGTCCTGTTAGGGTTTAACAGGTGATACTTGTATAATATCTGTTCCATATTATATTGCAGACCGTCGACGAGTCCAACTCGGCGCGCGTCCTGGTAGGTTATAAACCTACAAGGTAGATTGCAAACTTACAAGCTCTCTTAAAGTTAAATTTGTGGTGTTTGTGGGATCGGAGCGATTGATGAAGAGAATTAAATGGAAAGCGCTGTCAGGAGTTTTATCTGCTTGTATCAATGTATCACGCTGTGACCCCCACTTTAACGGGTGATACTCGTAAAAAAGTTGTTTCAAATAGGACCGTCGACGAGTCCAACTCGGCGCGCGTCCTGGTAGGTTATAAACCTTTAACCCCCACTGCACTTGATTCACGATGTCAATCCTTCGCATCTCGCCGATCTGCATACGTGTGGTTGCGAGAAGCATTGTTGGTTGCGAGAAGCATTATTGGATGCGCGCGCGGCCCAGTAGTGCATCGCGCTACAACCACTGCACTGGCACACGTCACTAACTGTGTTTTCACGACAATACAACGGCGAAAGCCACGATACAGCCGCGCACTCGTGCGGGGCGGGCATACAACGTATTACTGGGCCGCGCTCAGCCTGTCATTCCGCCTAATCTATATTTACCAACATTAAAGCCTGGGGTCCTCAGGTAAACAACGTATGGCAAGAGTTTGTATAGTTAGCCTAATCGAATTAAATTTGTAATGGTTATGGATGAATGGATTTTCTTGCATCTCTTCCGCTTGTTCGCGTTGTATCAAGTTGCGTTGTATCACGTTGCGACCCCCACGGTCGATACAGGGGGAGCCGCGCACTTCGTGCGCGGCGGGTCACACAACGTATGACAATGTACGCGGGTTTGAGTTTGTTTGCTCTTTATTTAGCCCACGTCAAAGATATCTTAGACGAGTATAATTAATAATACCCGTCAAAGGTCTGGTATGGTGGAACTGGAAGTACAAACTCGGTTGTAAATGCAATAGACCAGAGTATAATTACATTACACCCATGAATTAACTTTTGGGTGTAACTGAAGATTTTGAAATCACCGAAAGATAAGAGGTGCAGGTTTAATTTTGTATGTTGTCTAATTTGATTTCTAGGGGAGACAATGAAAACAGTTATTTCATAGGATAAAATTCATTCATACGGACATAATAACAACAAAGCGGCAATTCAAAGCCTATAATATCTTATGGAGACCTCGAATGAGACATACATACCTGTTTAAGTATTGCTAATTAGTGGTTTTAAAATCTTAGATATAGCAATCAAGTATCCTTGCATCCACAATCGATTTTAAAAGATAAGAAGAGGTAAAAAGCTCCAAAGTTTGTTTTGTTTAAGATATCATCATCAGCATTCCATAATCCAATGCTTATAACCATCAATAGTAATACTTCCAGTTCTATCAAAATCTATTGGAAATTAACATGCATATCTCTTTGATTTATTTTACCGATTTCATTTTTTCATAATCCTTCATACAATGTACTTTAAATTTAATGATTTCGAATTGATTAAGCAAGAATTAAAAACCGGAATCTATCACCATGGCATCGAATCCATGCAAGCGTTTACCATAAATAACTTAGTGTTAAACGTGTACATAATCGCTAAAGAGAAAACCATCTATAAATTTAACGGTGTAAACCCTGCGATAAGTGGCATACTTCAAACGCCAAATAGCATACGAAACATAAGAACTAGGTTTAATAAGTTAGAAACTTCAATCTGAAACCTGATTATTCTCAGATGCTATCCTCCGAACACGCTCAACAAACAAATTAGCCTATAAGTCCTTTATCAATCTTCTATAGGCTTAATCAGTACTAATTTCAATTGTATCAACTTTAATAGCTCTTTGGAGAACAGATTCCAAGGGTCTAGAAGAGTAATGCTGAATAGAATTCAGTAGCGTTAAAGCTAGTAAAGTTTTACCGATACATTTATATGAGCTTTACACATTATTTGTCGCCTAAGCTTTCAATTAATTGTATGAGATAAGCCTTAATTGTTAGGCAACAACACTATCATTCAGTCGCATTCATCAGTCCAATGTTTCATAGTTTTTAGCACAACTTTAGTCAGTGCCAGAAGAAATTTTTCAGCCTGGATAGGTTTCCAGGAGCAGATTATAAAGTTGAATCTGCTATGCTTTACAATTTGTGAAGATGATCAGATGATCATTCATTCAATTTTGTTTCAGTGGAGGTCACTATCCACGTTCAATCCATAGTTCAAAATTGAGAGTCCATTTCGTTAAAACGCAGAAGTAATAAAAACCTTGACAATCTTCCAAATTTAGCTTTCAACCCTTGTGGGGAACTAAAGTGCAATAAATCCTATTGCGAAATATTGCGACAAATGCAACCGAAAGGAACGTCACACTATACAATCCATGCTAAATGCCTCATTTTACATCCTACCTTTAATACTTGCTGGCATTTCCAAGCCTATTTTCTTGCTTTAAAACAGTTAAAATCTTTTAAAAACACTTCTGATAAAAAGTTTCTGTACATAACTTGGCACATGATTGCAGTAATTTTCGAGAATAAACCAGAACATCTGCGGAAAACAGATTTAAGATTAAGTTTGGTAAAGACACCCTGACAGTGTGTGTATTATAGTAGACGATGTTCTGGTTTATATTTCACAAACTGAACTCCGACACTTAGCGGGTCAGTTTGCATTATTTTAGAGCTAATATTGAGCAAGTATTCTTTGAATGTATGAATAATGAATCAGTTGATAATATGATCTCGGAATTCCATGCGAAAATGCATGTTCTTTTGAAAATATACATGGCGAAATAAACATTTCTAACCCAAAAAAAAACTGGACAACGCAACAACATTTAAATGCAGAAGCTACACGTAAAATAAAGGTAACAGAAGCTGCAAATACATAACACAGGACCGGCAAAATAGTTTCAATAAATCAGTATCGAATATATAACATAATCCTTCAATAATTGGTTTAAGGGATTATTTTCTTTAATCACAACGCCTAAACAGAACCCTTGAAATATATATCATACACATCAAAGCAAATGTAATACTAAATTTGCACGTTTAATTATTATATAATGAGGCTTATATTTGATGTTTGGCACAAGTTCACCTAAGCGCTTGTGACTGGCTTGCACCTCCAGAGTGTCCACAGTCTTTCTCTATGTAGGTATGGGTGGTAGTATTCCGGAACGATGTAACTTCACTCAGCATCTAACTCATGGCTAGCAGATACAGTGTAGGTTAGGTGTCTTCCTTTTCCCCCAAAACTGGGCCTCTTAACGATCACACAAACCCACATTTTCTCGTTCCATCTTGAACTTCACTTCACCTCAGCTTCACTTGTATGATGATGTTCCTCTTATCTGCTAGAGGATACTTTAGGTTTTACAGTTGCTGAGTGCCTCGCGTATTACTACCAATCCGTTACCCACGTCAAGACAAGGGTTCTCTTGGCGACTGGGGGACGTTTTCCCTTGTTGTCTTGCCTTTTCAATTCGAGAATCTAGACTTGTTATCGTGTACTGGGGCTCCACTGATCCGCTCATTGACATAAAACTACCAAAATTAGGACCTAAACTGAAAGGGCTGAGTCCTATAATGGGGCTGCGGGGCAAGTTACTGAGAGGATTAAACAGAGGGCTGAACTTGGAGCGACTGAAGCCATCTTTTGTCACCAACCCTTCAAGTAGAGGCCCCAGTGGATCCGAGTTGAGACTGGAAGTCGGAGTAATCCGGCGTTTTAGATTCTCTAGTACTCCGTTAGCATCTCCGTTGTTAGAGTCACGTGGTGGGCGGAGACGGACGGTGTGATGCGGCTGCGGCTTAGACGGAGACGGTCTTTTTATCTCACTGTTTTCAGACACATTCGGAACTGCAAAAATAATTATTCACATGATGATTTAATAGTAAATAGAGCTTCAATCATGATTTCACTTAAGAATTGTTTCGCTCAAGGATGATATCACTGTCAGGAATTAATTGAATTCTAAAAATTGAATAAATGCTGATTGAACTGAAATCATATACAGTCGAACCTCTCTATATCGGGAACCTCGATAAACCGAGCCTCTATTAAGCCACTAATGACATACATGGGGGAGACGCTTGACAGGTTATTTTAGAGGCTACAGACACCTCCCCCAAAAGGCCCGGTATATAGAGGTTTTATTTATATATAGATATGATCAAATGAAAAATTCTTCCAGTTTTAGACTCACAGTTAATGTACTTACAGACAATGGTAGGTTGCAGGATATTATGATCTAGTTTTCCTTCCTTACTAGCTTTCGTTACAGGACAGTCTTTGTGTTGGAGTAGTAATCGTTTCAGGTTCATAATCTCTTGTCGTAAATTGTGAACTTCGATCTGGGCGGAGACGTTAAATGAGTTTGAACATACTCCAACAAATTTAAAAGCTAAACCGTTTAACTTCCGCGTAGATTTACTTTGCACGGAACAGTAGGAGTTGAACAATTTTGAAGAATCCAACAGCTTTCCACAACAAAAATAGAATGGAACTCACATGCAATTTGCTGTTTTCCTCCTGAATACTGAACTTCTCGGACTGCAGATTGTTGATCCACTGCTTCCTCTTTTCCCGACATCTTTGAGCAGCCGCCCTATTTCTCTCCAAGAACTTCCTCCTTTTCTCGTCAATGTGACCGCTCAACTCGCTAGGGTACCTTTTCCTGGAGCTGGATGAGGACAAGCCGTCCATGCCCTCATGGTCCGAGAGACCCGAGGTTATATCCACCCTTTTTCTAATCCTTTCTGCCAATACTGCCCGGCTATTAGATTCTGTAGGAGAGGTTGCTGAAAGAGATATTTAGTGTTAATTAAAAGCACCTAATGTGAACATTTGAGTTTAGTCACGAACTTAATTAAAATGATCACCTATTCCTGTGAATATGTGCAGGCATGGTCTCGGGACCCCACTTACATTATCTTATATTAAATGAACTGGTCTTCAAAACTTACGTTCACTCTTCACAGACTCAGAATCCACATCCAAATTAGCTCCATTAAGTTCAGTGTCCATACTCTCAGACTTGACAGGGATGGGAGCATGTTGCTGTATCATCTTCTGACTGAGACCACCTCTCAGAATAGTCTGCAGATCTATGTGCGGTACGTGTGGTAGTCCTGGTGAAGTAGGATGATGTTAATCTCATCTTACACTTGGTACAGATCTAATTGTGGATTATTATCCCTTAAGACAAAAGCCTCAGGCAAATGTTCCCACATGTTTTAATCACAATACATTTTAATCGAGTCCAGGTTGATGACAAAATTTGAACACAAAAGCATTTAAAATTTAGATCAAAATTAGGCATAATGGTTGCAGAAAGTTAATTGATATTCCATCAAATTAACACTACCTTGCGTACCGTGTTTATGGGAGAAGCTGATAGGTCCCGGAACTGGTGACAGTTTAGGAACAGGGAAGATCGGGCTCTCGATGCAGGAAGTAATGGGGGTGTGAAGTGCGCCGCTGCTAGTCGTCAACAGTGACGTAGGAAAAACTGGACTCATGAGATTTGCCACAGGTGTGTGCAGTGCTGAAACAAATAAAAATTAGAAACACTAAAGATTAGCACAGACTAAAGACAAACCTAGGAAATATGCAAAACTGAAACATTTAATATTATTACAGTATTATAATTACATATCATTATCTGACGTATCTGACGTAGTAAACCCGTGCAACCAATTTGTCCAAAATTATTACGAAATGGAGATAATTGCTGAAAATCATTTAATAGCAGCAGAAAGGGAAAGTTAAAACGGATACTTACAGGGAGAAATGATGAGCCTGGGCTTGGATGTAGCGGGAGTATCACCACCGTTATTCCTCATCTCGGCGAACTGAAACACAATACGCATTAAACTACATCCACCTGCAGCACAGAGCGGCGCTCTATCACTCTCATTTCCAACTTACGTCATCCGGGCTCATTAGATCAATCTGTGCTCTATACTATATATTAGACAGAGCACGTAACTCCTGGTGGTACATGTGGCGCACACACACACACACACACACACACAGATTTGACACATTCTTACAACTAGTGTGAGTAAATAGTGTGAGTGTGGTGGAAAAGGACGTGAAACATGTGACATGTTAAGGGTGAGATCGTGACGTTGGTAACTGTGTTACACGCCTATATAGGAATGTTTACAGTGATGGTATAGTAATATCAGTAACATTTGTGAGGTTTCTCGCTGGAGGAGTTAAACCCAATAGTGATGGTGACTTATTACGAACAAGTAGTGAAGTGGACAGTGAGGATGTTACGTCACTCTTAAGAGATGATGATTTTATGGCTGTGGTCACCAGGAATTAAAGAGGTGTGACAAAGCGAGTGGAACACGCTGGCAATAAACATATTGTCTAAAATAAATGAATCATCTAACTTTAGCACTTACAGCATGAGCAATGCCACAGAATTGGGCTAATTGGTCTTGCAGAGGGAACCGAATACTTGAGCCAGAATGAGCGTTGTCTACAGAAGCATAGCTACCCAGGGTAACATGCCTAAATCGGACCATTGTCAAGAATATATACTACTGTGAACAAAATTCAGAAATGGGCAATTATGTTGGAGAGGAAATAAAAGCAACAGCTATATATTCGTAAATACCGACTCTAACAACAACTACAAGTCGAGGGTAGATAGTAAAAAGAACGATGAAAAAGCAATTAGTTGAAACGTTGGCGATGAGAATAATAACCATGTCGCTAGAAAGCAACATTACAACAAAAATACACGCCCCTTCAAAAGAATGTCAGTCGCTAATCGCTGAATAGCGCCATGTATGAGCAACTAAAATAAATGACGTCAAATGACGTAACATGTCGCACGCATGCTTCAGCCGCGCGCACTAAACCGCGGCATGCGCGTTCATCAAATGATCACAATTTGAGTAGACCCCAGTGGAACATAGCTTTTTGGATATGTAACTTTTTCCGTGAGGGTTGCGCTAATGTTACAATATAATATTATGCTGTTTGATCAGGCTATTTATTGCTAATCATTGTAATAAATAATGAGCATAGAAATATACAAATACTGGTATTTATAAAGAACCAGAAAATCATTCACTGACGTGTTACGAAATAAACTTTAAATTATCGATAGACAAATTAAAGGTGATAAAAATGAATCCCTTAAATCACACAATGTCTTAAAGCAGACAAAGCCTTTGAGTTAAATAGTTTTAGCAAAAAGCTTTTAGTCAATATCTTGCAGTTAGTATCTAACAGAGGATTTAGATAAGCTATGCTGGTAGTAAAACCACAGGGGCTGATCACTGCCCGGAGATTATAATAATATGTCGCGTCAAAATACTTCCACTCAATATGTCACGTGTCAAAATACTTCCACACCCCGAACCCAAAGCCTTTAATAATTCAAATATTAAAAGCCTCTCATTTTACGGTCTTAGTACGAGGTTAGCTGAATTAAATTAACAAATGTTACTTAAACGCGAGCTAAGCCGACTACGTATTACATCAGTTTGACTCTCAGCGATTTACTTTGATTTCATATCGCACATGATTAAACATGTTAAAAGCATATCTGATTCAAAGACACAGCTTCACAGCTCCTGGATTTTTCTTTACAATTTAGAAAGTGCCTTTGATACGAATTTATCACATCTTTTTCATCTGATTTCTTTCTAAAGAGTCCACTCTTAACACTTAAGTTCTGGTAAAATTAAACTGATTTTAACAGCTTTACTTAAATAAGTTTATATACCGCCACTACTAGCGGATATTTTGAACATAAAGATGTGAGTATGGAGTAGAACATGAAATTTCAAGTTATCCTGTGTGAACAACCTTATTCGGGTTAAACTCTGAAGTGAATAATTGCGGTACCCAAACCTGCATAGTAATCTAAACGATTCTATGATCGACGATCATTGATCGTTTGACCCTACTCTTGAGGAGGAATCGATATCTAATGTATGAGTATATAACTTGATATAATTAACTCAAACGCTATGAGACATCATTATTCGGAGGGACATCTTGAACCCAAGCATTTATCAGAATAAGACGATTAATTAATAAAGATCGGTCAATATTATATTAAGCGCTCTTCAGTGGCGACTGGAAGCATAAAAACCAAGATAAAAAACTAAGCCATCCCTTTTTATGTATGAGGGGTTGCCAAAGGCGCTAATAAACAAGTGACTTTACTTTCAGTTAATTGTCGCACTTGAAACCTAACCCGTCATCATCCCTCACTTTGACAGAGTTCTTTAAATGAACGTAATATTTTAGGTGGTCAACTTAAAGGGTTGTAAAGAGCTATTAACTGAGGTAAGTAAACTTTAGACTATGCATGGTTAATTCCCAGAAATATAAATATTCAACGCAATCCCCGAAAAACAAAAAATACTCCACCATAAGCAGAACACAATTGGTAGAGGACAAATTGACTACCAAACCTGTCAACAAGGCCGCAGGAAATATAATTGTGTGGTTTACAGCAGGCAGCAGTGCACAACTAAATGAGGGCCAGGGTGGGAGTGTGTAGATTACAGGTTATTAAAAAACAGTAGGACACCACCACACCGCCCTCCCTCCCGCTGTTTAACAGACAATTGACGTCACAGTACCGTTAAAACTACGGGGTACCTTGTGTAACACAACTCACTCTCTATGCTGCGAATATATTATATATTTATATATATTTATATATATACATATAATGTGTCATGTACTCCCTTAATTTACATTTCATTAGACTTGAATCTTTCCTTTCAAGTGAGTATGAGAATGGTTCAGATTATTTTGCTAATTTAACTTGTCGCTACTTATTTTTAGAGTAATGTATTGGAATCTGAGGCACGAGACGGCACTTCATCAGTGTATTCTTACATTATCAACATCTCACCGTGGGAAGATAAAATTGCATTTATCCCAACTCATCTGAAAATGTTCCTTCGAGTGATAACACGAATGTGGCC